>NC_142734.1:13261362-13616362 GCF_051943395.1 Hippocampus bargibanti
GACATATTCCCCCACAAAAATCCTGACTTCAAGTATTGATATACAGGAATTGATTGACTTTGCTGCTAGCAAAAGAGTTAATGTTTTATTTTTAAGGGTTTTGATGTTGAACGAAGGAGGAGAAAAGACATGAGAGGGCCTCAGAGGGTGTGACCCGACACAGGTCCGTCATAGTTTGACTCACTCCTGAGAGCTGCGAGTTCACTACAGAACAGAGATTCGAGAATGATATTGTACAGGAAGAATTTCCATTAGGTTGAGTTCAATGTTAAACTGGAGAAACAAGCTAAGCACTGCTTGTAACAAAAAAAGGCAGAGAAACAGTGGAGACAAACATTCCATTTTGTAATCAGGCTTCAAGACAAGTTAATGTCAGGTTTACGGCACCGTAAACAAAAACAGTATTGTTAGGCAGAAAAATTCCGCCAAACAGTTTCATCTAATGTTGAGCCAGATTACATCTTGAATGCAAAAAAAAAATAAAAAAAATACAATAAGACAGATGGATAAGGATGAACTTTTTGCCCTGTGGTCAGGTCCTCAAATGATAACATACACTGGAGTAAAATGAGGGAAAGCATTGCGACTATTTCTCTACATGCTTCGCATACTACTGTATTGCCAATGAGAATTGATATGATGCTGAAATGCTAACTTTTGTTATCCTAACATACTCTATATACGTCAAGATAGCAAATGGGGTAAAAACCTGAAAGAGGAACACGCGCATGCTAACAGGCTAACAGTTGCTACTCTGCATGGTTCTCAAATATTTAGTACCAAGTACCCTCCGAAAACATTTTACCATTGTAGGTACCGCCATCATGACCACCATTAAAATACATGTTCATCAAAAACAAGGTTCCAAGTTCTCAAACTGTTGACTGCAAACCAACGTATGCAAAAAGCTAAACATAACTGTACTGTTGTGAAACAAATTTGAGCCTCAGTAACTGAGTAATTTAAAATAATAATAATAATAATTACAATAATAACAATTACAATAACAATAATAATAATAATGATAATAAAAGAGTGAATTCACTGGGAGCCCAGATACTGCTGTTGCAAAGTAGTGCCGCCGGACACCAGGTAGCCCACAAACACCACAAGTAGCCAATGGGAACACAAACAGGGGAGTCCATTTTCAATGATCTGGTGAAATATTGCTGAAGGGCCCATTCAAGCCTTGAACCCTGAACATTTATGCCCCTTATCTCGAGGCCCACCCACCAGCTCACTCCCAACACAAAAATGAAGCCACCTTTTACAACTTCTCACTGATTCTGACTTGAGTGAATACACAACAAAAATAATGGAAGCTCCATGGAGCGACAAACGGGCCCTCGGTCTCACTTTTCAAGGCCAATCCTTGAAAAACAATAATCAAAACTCTGACCAAATGCCACATTAGAGAACAAAGTAAAGCAAGGCAGGCTATAACAACCGTCATTCATTCATCTGTAACGGATTCCTGCTTTACTCTGCAGCTGATTTGGGTAAATTTCCAAGGTGACGACAGAAAATGTATACTCGTCATAGAACAATTCAAAATAGGTAGGTTGGACCAAAATGGATAACTTTCTTTTCAGTTTTGGGATTCATTGTTGTGCATTGAGTCATGGTAGACAAGTGTGCTGAAATTAAAGATGATTTGTCAAACTGCTGTCAAGGGCTTGATTTACCAAACCTTCCAGGGGATGCCAGTGAGTGAAATTTGGGGGAGTTGTGATACAGATAGCGAACTGACAGGTTAGCTAGATGTAAAGATGAATTGTAAGTATTGTAATTAATTTGCTAATAATAATAATACATTTAATTTCTAAGCGCCTTTCAAAACTCTCAAGGACACGAATGTATTTTAGTTCTTACAATGAACTCAAAATGTTTTAAGACTTCTTATTTTAATGCATGAATTTTATTTTCACATTTATTTATTCGATATCACAAAAATAGACATTGCACGTTGACACCTACATCGCATATTGCATGTTTTTTCAGATAGATGGATAGATAGACACATACTCACGCTAATTATTGATCCACGCATCCACAGACAAACTCAAAGGAGCTCGAACACAGCTGGCGAGCAAGCCAAGTCGAAAAGAAATGTACAGGTTGAGTCAATTGGCAATTGTTCCGCGCCATGTGCACGTGGACTGCGGGCAGCGCGTACTAGGCACCCACCTACGCATACACACACAAACGCACACACACACAGACGCACGCGTGCGCACACACACGCGTGCGCGCACACATACAAACGGCGTGCAGCAGTGATTGCGCACAGGAGCCGCAGTGACCATCACCCAGGATGTGCGTGACGCGCGCACACAATATAAAAACGCCACCCGTTACAGAACAGAACAAGTGAACGCAACATGACAGCTAACAATGACGAGGTCGAGGAAGAGCAAGCGCATTGCTTACCTTCACTCCCTTGCAACGAAGAAAGGAGAGAAAGCGGATGTTTGTTTTATTGCGCCTCACGTGTCCTTTTCAAAACTTCCAGTATTATTAATATTAATAACAATAATTGCGATGATGCATTAATGTTTTTTTTTTTTTTTTACGGCCCTGATCTACGCCTGAATGTGCTGCCTGCGCCAGGACGGAGGAGGCAGCGGCGCGCACGACCCCCAAGACACTGCTGGGCTTTCGCGGTTGGGGGCGTGGTCACGGGGTGACGTCACGACGATCGAGCGAAAGGGAGAAAGAGAGCGCTACTGTATTTGTATTGGGGTTGGAATGTCAAATTTCGTGCCATTTAAAGGTACACTAACAGAATGCAACGACCTAAGCTGGAAGCATGTGTATTTTCATGCATGTACGTGCACTATGGTGCCACAGATAACATACATCACATACACAGATTTCTTCAGCAGAGGTGCAAGCAAACTGTCATCACAAACGACTTGCAGTATTACCTGAGGAATAGGTGCATGCATTTCACCTGTTACACATGTTGTATTGAGAAACTAGATTGTCTTCCTTCGGGTATGAGTCCCCGTAGCAGAAAAATGTTAGTGGAAAATGGCAGCTTCCTGTAGGGGAGATGCTCCTGAAGTAATACGTGTTTAATTAGACATTAGAACACCCGTGATGATACAAAAACACAGTGGCGGTCCGTGGGTTTCATTGCCAGGTCTTCAGCAGTGCTAAATCTGAATCAATGCAGACTGAAAAAGTGTGGTGTCATTTACTACGAGTCCACTAGAGGGTACCATTAGCGAGCAAATAACTGACTGACCTTTCTTAATGATGTTTTTTTCTTGAATAGTCTGCCTTGAAAATGGCTTTAACGGTAAATCTCCAACCAAATCCATTTCTTCTCCTCCTTCATCCATTGTGGGTTGACAAAACTGCTTTTAAATCAAAATTGCTTATGCAGCTCGCTACCAATACCTTTTGCTAGCTCGGGCCAGTATGCTCTTGTCACTAGCGGCCGGTGATCAGAGCAGTTTTCGCAAACTGTGATTGGCTTGTCACTAGCCAGATTCTGACGTTGACCAGCACCTTCAAGAAGGCATTGCTACCCCGTTTGGGTTGCCAACTCGAAGTCTGATTGGTTAGAGTAACGGTCACGTAGAGAAGTTCAGGTCTCCTCCCGTGTGTCCGATTGGCTTCAAATGCTTTGATGCAGACTTGACAAGTCCATTTTGCGAACGTTGTCCAGACTCGATGGACATTAAGTACATCTATGAATTTCGAACAAACATCCAATTTGTCTCAAAGGATCCAGAATTTATGATAAATTGACTATGAATAAGGCCAGCGACATTTGGTCACAAATACTGCCTTAGTAGCCGCACAAGTCATCTTTTCAAGACACAATCTATCTATTTGAAACATTTTGTCTGGTAGTACATTGTTAGAAATGTCTCATGTTTCTACTGGACTAATGTATTCAAGAAGTGCATCCCTCAATATACATATTGATATTAAATGTGTGTGCATATGTTTAATTAGACAGAGCTCAAAGTTGAATAATACAACAGTTTTCACACCATGAATAAATGCTGAATTTCAATAGTCATACATATACAAACAAGTAACCTTCACATCTACTCTCAGTCACACAGATGTTAGTGCACTTGAAAAGGGTTTATTGAACAAACGGTAATAAAACAAAAGAAAGACAATCACATTTTCAGTCGAACTATTGACCAGCTCAAGTGACGTAGCCGATCTACACGCACAGTAAAGTCTGATATTAAGCCTCTTTGGGTGGTGAACCTGCCAGAAATGGCACTAGCTCTGATTTAAAACAATATTTAATACAATTATTAATTTTGTATTTTGCCTTACAAAAGGCTTGAGTCAATGACCAATTGACGCAGCTCCTTATAATAAATATATGCACAAGCTATGATATACGCACTAGCCATTCCCCAGTGTAAGGATATTGCCATTTTAAACAATATTCAATGAAATAATCACATATGTAGGCTTACATTTGTGTGAAATATTGACTCAGACTCAGTGCCTAAAATGCAGAAGTATGAAGCACACACACACATAAGACCACATCTGAAGAGAAACATAAATGGACTTGGTTTTCCCTTGCCCAGACACGGGTCACCGGGGCCCCTCTCTGGAGCCAGGCCTGGAGATGGGGCTAGTTGGCGAGCACCTGGTGGCCGGGCCTACACCCATGGGGCCCGGTCGGGCTCAGCCCGAAGAGGAAACATGGGTCCCCCTTCTCAAGGCCTCACCCCATGGGAGGGGCCAGAGGGGTCGGGTGCATTGTGAGCTGGGCGGCAGCCAAAGGCGGGGACCCTGGCGGTCCGATCCTCGACTGCAGAAGCTAGCTCTTGGGACATGAACGTCACCTCTCTTCCAAGGAAGGAGCCCGAGCTGGTGCACGAGGTCGAAAAGTTCCGACTAGACATAGTTGGGCTTGCCTCCACACACAGCCTGGGTTCTGGTACCAGCCCTCTCGAGAGGGGTTGGACTCTCTTCCACTCTGGAGTTGCCCACGGTGAGAGGCGTAGAGCAGGTGTCGGCATACTTATTGCCCCCCCGGCTCGCTGCCTGTACGTTGGGATTCACCCCGGTAGACGAAAGGGTTGCTTCCCTCCGCCTTCGGGTGGGGGGACGGGTTCTGACTGTTGTTTGTGCATATGCACCAAACAGCAGTTTAGTGTACCCATCCTTTTTGGAGACCTTAGAGGGTGTGCTGGAGAGCACTCCCCCTGGGGACTCCCTTGTTCTGCTGGGTGATTTCAATGTCCATGTGGGCAATGACAGTGAAACCTGGAGGGGCGTGATTGGGAGGAACGGCCCTCCCGATCAGAACCCGAGTGCTGTTTTGTTATTGGACTTCTGTGCTCGACACGGATTGTCTATAGCAAAATCTTTGTTCAAACATAAGGGTGTCCATATGTGCACGTGGCACCAGGACACCCTTGGTCGCAGCTCGATGATTGACTTTGTAGTTGTATCATCGGATTTGCGGCCTCATGTTTTGGACACTCGAGTGAAGACAGGGGCGGAGCTGTCAACTGATCACCACCTGGTGGTGAGTAGGTTCCGTTGGTGGGGGAAGATGCCAGTCCGACCTGGAAGACCAAAACGTGTTGTGAGGGTTTGTTGGGAACGTCTGGCGGAATACCCTGTCAGAAGTAGTTTCAACTCCCACCTCCGGCAGAACTTTACACATGTACCGGGGCAGGCGGGTTACATTGAATAGACCATGTACCGTACCTCCCTTGCTGAGGCGGCAAATCGGAGTTGTGGCCGTAAGGTGGTTGGTGCCTGTCGTGGCGGCAACCCCCGTACTCGCTGGTGGACACCAGTAGTCAGGGATGCCGTAAAGCTGAAGAAGGAGTCCTATCGGGCCCATATGGCCTGTGTGACCCCTGAGACAGCTGACAGGTATGGATTAGCCAAGCGGAATGCAGCCTCGGTGGTCGCCGAGGCAAAAACACAGGCATGGGAAGAGTTCGGTGAGGCCATGGAAGCCGACTTCCGGACCGCTTCGAGGAAATTCTGGTCCACCATCCGGCGTCTCAGGAGGGGAAAGCAGTGCACCAATAACACTGTGTACAGTGATGATGTGATGATGGGATGATGGGATGATGGGGCGCTGCTGACCTCGACTCGAGCCGTCGTGAACCGGTGGGCAGAGTACTTCGAAGACCTCTTCAACTCCACCAACACGCCTTCCTTGGAGGAAGCAGTGTCTGGGGACTCTGAGGTGGGCTCTCCGATCTCTGTGGTTGAATTCATTGAGGTGGTTAAAAAGCTCCTCGGTGGCAAGGCCCCGGAGTGGGTGAGATCGGCCCGGAGTTCCTAAAGAATCTGGATGTTGTGGGGCTGTCTTGCCTGACACGCCTCTGCAACATTGCGTGGTCATCGGGGAGAGTGCCTCTGGATTGGCAGACCGGGGTGGTGGTCTCCCGTTTTAAAAAGGGGGACCGGAGGGTGTGTTCCAACTACAGAGGGATCACACTCCTCAGCCTCCCTGGAAAGGTCTATTCAGGGGTTCTAGAGTGGCGGGTCCATCGGGAAGTCGAGCCTCAGATTGAGGAGGAGCAGTGTGGTTTTCGTCCCGGCCGCGGAACAGTGGACCAGCTCTACACCCTTAGCAGGGTCCTCGAGGGTGCATGGGAATTTGCCCAACCAGTCTCCATGTGCTTTGTGGACGCGTTTGACCGTGTCCCTCGTGGAGTTCTGTGGAGGGTGTTTCGTGAGTAAGGGGTACAGGAGCGCCTTATACTGGCCGTTCAGTCCCTATACTTGGTGGCCTCAGTATAGAATCTCTGCTTTTTGCAGATGATGTGGTACTGTTGGGGCCTTCAATATATATATATATATATATATATATATATATATATATATATATATATATATATATATATATATATATATATATATATATATATATAATGCATTTCTTCTTTTGCCCAGCTATGATCAAATTGAATCACGATTAAAATGAAATTTCAATCTTTTTTTCAATGTGCTTCTTCACCATATACACAGACACACAGTTATTAAATTGGTTCTATTCCATGCTGATTAATTGCATTTAATAATTCACCACTGAACTTTAACAGAAGTCATCATCACTGTCAAGAGAGTGTGTGTATGTGTGATTTTGTTAATTGCCCTGCTCCCCCTCCACACACACTCACACACAGATACATAGGCGCATGCACGCACACACACAAACACACGCACAAGCAGAGTTGTGTCATGTATGTATGATTAGTGAAATCATGCGGTGGTCCTGTCGGTGTGACTAAACCCAACCCCCCCGCCCCCCTTCTCAATCCAGGCATGCTTCCTGGCCAGTGTTCTTTGTGTGAAGCTGTTAATGAGGTGGCTATCTTAACGAGGGGCTGGCTGTGCACCATTCAGGGGAGGCTGTGGAGGATGGGAGGGCAAATTGCATTGGAAGCAGAGAGGACAATAAAATCACTAAAAGCATGAAAAAAAAGATAAATAGCCAATAAAATATAGGGAAAAATGCACAAGAATATTTCTTAAAACACCAAGTAAATCTGGAATACCCTGTAAAATGCATGTCTTCTTTTGCCCAGCTATGATCAAATTTAATCACAATTAAAATGAAATTAAATGTCTTTCTTTTCAATCTTCTTCTTCTACATATTTGCAATTTACATGCCACCCTTCACCAGTTTACCGAATCAGAACACTGATACATGACCATCCATTTGTGTGTATCAACAAACAATCATTCACATTCGCGTCTGTAGACAATTTTGGATCCCTCAATGAACAAACCACCCCCCAGCATCGAACATGCAAACTGGGCCAATGCAAATGGCAGTGTCTGAAACTCATGACAAAAAGTTAGCGGATACCAGGGCAGACAACTCTGAAAAGTTGCCTGCGCGGCTATAAAGTCGCCTGCCCCATTTTTCACAACTTCAAACACAATAAGACGACTAATCGCAAAAAACAACAACATTGTTGCAAAGTATAAAAGATTTTTAATTAAGGAAGTACCAAACACAAATGCTCCCTTGCTGAATTTATGGTAAATATCCCTTGCTGAAGATTTTGCTCCAGTAGTCATTTGTCGTCATACCGAGAGGAAGACCGAAGAGGAGGTTTATGGATGTGGTCAAAGAGGACATGAAGGTAGCTGGTGTGAGAGAAGAGGATGCACAAAACCAGGATAGATGGAGGACATTGATTCGCTGTGGCGACCCCTGAAGGGAAAAGCCGAAAGGAAAAGAAGAAGAGGAGGAGTAATTTGTCGTCATGGTGCACAATGCAATGTTTGCATTGTGTTGTCTGCTAAATGCCACGCGGCTCCTCTTTCTAAGGGCCTTTCAAAACTCTCAAGTACAGTTTACAGTCACGGTATAGTCCGAAGCACGTTCGTTTGGCAATTTGCATACTCGGCACGGCAGCCAATCAGAAGCCTGTTTCGTGCCATTATGCCGTGACTGCAAAGTGTACAGTGAGACCTCGGTTTACGAACCCTTTGGTTTACGAACTTTTCGGTTTACAAACGTTACATTTATGAAAATTCTACCTTGGCATACAAACTATTTTTCGGGATACACACGGAGTGATGTGTTGTTCGCGAAAGAGCCCGTTCTTCTAAATAAACGGCAGCCGACTGCTTTTATTTCTCTATTCCCCGCCCCCAGTCTTCGGTTAAAGCCACGTGATTGGTCAAGAACGCAGCAGTGGGGGATGGGGTTACAACAGAGAGAGTGAGGCCGTTCTCCAAAAAACAAAATGCCGTCTTCGGTTAAAGCCACGTAATTGGTCAAGAACCCAGCAGTGGAGGGGGGTTAAACATTAAAGAGACAAGCAGACAGAGAGAGAGTGAGAGAAAACACACACACACGGAAGGGAGATGACAGAGTTTTAAAACAAAAAACAAAAGTGAAAAATAAAAGAAAAAACATAAAAAGGTTAGAAAACAGTGAAATTTAGACTCGTTTCAACTTTGAAAATTCAACAGCAGAGTGTAGACTGGAAGGTTAAAATATCCCATCAATCAGGCTCCACAAATAACCCGCACAAGTCATCTGTACACTTGATGCAAAAAGCTATCAACCCAGCTAAACAGATCACAACTGATGAAGAACTAGATACAATTATCACAGAGAAAGCACCTATGGATCATTCCTCAAGACGGTGAAAGAATAAGGTTATGTTCCTCATCAAGTGTTTAATGCTGAGGAAACCGGGCACTTCATTCCATCAAGCCATTAACGACCATCACAAAGGTAAATAAAATGACTTTATTGTACAGTACAGTTTATTTTTTTAATCATAATACTATAGCACATTTATTACACATTAAATAAGGTATATTTTGTGTAGTCTTAAGGCTTAGAAAATTATAAAGTTGAAAATTATGTTTTATGTGGACCTAAAAACGCATTATTCTCGTTTTAATGGTTTCCAATGGGAAATTATTTTTTGGGATACACACTTTTCACTTTACACACTCTGGGGACCAATTAAGTTCGTAAGCCAAGGTCCCACTGTACTTTAGTTTTGAAAGGTGCTTAAAAAGAGACCACGTGGCTTGTAGCAATTTGCTTGTAGCTTTTGCTTTATTGAATAAAACGAACGTTTGATTTGAAAAAAAAAAAATTATTGAAGAAGTTGTCGGCCACCCGGCCCGAGACGTTTCGAAAGTTGTACGTCCGACGTAAACGTTGTACGCCCCGGGCAGACGTTATTTCAAACACTGCAAATGGTCATGAGAATTTCTTAATCAACAGAAACCAATCTGTCTGTTTGAAATACAATTCTAGCGACATCTCCCTGAACACTGGTGCTCCGCTCGGCTTTGTTATTAACCCCCTGCTGTTCATACTGATCACTCTTGCCTGTCATCCCAATTACTTCTTGAAGTTTGTAGATGACACAACACTTGTGGATCTCTTTTTTTTCTTGAATGACGTGAAGTGAACAATTCATCAAAAATGCAATCTCCATTGTGGCAGCCCGGTTGTCAAGTGTTAACAGATCAACTTCACAGTGCAGAGGGTTCAATTCCAAAATGACTTGACAACGTAACCCCAAAAAATTCAATTGCAATTTAATTATTACAAACATTTTTAATGTAAATTGTTGGTTATTCATTCCTGACACATTCCCAAAAAAAATAGTTGGTCCATTAATTTTTCCCTAGCTGTGAATATGAGCGTGAGCATTCATTTGACGATTTATGCCCTGTCAATGGCTGGCAACCAGTTGAGGGTAGGCACCAGCACACCCATGATAATCCCGATGATGGAATGATGGATGTTCATTCTTTTTGTAGGACTAAAATTTGTCATGGCTTGTGCACAGTGGAAATTGTGCCAACCACACAAGACATACATACAAACAAAAAGACAAAAAGCTATCCAAGCAAACACACCCACTCAGCTAAACGAGTCCATGGTGGTTTTGGCTCTCTCCATTTCATGCAGGAAGTGGTAAAACTGGGGCAACGTCAATTCTGAAATAAACAAAGACCTTTAAACAATAGTCAGTGCCATTTGAACGACCTCCAGGACACTTTCTTGTTATCCAATGAAACCCCACAATCCCCGTAACTTAATCCACTCCCCCAATATGGCCACATTTTCTCAGTTTTCTCCCGAGGAACAATTCCTTACCCATGTAGAGATTTTCTGTCAAATTCCCCTTCTGGACAACCAGTTTGAGCTGCAAACAAGACAAAAAAATCATTTGGCACAAACGCACAGTGTCCTACGATGCTATTTTTTTCTTTTGCTAATGCTAATGTTACGATAAAATTAGGCCTTGGTGCTATTTGGTCACACAGAGATTAATTTATATGTGTCTAAAATAAAAAAGCAGATCTTATTCGACTCCAAGGTTGACAGTGTGTGTTGGTGCGTTTAAGTGTGTGCGTGTGTGTCATACCTGCAGAAAGATGTTGCTCATTTTGTGAATCTCGCTAGAACCGACAGTCACTGTGGAGTCACAAATGTTGTACATCAAAACACAAACCATTTTTAACAGAAACGCTATTGATCAGAACTTCAAGCTTTCAAATGAAAACTATATACAGTATATGTACATATGTTTAAATAGTTAAATATTCTATGTCACACAAGTCTTTCTCATTCAGCACACGGGGTGTCTCAGATTTTGTCACTGAGACGGCATGGCTGTGATGAGACAAGACAAAGACAAAATCTTTGTTTCTGTACTGAATACTTTTCAGGCATGTGTACCAATTTTTTTGTCAACTTGTTACTTTTACTCCCAACAACTCTCCAAAAATGATGTCTTTTCTGCATCCATGGCCTTATTAAATGGCTATGAAGAATGATTTGTAGCAATTGCCTTGTGTCTAATGGCTTAATAAGCAACAGTAATGGGCATTCAAAAAGTGCAGTCTGAAAAAATACAAGTATGGTGTAATTTGGTGTATTTTTATTTATTTTTTTGCTTTCTTGTGTTGTATTTTTTTTGCATTTTTAATCCAGTGTTCACAATGACAGAAAAGCCATTGGACCATTTCTTAGTTGTTGTTTTTTACATAATACAAACTGTAAACACCAGATCAGATCATGGCGAGTAAGAACTAGTCTAGCCTACGAATAGCAAAAAGCCACATTTAGAGGGCAACCAACGCCACCGGACAAGTTGTGTCCATAATTTATAAAATCACTTCAAATGACTTCTACTGAGCATATTTTACAAAGATTCCACCGCATATAGCTATATTTTACATTTTAAGACTCACGCTGAATATTCAGGAAGTTTTATTTTTTAGTTGGTGACAATTCCTGACGTCACGTCACGGAGGGAACGCCCCTGACCGAGAAAGCGACACACAATGCATTTTGGGTACTTTGTTTGGTCTGAAAACTTCATGTTTATCCGTGTTGATGGCAAAATTAGAAGGAAAACACATAAATAACACAATGGTGAATTGTTGTGTGTTGCACCAAGACTACGATTTGATTCTAGTTGACAAATTCCCAGCAGACAAATCAGCCCATTTCCAACGTAGCTTTGGCGCCATCTTGTGCATTTTCTGGGATGCTACAGACAATGACACAGAATTACTTCTTTAATCGGTTGCAAACATTTATGCTTTCCTCTTCAGAACTATTTGAATCATATTCATAACTGGATGAGTAACAAGAAAGCATCTTCTCCGAATCTGGCCATTATTTTGATTCTCGAGCAAGGCAAGACATCTTGGCGTGACGTCACGAACAAGGGGGCGGGACCTTAGGAAACTGAAACTGTCTCAGATCATTTTGAAGTAGTTTTGGGAGACTTTAACTCATTTTTATTGGTGTTTTTCATTTGACTAAAAATATCAGCCTGCGTGTTTTGGGTATTTTAGATGCTATAAAATGTTTTTCTGATGTCAGTTAGGAAACAAAAAATGGTGTTGGTTGTCCTTTCAGTGATGGCCATTGAATGAGGAAAAATATATTTCATATATATATATATATATATATATACTAAATAATTATTCAAAAACTACCGATAGACATTAAGGGTGCATTTTCCACCAAAAAAGTCAGGATGAAAGTGGGTAGAAAATACCCCCAATCCTAATTTATATTACTATAGATAACATTAGTCTTATCATAATTCATCGCACCGCCAAACTTCCATTCCATATCCACCAGCCGGTTGACAGGCAGCGTCTGCCGCGTGGCCAGTCGGCACAGCGTCGCACAATGTTCTCCCCACTGCAAGGTAGGACAAAGTTTTGTGCAACTGGAGAAAACCCCAGGAGAGGACTGCATTCAACAATATAAAAATATGTAATATTGCTTTATATTGATGACAAGGAGGAAAACAGAGAGACCTGTTGTAAAAAGTGAGCAGCCTTGTCCTCCTGAAGTCCTGCAGCAACGAAAAACAAACAAACAAAAATTTCAGTATACAGTGGTGTTGATACAGTTGAGATACACATGAACCCACTTACGAGGTGCAAGCAGTTTGTTGCCCGTTCTCATTAAAGTTTACAGACAAACTAAATATTTCTTCGTTTTGGTGTATCTGTCAAACTGATGAACATTACACAATATTATTGAGTTATTTCCAGTTGAAATACTAATCTTTGTTTTTGTCTGCATAACTATTAAACCGCCACCCGGTGACTGAGTGGGTCACACCAGAGGGAGCAGCAGCATGATATGGATTACAACATTAAATGATAGACACCTAAAGTCTGCAGATCTGCTTTCAGCTGCTCAGCCGTCAAGTTTCTCTTCATTGCACCTGAATAGGAAACAAAGCCGCTTTTTATTTTTAGTCCATAAAATCATTTTATGCTGGTGTGACTTTTAAGTTAACACGCTATTGAAATAATTTTCAGGCCAAAATTAAAAGGGAATATAAGTGTTACCTTCTGTGAAGAAAGTAGTAAATTTTCAAGATTAAACACATAATACCATGGTCAATTTTCAACATCACCCAAGTCATAAACATATGAAAACAAAGTACAGTGAGACCTCGTCTGTGTAAGCTCTCAGTCGTACAGGAGTGGTCCATCGATGAGAAGGTTTCTTCAGCCGTCATCTGTACAAAAGTGAAGGTTTCGGACGTTTCGCCTTTCGGAGGCGAAACGTCCGAAACCTTCACTTTTGTACAGATGACGGCTGAAGAAACCTTCTCATCGATACAGTGAGACCTCAACTTACAAACACCTTATCTTACAAACTTTTCGTCTTACAAACGTCAAATTTATGAAAATTAAACCTTATAATAAGCACTATTTTCATAATACACACCCACCACGGCTGGCGGAGTGATCTCCGGCGGAAGTACACGACCGAACAGTACCAGAGGTTAAGTTACCAACAGTCCTTATGGAAGGTGACTCTCCTTCCATAAGCCATCAACGACCAACAAAAAGGTAAATAAAACTTTATTTTACAGCACCGTTTATTTCTTTAATTACAGTCCTCATGTAATGCACCTCTCTTTCCAAACAGCAATTCCCTTTGACCTCCAACGCCATTCCATCAAGCCATAAATGACCATCACAAATGTAAATAAAGTGACTTTATGATACAATGCAGTGTATTTCTTTCATTACAATACGATAGCACATTTATTATACATAGAATAAGGTATGTTGTGTGTAGTTTTAAGGTTTATTTAGTTGAAAAGTATATTTTATGGAAACCCGGGAACGGATTATTCCCATTTTAATGGTTTCCTATGGGATTTTTTTTTTTAGATACACACTTTTCGCCTTACACACTCTGTCCGGGAACCAATTAAGTTCGTAAGTTGAGGTCTCACTGTAGTATATTTTTAAAGATAAAAAGTCGTGTATTTTTGCAATTAAAATCTTGTGCATGCATCTTACACTTACCCTTTGTAATAATATGACGATAGTTGTGTATTTTCAGGAGAGAGGTAGTATGATTTAACGTTTCTAACATTACGACAAAATGAGGCCTATGTATTATTTGGTCACACAGAGACTAATTTATATGTCTCTAAAATAAATAAACTGATGATAATAATAATAATAATAATAATAATAATAATAATAATAATAATAATAATAATAATACATTTTAAGCACCTTTCAAAGCTCTCACGGACACTTTACAGATCTTATTCGGCTCCAAGGTCGACAGTGTGTATGTGTATGTGTCAACATCACCCTGTGGCACAAGAATGAGACTCTTCATGAGGTTCTTCAGTGGTCCTGTGCTCATCCCATGTTCACTTGCAAAGTCACTCAGCTGCTGCATGAACTTCTCTGTCTTTACACAAACACGTGTACAAGTGCACAACTATAATTAACTTGTTCCCTTACAATGTGTCACAATATTCTCAATTATACACGGGTCGGATGTTGTTAAGCAAAGCTATCTGCTCGTTGGAGTAACATGCTTATCTTCGAGCTTCTATTCCTCCGTTCACGATGATGACGTGTATTATACCCGTCTCTTTAGTTGTACTGTACTTTAACAATTCAGGTTCCGATGGTGGCTCCCTCTAGCGGCACTAGGTGTGCGTGGTACTGATGAAAGTTTGCATTGAACGCGTGTTAACGATTGCTTCTCAAAATTGTTTCTGATAACCTCAAATACGGCACTTAAGGACGGTGGTTTTTGTTAGCACAAAACGTTCCTTTATTTTGTTTTCAGGATACCAAAAATTGGACGTCGATCTTAAATCTGCATGACGTACATTGAGAAAGAGACTAAAATGTTCGAGAACCACTGTACCGTTGTATCCATGTGCATTTCGAAAGATAGACAAGAATGACCTACATTTGGTGATTATCAGTAACCAAAGTACTATAACTACATTTCCCTCGGGATCCTTCGACTATATTTCTATAATCAAACACTGGAAAGTGTGTAGTCATTTGTTTGTGAGTGTTTTTACCTCTTTAGGCTGCAACAAAAACTGGAAGACGATTTCGACCAGACGAATGAATTGCTGTAGATTAATAGAAGTTTGTGACTTTCAATGCTTGTTAAGCATGACAAATGCTCACCAAGCATTGAAAGAATAGCTTGTGATTTTTATGTCATCGATTAAATATTTGGCAAAATTATTCTGATGCCCACAAAAATTTCGCTCGCGTTTACCTGCTCGTTGAATTTGTTGAGGTTGTGGAAGTCGCCGCTGACAGAATGTGGTAAAGCATCGTTCGTACAATGAAGCTGCATTTTTAAAACAATGTTTTTTTTTTTACCTTCGCCGCAACCCCGGAACACACTCGGGAAGTTGTTCAAATCCACTTCCGGGTTGGCTTGTCGAACCGAGACAGGAACTATATCCGTGTGCTTATATTGTGCGTCATTACCGTTGCCATATTCGATGTGTCAAAATTCTCTGAAAGCGTTATATTTTAAAGCTTTGGAGGGGGAAAGATCAGAACAAATGACATTGTTAGATTTCGATTTTGGGAGTAAGCTTGTCAAAAGTTTATAGAAAAAAACACTTTTATTTTAGCCCCAAAACATAAACAGCAAAATCATATAAATCAGAATCAGAATCAGAATCATCTTTATTGCCAAGTATGTAGAACACACAAGGAATTTGTTTCCGGTAGAACACGCTGCACTAGTATCGTTGTCAAAAAAAACTGCTAAGTGGCACTATACAGTTCCATTTTGGCTACTGTTGAAAGAGTTCAAAGAGTTAATGGCTTGGGGGAAGAAGCTGTTTAAATGTCTGCTGGATTTGGTGCGCATGGATCGGTGATTCTCCCATATTAACAACATTATATTTGTGCCGGGCGGCCCGGTAGTCGAGTGGTTAGCACACCGGCTTCACAGTGCAGAGGTCGCCGGTTCGTGTCCCGGTCCGGCCTCCCTGTGTGGAGTTTGCATGCTCTCCCCGGACCCGCGTGGGTTTTCTCCGGGTCCTCTGGTTTCCTCCCACACTCCAAAAACATGTATGGCTGGCAGATTGCCCTGTCCAAATTGTCCCTGGGTGTGAGTGTGAGAGTGACTGTTTTACATCTTTGTGTGCCCTGCGATTGGCTGGCAACCAATTCAGGGTTACCAGCGCCTTCTTGCAGGTGTCGGGATACATCAGAGTTTTATGATCACTAGCCAATCATAGTTTGCGAAAACTGCCCTTATCACTCGCCGCTAATGGCAAGAGCATACGGGCCAAAGCGAAACCACTGTATTGGCAGCTAGCTGCATTAGGCATGAGCAAAAACGCTGGTGCGTGTGGCTGCCTCTGCCACATGCAGTTAAAGTTGGAAACAACACCTTCGGCACCATCACGCTGAACACAGGGCCCCCCCACGGGTGTGTGCTGAGCCCCCTCGTCTTCACTCCGCTCACACATGACTGCTCATCATCATCATCCAGCTCCACCCTCTTCATAAAGTTTGCGGATGACACAACTGTGGTGGGCCTCAACAACAACGATGAGGAGACAACCTGCAGGGACGAGGTGAGCCGCCTGGCCACGTGGTTCAAGTGAATGTGGAGAAGATGACGCAGATTGTTGTGGACTTTCCAACATTCGTAAAATCAATTCTCTTCCCACCTTCAAGTCCCATCTCAAAACCTACCTATTTAAAATTGCATTTTCTGTGTAGCTCTCTCTCTTGTTTCCATTTATATTTGTATTTTATTTATTGCATTCTATTTGTGATTGTATTTTATTTATAATAGAACCTATGCTTGTCTGTGACTGTAAAGCACAGGTGTCAAAATCAAGGCCCGCGGGCCAAATCCAGCCCGCCACCTCATTTTTTTCGGCCCACGAAAGCAAATCAAACTTGTGAAATTCCATGATGCTTGCTAAAATACCAACCAAAATGTCATATTTTTGGATGTAAACCACAATAACAGTCATTATTCTTGACTTCAGATTTGAAAACCAGTTATTCATTAATTTTGTGTGTGCTCTATATGTAATATGTGGAGGGGATTAAACATTCTAATGGCTTCCCCAAATTCATAACGGCCCTCGAGAGGAATCCATAACTACAATATGGCCCACGGCAAAAAATTACTTTGACACCCCTGCTGTAAAGTGTCCTTGAGAGTTTGAAAGGCGCTTAAATTGTAATGTATTATTATTATTATTATTATTATTATTATTATTATTATTATTATTATTATTATTATTATTATTATTATTATTATTATTCAGGGCAGTGCACCCCAGCATGCTCCACTAACAGTCGACGGTGCTGCAGTGGAGAGGGTGAGCAGCACCAAGTTCCTGGGAGTTCACATCTCCGAAGACCTGTTCTGGAGGCAGAACACGGCATCACTGGCCAAGAGATCCCACCAGCGCCTGTACTTCCTCCGCAAGATCAGAAGAGCTGGATCTCCGACCCCCATCACGACCTCCTTGTACCGCGATACCATCGAGAGCATTCTGACCAGCTGTATCACCGTGTGGTACGGCGCCTGCACCATGTCCTGCCGTAAGACTCTGCAGCGCATTGTGAGGACAGCTGAGAAGATCATCGGTGTCTCCCGCCCTCCTTTAGGATATTTACAACACCCGCCTCACCCGCAGAGCCCTTAGGATCGCTGGCGATCCCAGCCCTCCCACAGCCTCTTCAGCCTGCTGCCATCGGGTAGGAGACTGTAGAGTCTCCGAGCCAAGACCAGCAGACTCAAGGACAGTTTCTGCCACCGGGCAGTCAGGAGACTCAACTCCCTCCCGGCCCTATCCCCCCTGCCCCTTCCCACTGCCACACTCACTGAACTCTGACTACACGGTACATGCTGTACTATCATCCTGAACTCAATTTTTACTTTTTTTCTGCATCCTGCAACCTCACTTTTTTCTGCAACCTCACTTCAACCTTCTTCTGTTTTTGCATTACTACATTATCAGAATCAGAATCAGAATCATCTTTATTGCCACGTATGTAGAACACACAAGGAATTTGTTTCCGGTAGAACACGCTGCACTAGTATCGTTGTCAAAAAAAAAAAACTGCTAAGTGGCACTATACAGTTCCATTTTGGCTACTGTTGAAAGAGTTCAAAGAGTTAATGGCTTGGGGGAGGAAACTGTTTAAATGTCTGCTGGATTTGGTGCGCATGGATCGGTAGCGCCTGCCTGAGGGGAGTAGCTGGAAAAGGTGGTGGGCAGGGTGCGGAGGGTCCAGTAGGATTTTCCGCACCCTAGTTTGGATTCTTGCAGTGTGCAAGTCCTCGAGAGTGGGTAGGGCGGTGCCAATGATTTTTTCCGCCGTCCTAACTGTCCGTTGAAGTCGGATTTTGTCCATTTTTGTGGCGGCCCCGAACCAAACGGTGATGGAAGAACACAGGATGGATTCGATGACATGATGTCATGATGATGATGTCACTTTACATACGACACTACCTCACTTTACATTCACAATTTACATGTATTGTGTTTTGTCAATTGTCTGTCTTTTTTAGTCACATTATAAGTGCCTTGCACGCCGAGAGGACAGTAATTTCATCTGCTGTATGTCATGCATATTAGCATATTTGACAATAAAGCTGACTTTGAGTATAATGAATTAATCTCATCTCATTTTCCGTACCGCTTCTTCCTCATTAGGGTCGCGGGGGTTGCTGGAGCCTATCTCAGCTGTCTTCGGGCACGAGGCGGGGGACACCCTGAATTGGTTGCCAGCCAATCGCATCATGAATTAACTCATTAATTAATTGAAAAATATTTTATACGTGTTGTATGTCACCATTATTATGTTTAACCGCATCAACTTCATGGCCCAACTGTCCGTTTGAGCACAAAAGTTGTGGCACACCTGGTGAAACCTGAGGCCAGTGTCACATCTCGTCGCCGTCCTGGGCGCGCCCCGCCCCTCCTGTCACCTCCTCCGCTGCTCCCGGGAGACGGCCCCTCCCATCATCACGCACCTGGGTCCCCACAGCTGACTGTCATTCCCTTGATTGTGCCTTCTGACTATATCTACCGATCGCGCCATTCTGGCGCCGTCGGAGTATTCTGAAAGCCATCCTGGACTTCCGTGCCGTCAGATCAGCTGTCACCGATCTCCCTCACTCACCTCATCCTGCTGTCCTTTTTTATGCGTGCCTCAGTAAAGACTTTTGTATACGAGTATCTGTCTCGCCGTGTATTTCGGATCCACACCCCCCGCTTTCCTTTCGTCACTCGAGCCCAGCCCTCGAGCCTCAAGTGACGTGACATAATACTCCGACCAACCATGGATCCCGCCGGCGAAGACAGATATCTCGCCGCCCTCACCGAGCAAGCGGAGCGTTCAAGCCAGCTGGCCCGAGCCATCGCGGAAATCAGCCAAATTACCACCAGGCTGGCTCAACGCTTCGAGGCGGCTGAGGCACGCATTTCCGCTCTCACGATCAAGTCTTCCCCGCCCGTGAGTAGGCACGCTCCTCAATTTCCCCTTCCCTCCCGCTACGCAGGCGAGACCGGGCGTTGCGCTCAGTTTTTAATGCAGTGCACGCTCGTGTTTGAGCAACATCCATACGCCTGCGTTAGCGATGAGGCGAAGGTAGCCTTCATCACCAGCCTGCTCACGGGAGAAGCCGAGACGTGGGTGCTGGCCATCCGAGAATCCCGACCGGAGTTGCGCACCTCGTATCCGGACTTCGTCGCCGAGTTACGCCGGGTTTTCCATCACCCGGTGACGGAGTCCGAAGCGGAGGGGAGATTACTGGACTGCGTCCAAGGGGCCCGTTCAGCCGCGGAATACTCCGTCGACTTCCGCATCCGGGCCGCTGGCAGCGGCTACGGCGACCGAGCGTTGAGGGGGGTGTTTCGTCGCGGATTGAACACCGACCTCAAGGACGAGTTGGCTACCCGCGACGCGGGCACCACCTTCGACGACCTGGTCGCCATCGTCATCGGCCTGGATCACCGCCTTCGGGAGCGACAGAGGGAGCAGCGCGGCCGACGGCCCAGACAGCCACGCAGCCGGTCCAGATCTCCCACACCCGGCAGCGAGCGTGTGCGGCGCCTGGAGGAATCCCCCGAACCCATGATCGTAGGGGGGGGAACGACCACACCACCCCCGGGGCTCGTCGCACCCAAGGCCCCCAGGCGAAGACCTCAGGTCCACGCAAGTCCCCGGCAAGACGGCGACCACAGCGACCTCTGGAGGTCAAATCCACTACCCCCGTTACGCGGTTGGAGCTGGACAGCGAATTAATCGGCCCGTCCAGCTCCCAAACCGTGCGGGCCCTAGTGGACTCTGGGGCCGACGGGTGCATCATTGACCCCCAGCTGGCGGACTCGTTGGGCTGCCAGCTGATCAATCTCCACCCCCCTAAGGAGATGGTCGACCTGGACGGCAGACTGTTGGCCCGAGTCACCCACCTCACGGCCCCGCTCAAACTCCGGGTGGCGGGGAACCACGTCGAGCACCGCCAATTTTTAGTTATGCCCTCCCGGAATGCGCCGTTGGTATTGGGTCTCCCCTGGCTCAATACCCACGACCCGTCAATCTCCTGGGAGGGCCCCACCATTCAGGGCTGGAGCCCCTACTGCTACGCCAACTGCCTACGGTCGGCTACGGCAGGGCGAGACGCCTCCCGCGGTGGACCGCCGGAGGCCATCTGCCTCAAGGGCGTGCCACACTGCTACCACGACCTGCGGGAGGTGTTCAGCAAGGACAACGCCCAATCCCTGCCACCCCACCGACCGTATGACTGTGCTATTGACTTGCAGCCAGGGGCTCCATTACCGGACTCCAGACTTTTCCACATCTCACAACCGGAACGGGAAGCCCTGAGCACTTACATAGACTCCTCCCTCGCGGCGGGACTCATTAGGCCGTCTCGGTCTCCGCTGGGCGCAAGGTTCTTCTTTATTGACAAGAAGGACGGAACCCTGCGTCCATGTGTCGATTATCGGAGTCTGAACGACATCACCATCCGTAACAAATACCCCCTCCCCCTCATGGACTCAGCCTTCACGCCCCTTCAGTCCGCAACCATTTTTTCTAAATTAGACCTCCGCAGTGCGTACCACTTGGTCCGCATCCGGGAGGGGGACGAATGGAAAACTGCATTTAAAACACCATTAGGACATTTTGAATATCTGGTGATGCCGTTCGGACTCACGAACGCTCCCGCCGTATTCCAAAATCTGATCAACGATGTGCTCAGGGACTTCCTCAATGTTTTTGTTTTCGTTTATCTGGATGACATTCTTATTTTCTCTCGTTCTGCAGAGGAGCACCGGCAACACGTCCGACGGGTCCTGGCGCGGCTCCTGCAAAACCGGCTCTACGTGAAGGCAGAGAAGTGCGAGTTCCATGTCCGCTCTCTGTCCTTCCTAGGGTTTGTCGTGGAGCGGGGGCAGCTCAGGGCCGACCCTACTAAGACTAAAGCGGTGGTGGAATGGCCGATCCCGAAGACGCGCAAACAGCTTCAGCGGTTTTTGGGGTTTGCCAACTTCTACCGCCGCTTCATCCGCGGGTATAGTCAGAAGGCACTCCCCCTCACTAACCTCACGTCCTCTAAGATCCCCTTCAGGTGGACGCCCGACGCAGAGGGGGCATTCAACCGCCTCCGTCTTGCCTTCACTAACCCCCCAGTTCTGCGTCATCCCGACCCGGATCTCCCGTTCACGGTCGAGGTTGACGCATCCGAATCCGGAGTAGGGGCCGTCCTATCCCAGCGCTCTCCCATGGACCAGAAGCTACGCCCATGCGCCTTCTTCTCCCGCCGGCTCAGCCCCGCCGAGGCCAACTATGACGTCGGCAACCGGGAACTGCTGGCGGTCGTCCTGGCCCTTCAGGAATGGAGACACTGGCTTGAGGGAGCGAAACACCCCTTCACCGTCTTCACGGACCATAAAAACCTGGCGGCCATCCGGTCGGCCAAGAGACTAAACTCAAGACAGGCCCGATGGTCACTCTTCCTCACCCGGTTTAACTTTTCTCTCACCTACTGCCCAGGGTCACAGAACACCAAGCCCGATGCCCTATCCCGCATCCATGAGCCGGCAGAAAGGGAGGAGACCACCACCAACATCCTGCCGGCCCAACGCATCCTGGGTGCCCTGAGGTGGGAGGTTGAGAGAAAAGTACAGCAAGCCCAGGGGACGACCCCCATCCCCAGGGGCTGTCCTAAGGATCGCCTGTTCGTCCCCCCCCCTCTTCGCACGGAGGTGCTCGTCTGGGGGCACACCTCCAAGATAGCTTGTCACCCGGGGGTCAACAGGACGATCCAACTCATCGCCCAACGGTTCTGGTGGCCGGGGTTCCGGAGGGACATCACCCTCTTCGTGAAGGCCTGCCCGACCTGTGCCTGTGGGAAAGCCTCCCATCAGCCCCCGGCAGGACTCCTCCGGCCGCTACCGGTACCGTCCAGACCCTGGTCCCACATCTCCGTTGACTTCGTGACAGGCCTCCCCCCCTCCCGTGGCAAGACGGTCGTCCTTACCGTTGTGGACCGATTCTCCAAGTCGGCCCACTTCGTCCCGTTAACCAGGTTGCCGTCCGCCATCGAGACGGCTCAACTCCTGGTTAACCACGTCGTCCGTCTCCACGGGATTCCGACGGACATCGTGTCGGACCGGGGACCGCAGTTCGTGTCCAAGGTATGGAAACGTTTCTGTCGGTCCCTAGGGGCGTCGGCGAGCCTGTCGTCTGGATACCATCCCCAGACCAACGGACAGACGGAGAGGAAGAACCAGGACCTGGAGGCGGCCCTCCGGTGCGTGTGCCTCCACAACCCGGCGTCGTGGGCCCTGCACCTACCCTGGGTGGAGTACGCCCACAACTCCCTGGTCTCCGCAGCCACAGGTCGGTCCCCATTTATGTCCGCCTGTGGCTATCAGCCGCCCTTGTTTCCCACTCAGGAGGGCCAGGTGGAGGTCCCGTCTATTGAACATCACCTCAGACGGGCCCACCGAGTCTGGAAGGAAACCAGGGACGCCCTGACACGCACCGCATCCCGGAACCAGCGGGTGGCGGACCGTCACCGGAGACAGGCACCCAACTACCAGGTCGGGCAGGAGGTGTGGCTGTCGACGAGGGACCTTCGGCTGGCAGGGTCTTCAGCCAAGCTGGGCCCACGCTTCACGGGTCCCTTCCCCATCGAGGCCATCCTCAGCCCGGTCTCGGTGAGGCTCCGGCTGCCACCCACCATGAGGATCCACCCCGTTTTCCATGTTTCCCTCCTCAAGCCAGTGGAAACTTGCTCCTTAGCCCCCACGCCCACCCCCCCACCTCCCCCCCGGATGTTGGCCGACGGACCGGTCTACACCGTGCGGGAGATAATGGACTCCAGGCGCATGGGCAGAGGAGTGCAGTACCTGGTCGACTGGGAGGGCTATGGACCGGAGGAACGACAGTGGGTCCCACGTGCCTGGATCCTCGACCCATCTCTCATCCGGGCGTTCCATGCGGCTCACCCCTCCAAACCTGGTGGGCCGCCAAGAGGCGTCCGTTGAGGGGGGGGCACTGTCACATCTCGTCGCCGTCCTGGGCGCGCCCCGCCCCTCCTGTCACCTCCTCCGCTGCTCCCGGGAGACGGCCCCTCCCATCATCACGCACCTGGGTCCCCACAGCTGACTGTCATTCCCTTGATTGTGCCTTCTGACTATATCTACCGATCGCGCCATTCTGGCGCCGTCGGAGTATTCTGAAAGCCATCCTGGACTTCCGTGCCGTCAGATCAGCTGTCACCGATCTCCCTCACTCACCTCATCCTGCTGTCCTTTTTTATGCGTGCCTCAGTAAAGACTTTTGTATACGAGTATCTGTCTCGCCGTGTATTTCGGATCCACACCCCCCCGCTTTCCTTTCGTCACTCGAGCCCAGCCCTCGAGCCTCAAGTGACGTGACAGCCAGAAGTTCACCTGCGGGTTGGCTTCCTGAGCAATGGCAGAAAAAAATGCCCCGCCCGCCACTGAGGAGGTGGCGGGGAAGTGGGGGGTGCTGCTGGGTGCGGTTGGGAAAGAGGGGGGGGGTGATTAAATGCGCGGCAGTGAGACTCAGGGGATCTGCAGCAGCACGTTCCCTGTGCGTGATCAACTCGTACACGACAAGGTCCACTTCTGGAAGATTGCACAGCGAGAAAGAGCAATTATTTGAATCCTGCATGCTTATGTAAGTATTTTCCTTTCCACATACATATAACAATGTTCACCTGACTCTATTACTGCAATTGACGCGTTACGACGATGTGACGCGCGTTTTCCAGGCCTGCATGCCTTACAGCACAGGACGCGCGCACGTGTATGGGTCGAAACTTTTTCTGTTTTTACGACACGTTCTTGTTTTTGGAAAGCAAATGAATTGTGTGAGTATTTAGCAGATAACCTAGAGTTGAAATGGCGGTGAGATTTGAAGAAACTCAAGTGCACGCTGTCTTTGACTGAATTGTCCACAGGAGAACACGAGTTGGACAACTTTTATACTCATTTTGAAACAGATAAAAATGAACGGTCCCAAGTACATTTGGTGTACTTGATAGTAATAGTTTTAATTTTATACTTACTCGGGCTTTATGATATGAGCTTCACATAAACTGTCAGATTTTGTTAATAATTTTCACATAGTTATCACAAGAAAGGAGGACAGTGGAAGGCAACGACAGATGTCAAGACATGGTGCCCATTAATCTGTTACAAAAGCAGTGATTTAGCATACGTTTAAAACCTTTAACCCAATATCATAGGGCTAGTCTATTTGGTGTACTTTACACTGTCATTTTAATTTATTAACTATAAGGACTGGATGTTTTGACCATCATACAATTTCTTTAATTTTGTTAACAATTTTAACGGGGCGGCCCGGTAGTCGAGTGGTTAGCACACCGGCTTCACAGTGCAGAGGTCGCCGGTTCGCGTCCCGGTCCGGCCTCCCTGTGTGGAGTTTGCATGTTCTCCCCGGACCCGTGTGGGTTTTCTCCGGGTCCTCCGGTTTCCTCCCACACTCCAAAAACATGCATGGCAGGCAGATTGACCACTCCAAATTGTCCCTAGGTGTGAGTGTGAGAGTGACTGTTGTATGTCTTTGTGTGCCCTTCGATTGGCTGGCAAACAATTCAGGGTGTCCCCCGCCTCGTGCCCGAAGACAGCTGAGCTAGGCTCCAGCAACCCCCGCGACCCTAATGAGGAATAAGCGGTACGGAAAATGAGATGAGATGAGACAATTTTAACGTTGTTGTCATGAACACAAAAAGTAGGGATTTAGCATAAATTGGAAACATTTGACCCAAATATCAGGACTACAGAGGAAAAGATTTCAGACACAAGCGCTGTATGTTGCCACTTGAATCTAGTCCCTTCACTCTAAATCACACTTGGGCAAATTACAAAGAACAAAAAAAGCAACAACAAATATCAAGATGTTTCAAATTAGTTATTGTGACGTTTATAGTTGACGTTTATAGTCAAACTAAACATAAAACAAAGACAATAACACTTCATGACCTTGATTTAACAACATAGCTTAGTATTTCAGACAGAAACATTAATTCCAGTTTTAAATAGCATCACTGTTACAGGGCTATAACCCTTGAAGAAATAGATTTTATCCACATTTTTCAGGACCATAGTAGGCAAAATAACAGCACTCCCGACATCGTGTGACAATACTCAACAATTAGTTGTGACATGAAGTCGACACCGAAAGTCTAGCTTGTCAGAACTTTTGTTCGTCTTGCTGCATAGTGTGACATATCATACATTGTCCTTTGATTGGTTTTTCGGCATTGACCAATAGGAAGACAATTGCCTCCTACTGGTGACGAGAGACCAGACGAGGCACACAATCAGAATGTGGTTTACAGTATTTAAAAAACAAAAAGTGACCTGAATAAAATGGGAAATATTACATAGTACTGTATACATAGCTTTTCAACTCATGCCAAGTTTTCTAACTGCAGAGCTCATAACTAATTAGCAAACACATTGCAATAAACACCAATTTTGACTTCAAGTTCATTTATTACCTAAACTTCACTTTGGAGAAGAGACATTCCAACCTGTCTTCCCCCCATCACCAAGGAAAGGGTCCATAGTTTTTGTTTTGCCCTTTCTGAACCTAGAAAGAGCGCACACGGAAATAAAGCCTGTTTGAACATGACTTAGAAGCTGCCTGTCCCTCCTTTTCGACGGCCAAATTCAACATAAATCCAATAAAAATATCAATTGCAAATTTCCCCATTGTGGGACTAAATATCCTGTGACTGTAAAGTGTCCTTGAGAGTTTTGAAAGGCGCTTATAAATAAATGAAATGTATTATTATAATTATTATTATTAAAGGCGTTCCGATTCTGATATAAACTCATTCACACTTTTTTGTCAACTTCACCAAACTGAGATTTGTGACTGTGCAAAGGGGAGCGGGGCTCAACACCTATGTGAAGCCTATCCAGGAAGTATGTTTTTGCTCGGCAGCCACTTGAGGTGCCTGCATCGAAGAGGTCTGCCATTTTGTGGACTTGACCGAGCATAAAGTGATCCCAAAGTACATGACTGACAAGGAATTTGGCCCCCAGTGCGAACCCACGCCCCCCCACACACATACATACAAATTGAACTCTACACACTTGCACATGCATTTAGGAAGTGAAAAAACCCTTTCCATAATCTCCAGCCCCCACTCTTTGTGGACCCCCTTCCCTATATTCCACCCACCTCTTGAAGGGCCCCTCTGCTACCTCTGTTGTTGTGTCCAATGCTTTAGTAAAAAGTTCAAGTTAAAAAATGGCAATTCTGTACATTTGTTGAAAAAAAAGTTCTACTACTACGACACCGATATTAACGCAAACACAGATGACAACATTTTGCCAGCTGATTGCAAATTATGCTCTACAATATAGATAATAATCTTCGTTGATGTGAAATTTGTCGTTGTTTTCCGCAGTAACAAATTGCGACTAGGAGTGTAACAAACCAGATTTAAAAATTGCTCTTAGGAGTGTAACAAACCAGATTTTAATAAGAAAATCTGATTTGATTTAAAAATATATAATTGCATCTGAGTGTCTTCCACCATCATTATCCTGTCGCTTTAAACATTTTGTCGCTTTTGTAAAGGTTGTTCAGGGGTGGTCAATGCCAGGGGTGGTCAATGCCTCAGGGGGGTTCAGAGTAGCATCTGGACACGTTTCCTAAGCATTTGTAGAATTCAAATGATCCTATCCTTTAAGTACTCCCTGTTCATCTCACTCGCAAAAGTGAGAATTCTTAGAGGTCCATACTTTCATGTTTTTCTTTTGACTATAGAGCAGCACTAAAGACGATACATACATACATACATACATACATACATACATACATACATACATACATACATACATACATACACACATACATACACACATACATACACACACACACACACACACACACACACACACACACACACACACACACACACACACACACACACACACACACACACACACACACACACACACACACACACACACACACACACACACACACACACACACACACACACACACACACACACACACACACACACACACACACACACACACACACACACACACACACACACACACACACACACACACACACACACACACACACACACACACACACACACACACACATACATACATACATACATACATACATACATACATACATACAGTGATATCATGAGAGGCTAGCTGAGGCTAGCTCTCAGCGGGACGGGACAAGAAGTGCAATGGACGACAGGTTTGGATACAAACAAAAGGTTTTAATCAAGGGTTCCAGGGGGAATTCACAAGCAACAAAGGTTTGAATAGTGTCTCTTCCAATACTTATCAAAATAAAGTCTCTTCTGATACTTAAATCCAAATAAAGTCTCTTCTGCTACTTAAATCCAAATAAAGTCTCTTCTGAGGTAAAACTGAAGACGGAGTTCTTTACAAGAGTCTCTAGGCCTCACCCCTCTTGACGTCCTCGTCATGTAGCCTTGCCACCTTAGCTAGGTTCAAATCCAGTGTCCAGTCGTGTGGTCCCAACTGGCAATGAGTTCCACGCAGCAATCAACTTCTCCACAGAGCACAGCAATCGAGCTTGTCTTTCCCCAAACTCCACACTCAGAGGCTCTCTGCCTCAAGAGCCCTGCTTTCCAATCAAGCCCTGATCAGCTGCAGGTGTGTGGGTTTAATTGCTGCCTTCCACCAGGTGGGGCCAAGACTCTCTCTGGGTGGAGCCATCTTAGGGGGATGTATTTGCCCTCCAGGACACAGCCTCTCGTCACATCACAATACATACATACATACATACATACATACATACACAAAGAAAGAAATCAAGAAATAAATCAAGATATAAATAAACAAACAAACAACAACACTGATTCCACAAGATGGCTCCAAAGTAATAATTTTATTCCTCTGGTCTGAAGATTATGTCAGCTTTTCATAACAAGAGGATAGGTTGAGATACCAAAAACGAATCGTCAACCACAGATATGCCAGGATTCAATAAAAGTGATGAATCGGTTCAACACGATCGGGATGTAAAATTTCCTACAGGTTCATCTCTTGCGTAATTTCCCCCTCTTATAATGTGTATGTTTGTAATGGATATTTTCAAAAAAAGCTGAGGGCTTCCTGCTGGTATGCACACACACACACACACACACACACACACACACACACACACACACACACACACACACACACACACACACACACACACACACACACACAAACACACACAAATACACAGTCAAGTGTTGACTTATGCTGCTCATGTGCATGCAGGCCGAACATAATTAATCCTCACACAATGCAAAAAAGAATGTGGCTCAAACACACGGCGGCGTGTTTTTTGGCTTTGTCGGAGGTTCATTTCGGCATGTCAGTGCTTGTTTTTTGTGTTTCTTCAAGTCGACGGGTCACCTGAAGCCATGTTAAAAGGACAAACCATGACAAGGAAATTACCATAGCCATTCACAGCTAAATGGGAAATCAATAAATATTCTTAAAATTCCACTGAATTCATTGAAAGCCCAAAGATTATGACACATTGCAATATTCATTTAAATATTGATTTTACCAATTATGTATTTACTTCGTGTCAGTTACAACACTTAATTTTGTTAAATAGGATAAGCAGCAACAAGTTCTTGGTGGTTTAATGTGTTGCTGTGCGAGAAAAAAAGAAGTGACAATAAATAATAAATAAATAATTCAGTCACAATTTTGAATGTTTATTTCGACATACAATCATATTGAAATACTGTATTAAAAGATCACTGGTTTGATTTCTTGATTGTTAGGTTGGAAAAAGGTTCATCACTACCATCAGTCACCGCAACAGCAATGCCCTCTGATCAATACTCTGCTGTCGCCATGGAGACCAACAACAACATGGCCACCATGGTAAGTCTTGCACCTGGCCATGCCGTGGTGCGTGTGTATATATACAGGTAACATCCGAGTTACGACTGGGTTCCGTTCCAACAAAACGGTCGGTCGTAAATGAAACGGTCGGCTGACGGCTGACGCGAGGTGTATACGACGATAGTATTCAGTGTCAATCTGTTGTTTTTAAGCAACGTTTTCGATTGAATACTATTATATACCAACATGTTGACAGTTCATTTATAAATCTTATAACTTTTAGTGTCATTTTAATCATTTTATATTTCGTATTATCGATCTTTATTACTGTGTTGGCGCACACACTTTCTGCTGACCCAAATCCGCATGGCTTCCCACGCATGTGAGCTGTTGAAAAATCACTCTCCCGGCTAACGGAGAAGCCACCCAACACACACGCTCGGACTCAGGCGGACGCCGAAGCAAAAAAGTTCTACCGGTTGCCCTCTCCCCGACAAAACGGTCGTAAGGCGAAATGCATTAAATATGGCCGAGGCGAGGTTTATACGACAGAATAGTATATGATGTCAATCTGTTGTTTTTAAAGAACGTTTTCTATTGAATACTATTATATACCAAACTGCTTAACGTTCAATTATGAATCTTATAACTTTTAGTGTCATTCTTATCATTTTATATTTTGTATTATCGATTTTTATTACGGTGTCATTCTGCTGACCCAAATACGCACGGCTTCCCACATACAGTGAGACCTCAACCTACGAACTTAATTGGTTCCCAGACAGAGTGTGTACGGCGAAAAGTGTGTATCTCAAAAACATTTTCCCACAAGAAACCATTAAAATGGGAATAATCCGTTCCCGGGTTTCCATAAAATATACTTTTCAACTAAATAAGCCTTAAAACTACACACAACATACCTTATTCTATGTATAATAACTGTGCTATTGTATTGTAATGAAAGAAATACACTGCATTGTATCATAAAGTCACTTTATTTACATTTGTGATGGTCATTGATGGCTTGATGTAATGGCGTTGGAGGTTGAAGGTCAAAGGGAATTGCTGTTTGGAAAGAGGCACATTACATGAGGACTGTAATTAAAGAAATAAACTGCTGTAAAATAAAGTTTTATTTACCTTTTTGATGGTCGTTGATGGCTTATGGAAGGAGAGTCACCTTCCATAAGGACTGTTGGTAACTTAACCTCTGGTGTGGCTTCTCTTCTTTTTTCTTTGGAGACTCCTCATCATTTTTGTTGATTAAAAACCTCTTAATTGACACCTGTTGCTTTCTGACTTGTAAGGTCTTACGAAGCTGAGGCATCACATTATTGTTCATCATGTTGATGATTGTCATGATTTTCTCGAACCATCCGTTACTGGCTTTGAAATCCTCAATAAGCGCCGCACTTCCAGGTTGGCGCATGGCGATATCGGTGTGAATTAGCCGTGCTTTCTCGCATAAAATAGCTTTACTCACGCTGTTGCCGGATAGCTGCTTTTCGTTAATCCAAATTAACAGTTTTTCAACTTCTTCGATTGCCCGAGACCGTCGCTTTGAGAGCACGGTAACACCTTTTGCGAGAGACGCACCTTTGATGGCTGTTCTGTTCCGGAGAATGGAAGCAATGGTTGACTTAGCATAGCCGTGCTCGGCCACTAAATAACACAAATGCACACCTCGTTCGTGTTTTTCAATAATCTCCTTCTTCTCAGCGACAATGATTTTATTTTGTGTCTTCTTGGGCCGAACACGAGCCTGTGTTTTTTTTCGTTCCATCATAGTAAAATTATCAGCAAAAAGCTTCAAGTAGGCGATCGACGTGTGCATTCAATGAGAGGGGGTGTGGAAAGTAGCGCCGGCTGGATCGCTGTTCGGTCGTGTGCTTCCGCCGAAGATCACTTCGCCAGATCCGAAGGTCGTGTGCTTTATGGACCAGCCGTGGTGGGTGTGTATTATAAAAGTAGTGCTTATTATAAGGTTTAATTTTCATAAATTTGACGTTCGTAAGATGAAAAGTTCGTAATATAAGGTGTTCGTAAGTTGAGGTCTCACTGTATTACGCACTGCTGAAAATGGCTCTCCCTGCTAACGGAGAAGCCAGAAGAGGTCGCCCAACACACACGCTTGTACTTAGGTGGACGCCGAAGTAAAAAAGTCTCAAAGAGCCGGTGGCGCGTGGGCCCGACGTCGTGAATCGGTCGGCAGAGTATTTTGAAGACCTCCTCAACTCCACCAACACGCCTTCCTTGGAGGAAGCAGTGTCTGGGGACTCCGAGGTGGGCTCTCCGATCCCTGTAGCTGAAGTCACCGAGGTGGTTAAAAAGCTCCTCGGTGGCAAGGCCTCGGGGGTGGATGAGATCCAACCGAAGTTCCTAACGGCTCTGGATGTTGTGGGGCTGTCTTGGCTGACACGCCTCTGCAACATTGCGTGGTCATCGAGCAGAGTACCTCTGGATTGGCAGACCGGGGTTGTGGTCCCCCTTTTTAAAAAGGGGGACCGGAGGGTGTGTTCCAACTACAGAGGGATCACACTCCTCAGCCTCCATGGAAATGTCTATTCAGGGGTTTTAGAGGGGCGGGTCCGTCGGAAAGTCGAGCCTCAGATTGAGGAGGAACAGTGTGGTTTTCGTCTCTGCCGCGGAATAGTGGACCAGCTCTACACCCTTAGCAGGGTCCTCGAGGGTGCATGGGAATACGCCCAACCAGTCTACATGTGCTTTGTGGACTTGGAGAAAGCGTTTGACCGGGTCCCTCGTGGAGTTCTGTGGAAGGTGCTTCGGGAGTATGGGGTACAGGAGCGCCTGATATGGGCCGTTCGGTCCCTATACGACCGATATCAGAGTCTGGTTCGCATTACCGGCAATAAGTCGGAATCGTTTCCAGTGAGGGTTGGGCTCCGCCAAGGCTGCCCTTTGTCACCGATTCTGTTCATAACTGTTTATGGACAGAATTTCTAGGCGCAGCCGAAGTGTTGAAGGTTTCTGTTTTGGTGGCCTCAGTATAGCATCTCTGCAACATCTCAGATTATGTGGTACTGTTGGGGCCTTCAAGTGGAGCTCTCCAACTCTCTCTCAAGCGTTTCGCAGCCGAATGTGAAGCGGCTGGGATGAGAATCAGCACTTCCAAATCTGAGACAATGGTTCTCAGTCGGAAAAGGGTGGAATGCCCTCTCCAGATCGGGAAGGAGATCTTGCCTCAAGTGGAGGAGTTTAAGTATCTGGGAGTCTTGTTCACGAATGAGGCTGTTAGGGAGCGAGAGGTCATCAGGCGGATCGGTGCGGCGTCTGCTGTGATGCGGACTTTGTACCGATCTGTCGTGGTGAAGAAGGAGCTGAGCCAAAAAGTAAAGCTCTCAATCTACCGGTCGATCTACATCCCAACCCTCATCTATGGTCACGAGCTATGGGTCGTGTCCGAAAGAACGAGATCCCGGGTGCAAGCGGCCAAAATGAGCTTTCTCCGTAGGGTGTCCGGGCTCTCCCTTAGAGATAAGGTGAGAAGCTCGGTCATCCGGGAGGAGCTCAAAGTCGAGCCGCTTCTCCTCCACATAGAGAGGAGCCAGATGAGGTGGCTCAGGCATCTGATTAGGAAGCCTCCAGGACGCCTCCCTGGTGAGGTGTTCCGAGCATGCGCCACTGGCAGGAGACCCCGGGGATGACCCAAGACACGCTGGAGAGACTATGTCTCCCAGCTGGCCTGGGAACGCCTCGCCAGGACGAGCTAGAAGAAGTGGCTGGGGAGAGGGAAGTCTGGGCTTCCCTACTGAAGCTACTGCCCCCGTGACCCGACCCCAGATAAGCGGAAGAAGATGGATGGATGGATGGATGAATAGAAAATGCATGCATTCTTCCAAAAACAGTGAGACCTCAACTTACGAACTTAATTGGTTCCCAGACAGAGTGTGTAAGGCGAAAAGTGTGTATCTCAAAAAAAAAATCCCATACGAAACCATTAAAATGGGAATAATCCGTTCCCGGGTTTCCATATAATATACTTTTCAACTAAATAAGCCTTAAAACTACACACAACCAACCTTATTCTATGTAAAATAAATGTGCTATCGTATTGTAATGAAAGAAATACACTGCATTGTATCATAAAGTCACTTTATTTACATTTGTGATGGTCATTGATGGCTCTTAATTGACACCTGTTGCTTTCTGACTTGTAAGGTCTTACGAAACTGAGGCATCACATTATCATTCATCATGTTGATGATTCTTATAGCCTTTTCTGAATGCAACTGTTCAATAAAAGCCTGCACATCAACTGTTTAATGGCCTGCTTATGCTTGTCCTCTTGAAGGCAAATCAAATTCTCTGTGTTGATGACCTCATTATGGTCAGCAACAAGCTCCTCGATGTCATCTGCATTCACTTCGAGTCCCGTAGGTGCTGGCAGAGATTTCATGACAACAAAAGGCCCGAGTCCGATGATTCCACGGACGCGGAATAAAACACGACAAAAGAAGGCGGGCGGGGCGAATAAAATGGCACACTCGCATCTAACAATCACCTCGTGCAACGCAAACTCTTGGAGCACAAGCAAACATTTGGAGCACAAGACGTAGCGACGCACTTTCGTCGTAATCATGTCACTGGTGAGGTGACAGTGACTCGTTGAAATGAAATGAAATTGCAGAACGACAATAAAATGAAGTGTCGCGAACGTAGGCCACACCCGAGCTGTCAACTCGCACGTGACAATTTAGCGTGACTATTGACACGCTGTTCCGGTGTGTGTGAAAACACTAGCTCTGATTGGCTTACCATAACACATGACTACCGTTTAGCCAATCACAATCACTTCTATCGCAACTTGACAGAGGGGTGCGTTCAAGTGTAGCAACACAAAAACGTTGGGAAGTGTTTGTCACCGCTCATTCAGTTAGACAATGCTTTCCAAACAGCCTAGAGTCTTAAGAAGTCGTGCGCTATTCTCGAACCTGAACGCACCCCAAGTCTTGGATGACAAATAAACAGAACAGAGTAGACGTGTACGGCTGGTAGTTTCTTCAATTTATTCATAGTAACGCACCACATTTTAACTGAGGCTGAACACTGAAGCCTGTGGTGTTTATTTTCCGGTCCCATAATAGTAAAATTATCAGCAAAAAGCTCCAAGTAGGCGATCGACGTGTGCATTCAATGAGAAGGGGTATGGAAAGTAGCGCTGCGCTGTTCGGTCGTGCTTCTGCCGAAGATCACTTTCGCCAGATCCAAAGGTCGTGTGCTTGATGGACCGGCTGTGGTGGGTGTGTATTATGAAAATAGTACGTATTATAAGGCTTAATTTTCATAAATTTGATGTTCGTATGATGAAAAGTTCGTATTATAAGGCGTTCGTAAGTTGAGGTCTCACTGTACAGTAAATTTGTGAGAATAACATTAATGTGAATGGTTTTCCGTTTCTCACAATTGCTCAGAATCCACCAAAACTATCAGAAGGAAAGTCAGCTTCTTAACAAACCAGCAATCATTTATCGGGGTTGGGCATTGCGATTCTTTTACATTTAAAATACATTTTATAAAATTACCTTTCATAATTTTATAAACATAGGCCAGCAACCATTCATCAAGGTTGGAAACGCATAAATATAAATATGCAACACATTATTTCTTGAAATTAATCTCCAATTGTGTATACATTTTAAACTGAAAAATACTATTTTTCGAAAATCACAGTGTCCCATTAGTGGTGAGCTGCAGTATGGCAAAATAACAATCTAAGTCATGAAAGCCATAAAATGAGTGGATATGGATTTTACTTTCAGGTTCTGTTTCTAAAGAGAAGCACTGAAAAGCGATGGTAACAGTTGCTGTGCTAAATGAGGCAACTTGATAAAGCTTTTCCGTCTTGTCATGTATTCTGAACTGGGCTCTTAATTAATGTGACTTTGTTCACCTCCGCTCCTTTCACTCAAAACCTTATCACAGTGAAATGAGGCAGTGACCGTTGGCACTTGTTCCTCTTTTTCACGCTCATAAATCACTTCAGTCTCGACGGGGCCTTGGAGGGGGACTGCATCCTTCCACCATCTGCTCCTATTTGATTTCTGTTTTCAGCCCCCAAAATGTAAAACTATATCAATGTGTCAAGTCAAGCATCAAGAACCTGTTGTGAAGTTTGATGTTTTCCCCTTGTGAAACAATAACAAATTGTGAAGCATTCAGCGATTGTATGCATAAAAGTTGAAAAAAGGTCAATGAAGTTCATCCGTGAAGGTTATTGTGTCTTTTGAGTTCATCTTGAAATTGTCGAAAATCCTTGCCAATAAATGAGTATTCTACACTATATCCCTCCATTCGCAGTTACAAGACATCTTACCGTGTATAATAATAATATTTTCAGCTACCCTGAGAGATTTCTTGACAGGTGCTCTGTAGATTTGAGTATTTAGTCACGTGACTCCGTTCACACACAACGGAAAGCACGCTACATTGATGGCAGCGTCTGTCAAATGCCCCCTTTTTGTTTTCATTTAATTTTATGTTTTGAGGTCAAGTAGAGTTTAGATTGAGGTTTGATAAAATGGTAACAATTGCTAGCTAAGTGCTAACATTTAGAAAGATAGTCGCCTGAGATAAGAAAGTGCCGAGGCAGATCGATAGACAATATACTCTCGATTTGGGTAACTGTTCCTGAATAAGGAATCATTTATAATGGGAGTTGATACAATGCTAACATGCTAACGGTTGGTAAGTTATCCATAGCAAGATATCAGCTTGTGGACAAATCTGACTGCACCCTGTATAGGTGTCCCAGTCAGATTATGAAGGTTCTGCTCAAATATTCCTTGAGGTGATTTCCTCAAGGGTGTTCTCTCTGCACCTATTCATACATCAAGCACACCAAAGACTGATCTAATTCAGTGTTCCACTCGACCATCTGACGGTCAAATGTCTCATAACGCATGCAGCCAAACAAAATAGTTCTGCTCGGGTTCCCTGGATCGCATTCCTGACTCGCAGCTCTTCTTTGGCACGCCTATCTTCAAGCTAAAACATGTTTTACCTCTTCTGTTTTGTCCCTTCATAGGATAATGAATAACTTGATTTTGAAAGTATAGAATGAAAGAAAAAAAATCAAATTTGAGTACCAGTACATTTATACTGTTCTTACACTGTAGTTGTGAATGGGAACACTAAGGATAGTCAGAAGCGATCAAAGTATCCTGTACTGCTCGTTTATAGACTAATTGCAGTGAGGATACACCTTGTTTACTACATACAATGCTGCTTACAATTCTTCCTGCTGTGCATATTGACGTCTCTATTGACCATATCTGTATATCTATTTGTTACTCCTCATTATATGCATCGTATTAGATAGCATATACGATATTGATTCATGTGCAGTACATTTATTACAATGCTGCTTACTATTCTGTCTGCGCATCAGATTACATTCTGTCACTAATAATAATGATAATAATAACAACACATTTAATCGGCCGGAGTCCGAGTAGAGGGTGTGTGTGTGCAGATACATGCAGATTTGTTTTGCTCCACCCAAGGCGAAGGTGATCCCACCGCCACCAGAAGGCATGTCGGAGAATGACAGCGGCGTGGAGCTGACCAATGAGAGCAGCCCCCTGGCCGGGGCCGAGCCACCATCACCCTTCAGTCCCAAACAGAGCGGGGGTGCCTCATCCCCTCGGGGTATAATTAAATACATTATATTATAATCATAATGAAAAGTATTTATTTTGTGTTTATTCGTGTATTTTTGTTGTATTCTCTTTTAATTAAGTTTGTATTGAATTGTGCTTATTTTAATAGATAAAACTTTAAATTTGTCAAACTTTGTCATGAAATATTGGATTGGATTGGATATGCCTTTATTCGTCTCACAGTGGAGAAATTTACATTATTATACAGTAAAGTCTCGTTATATCGATATCGGATATATCGATAGTCCCGGTTATATCGATACTATTTCTATGCACGCACGGAGAAAATTACATGCAAACAGGGTCTGATATATCGATAGTCCCGGTTATATCGATATTTTTTCGGACTCCCTTGAATATCGATATAACGAGACTTTACTGTATATTATTGTTTGTAGTAATGTATGCATATTATTTTATTTTTGAATTGTAATTTATTTTGACTCATTTTTATTATGTTTTTTTCTCATGAAACCAAACTTGTCTGAAAATTATATCATATAACATTTTTAACATTTTTGTATTCATTAATTTCACTTTCTTTGTCTTGTTAGAATATAATATGTGTCTGGAAAGACGGGCTCGGATCAGGAAGAGGTCCGGGGGCGATGATGGTGCCTGGGACCCGTATAGTAAAGTATGGTGGACAAGACAAATCCTCATGAACCAACTCTGAATCTGCATTAATCAATACTGTGTTTGTATGTGTGTGTGTGTGGGGGTATGTTGGTGTGTTTAGAAGAAGACTCGGCTGGCTTTGAGAGACAGACCACGCACTCGAACTATCTTTCAGGCTGGTCTGATGCCGCACGCCAAACCTCGCAGACAGACACGGAAATATGAGGTCATTGTTAATGTAGTTACTACTCTTGAATGGGGGAATGAAATCAAATAAAAATAATCAAAATATCTGTGCACATAATTAGAATATAACCTAATGGGAGTAGAGGTGTGTGTGACAACTGGATTAACAAACAAGGGCACATAACACTATTTTCCTAGACCATCCTTAATCCTTCGTCAGCACCCTATGTATCATCATCGTCCCTGCGTCTTAATTCTTATAATAATCATCCTCCGTTCCAGTCCATCCATTGAAATGACTTCTGTTTTTCTTGGCTCGAATTGAGGCAGAGGTGGTACCAACCTCACAATGTGCCATGACGTGCATGTATTTGGTAAATTTAACAGACTCATTTTCTTTTCGACGAACCATACTTTAAGTTAAGAATAAGAATGTGACTATTATCATGTTAAAGCATCCATGTATTAAAACTCAGAGGAGAATGATAGGCTCAAAGGTTTAATGAATAAATACATCTATAACTACCTATTATAAAAAAAAACAACAGGCCATATTTACCTGAAAGAAAATCACATCCTGAAAATCATAGCACAGACTAGCGGGGAAACTATGATTTGTTTGATCTATTTCTTTTTCGGTTGTTGCTTCAGGTCTTTACTCTCCACTGCTGTTGATATAGCACCCCTGTAGGAGCATAATACTGCAACTGCAGTTAAAATAAATAGCTGCCAAAATGGGGACATCAATCGCTCAATAAGCACAATCGGAGCCCTATGCAGTGTTCGATCGGTCTGACTGGGGGAGGGACAAACTTAGCTGGAGCCACCCAACACATAATTTTAAGTGCAGGAAAACCCCTGATATGTGAATTTGCTGATGGTGATAGAGCAGGGGCGGGCAAACTTTTTGACTCGTGGGCCGCATTGGGTTCTAAAATTTGACAGAGGGGCCGGGCCAGGAGCATTTGGAGGGAGTGTTTGGGCCGGAAATACTAAACCTAAAGCATTAAAAGACAACCGACGCCACCGGACAAGTTATGTCCATAATTTATAAAATCACTTCAAATGACTTTGACTTTTACAAAGATTCCACAGCATATAGCTATAGTTTACGTTTTAAGACTGAATATTCAGGAAGTCTTGTTTTCGAGTTGATGACGATCCCCATGTGACATCACGTTAGGACCGCCCCTGACCAAGAAAGCGACACACAATGCATTTTGGGTACTTTGTTTGGTCTGAAAACTTCGTGTTAATGGAGAAATTAGAAGGAAAACACATAAATAACGCCATGGTGAATCGTTGCGTGTTGCACCAAGACAACTATTTGATATTCGCTGACAAATTCCCAACTGACAAATCAGCCCATTTCCAACGGAGCTTGGGCGCAATCTTCTGCATTTTCTGGGTGCTACATTGCTGTCATTGACGGCTCGAATTAATATGGGAGGACTCCTTGAATCAATTGCAAACATTTATGCTTTACTCTTCAGAACTATTTGAATCATATTCATAACTGGATGAGTAACAAGAAAGCATCTTCTCCGAATCTGAAGCCATTGTTTTGATTCTCGAGCAAGGCAAGACATCTTGGCGTGACGTCACGAACAAGGGGGTGGGACCTTCTGAAACTGGCCATTTCCGGATTCATTTTGAAGTCATTTTTATTGGTGTTTTTCATTTAACTAAAAATATCAGCCTACATTATTTGGGTATTTTAGATGCTATAAAACATTTTTCTGATGTCAGTGGGAAACAAACAAAAATGGTGCCGGTTGTCCTTTAAATGTAGTGTGTGCAAACCTCATAGCACAGTAAGAACACTACAACCCAATTTATTAACTGTCTTTCAAATGTGAAAAATATCCCTGATCAGTTAATAAATTTGTCTCAAGGAATATGGCGTTTACATACTATTTCGCAGATACTTGGAGGAGGAAATGGAAATAGATTAAAATAACATATGCACTGTGATTTATCAAGATTGTGTCTGTTTTTAATAAGTTTTCATTAAAGGGGCAAAGTTAAAGAAATCAACATTTATTGAAAAATGGAATCACTTTCAACATTCAAAACATATTATTACGCAACGAAATATTCAAGCTCAATAATACCTACTTGTGTTAAATTCCGCCAAATCATGGGTGGGTTGTCCAGACCGCGCGCTCAACAAACTCTCCACTGACGCCCTCACCTTCACGCGCAAACAATACACGTGTACCGTCACCGAGCACACAGACATAGGCTACTTGCAGTTGAAATTTGCATACTCGGCACAGCAGCCAATCAGAAGCCTGCTTCTTTCTTCCGGACTTTCGCAAGCGTTATGAAGTCGTGCAATTGCGTGTCATTTTCCAAAATAGATGCACAGAACCTCAGCCCAGAAGAAAGATTCAAAAGAAGCTAACAACATGTGTGATGCTACAAAACGTAAATTTACATTAAACCATGACTGTAAAGTGTACGAGAGACTTATGAAAGGGGCTTCGTGGCTCGTAGGAAGCAATGCAAATGTTGCTTTGTTCACCGCAATGACAATCGACTACTGCAGCAAAATCTACAGCCATGCACATTTACCGTAAATTACATTCTTCATTAAAAAATATATATATACTTTGTGACAATGTTTTTTAATGTGATTAGTTGTCTCATTCTGCATCAAGTTGTGAAAAAATGGGGCAGGCAACTTTTCAGTTATCTGCCCTGTTGTCCGCTAACTTTTTGTCATGAGTTTCAGTTTTTACTATAATTTGGGCAAATTCGGCGGGCCGGATTAAAAGCCTAACCGGCCGTATGTGGCCCGCAGGCCGTAGTTTGCCGATATCGGTGATAGAGTTTGATGATCTTGGGAGTCAATTTTGGACTGTGGCTCCAAATTGTTGCCCATGTGGGATGGCTGTTTTTGGGTGCGAGAACCTTGTGGAGATCTCACTCACTTTTGGCTTCATCCGTCAGTGTGGCCAATCTTCTCAGGCGGACTCATCCAAGGGGGTCGCAGAGCTCCCACGCCTGGAATTGCTGGAGCATGACTCCAAAGATTCAGCTCAAAGCAGTGTCACCACCATGTCCAGTTGCAACGCCCAGATTGAATACAACGTAAGGACCTACTGACACACATACACTGTTAATACCATACGTACACATAGTCTGTTCGAGTGTAAAGTATCGACAACCGTCTGACTTTCCAGGTGGAGGCATTTCTCTCCTTCATGATTGAAATTGTTCTTTTCTTTTTTTGTCCTCTGCCGATCTGAAACGTGCACCACTCAAAAAGCATTTGACATTTGTTTGTCTGTGGACTACATTTTAGGGTTCCTGTTCACAAATATGGACACTGAATGAGTTACGGAATTAAAGCACAGGTGTCAAAGTCAAGGCCCGGGGGTCAGATCTGGCCGGCCACATCATTTTATATGTGCTACAAAATCAAATCAAGCATCTCAAGTTCCATAATGCTTACGAAAGTCTGAACCAAAATTTCAAATAGCCATGTCATCCACAATAACAGTGATTATTCTTGATTGGACCGGGTAGCTATCAATGTGTTGGTGGCTTGACTCTGTGTGTGTGTGTGTGTGTGTGTGTGTGTGTGTGTGTGTGTGTGTGTGTGTGTGTGTGTGTGTGTGTGTGTGTGTGTGTGTGTGTGTGTGTGTGTGTGTGTGTGTGTGTGTGTGTGTGTGTGTGTGTGTGTGTGCGCGTGTGCGTGTGCGTGTGTGTGTGTGTAATATGTGGAGACAATTCAATGGTTCCCAAAATTTAAAATGGCCCTCCAAGGGAAACCGAAACTACAATGTGGCCCATGACAAAAATGAATTTGACGCCCCTGAATTAAAGGAACTAACATTTAGTCTTTTTTATTTTTTTTAACACAAGTACCTGATCCACTTAATTGCAGCATGTGCGTCGTTTTGCCACCTTTGGGTGTCTATAGGACAACAAAGGCTTCAATGTTGGTGAGCTGGTATGGGGGAAGATTAAGGGGTTCTCCTGGTGGCCCGGTATGGTGGTGACCTGGCGCGCTACCGGGAAACGGCAGGCCAACCATGGCATGAGGTGGCTGCAGTGGTTCGGGGATGGGAAGTTCTCCGAGGTGAGTAGCAGGAGATGAAAGGTCACATTGATCCTGATATAAGATGACTATTTTGTGTCCTCACAGGTCTCTGCTGATAAGCTGGATTCCATCACTGCCTTCTCCAAGTTCTTCAATCAGGCGTCTTACACCAAACTGGTATCCTACCGCAGGGCCATCTTTCAAGCTCTAGAGGTAAATTTGGCCTCACCCCTCAATACAGGAATCTAATTTTGCTTGTACAATGTCAAAGACTGTGTCTGCCTCTAGTACACTGACTTTCATGGGAATAGCTAGGAAGTAAGAATTATCTGTTCACCCCCACAATGCTGCCATCACCCCTTTCTATCCTCACCCATCCACAAAAATACCAAAATAAAGATAAGGCCAGCCATGGTCAGAGTGACACTGCATTTTACGCTACAAGTTCTAAAATAGGGCGGCCCGGGAGTCGAGCGGTTAGTACGCAGGCTTCACAGTGCAGAAGTCTCAAGTTCGAGTCCCACGCCGGCCTCCCTGTGTGGAGTTTGCATGTACTCCTCGGGCCCAGCTCGGTTTTCTCCGGGTCCTCCAGTTTTCTCCCACATTCCGAAACATGCATGGCATTGTGATTGAACACACTAAATTGTCCCTAGGTGAGAGTGACTGGTTGTTTGTGTCTGTGTGCCCTGTGATTGGTTGGCCTCCAGTTCAGGGTGTCCCTCGCCTCGTGCCTTAAGACAGGCTCCAGCAACACCCGCAACCCAAATGAGATTAAGTGATCTGGATGGTTGGAATTTCTGAAATAGACTCCAGTTCATCCGTTACATTAAATGGGTCGAAAGATATTCAATGAATAGATATAAATATGTCGTGCAAATCCAGCGCATTGCGAAAATCACAATTTGGAGGATATGCTTCAAACTATTCATGTAGACCAGGGGTGGGCAAACTTTTTGACTCGCGGGCCACAATGGGTTCTAAAATTTGACAGAGGGGCCGGGCCAGGAGAATTTGGAGGGAGTGTTTGGGACAGATATACGAAACCTAAAGCATTAAAAGACAACCGACACCACTTTTTTGTTTCCTAATTGACATCAGAAAAACGTTTTATAGCATCTAAAATACCCAAAACACGCAGGCTGATATTTTTAGTCAAATGCAAAACACCAATAAAAATCACTTAAAGTGTCTAAAAACTACTTCAAATTGAACCCGGAAGTGGCCAGTTTCAGAAGGTCCCGCCCCCTTGTTCATGGTGTCACGCCAAGACGTCTTGCCATGATCAAGAATCAAAACAATGGCTTCAGATTCGGAGAGGATGCTTTCTTGTTACTCATCCAGTTATGAATATGATTCAAATAGTTCTGAATAGGAAAGCATAAATGTTTGCAATCGATTAAAGAATTCCTTCTGTGTCATTTTGAGGCATCTGGACAGAAATGTAGCACCCAGAAAATGCAGAAGATGGCGCCAAAGCTCCGTTGGAAATGGGCTGATTTGTCTCCTGGGAATTTGTGTCAGCAAATATCAAATAGTTGTCTTGGTGCAACACACAAGGATTCACCATTGTGTTATTTATGTGTTTTCCTTCTAATTTCGGCATCAACACGGATCAACATGAAGTTTTCAGACCAAACAAAGTACCGCAAAATGCATTGACGTGATGAAAGGTCTGCTACAGTGTGTCCTTTCTCGGTCAGGGGCGTTCTTGCCGTGACGTCAGGACTCGTCACCAACTCAAAAACAAGACTTCCGGAATATTCAGCGCGAGTCTTAAAACGTAAAATATAGCTATATGCGGTGGAATCTTTGTCAAATACGCTCAGTAAAAGTCATTTGAAGCGACTTTACAAATTATGGACACAACTTGTCCGGAGGTGTCGGTTGTCCTTTAAATGTAGTGTGTGCACAGTAAGAACACTACAACCCAATTTATTAACTGTCTTTCAAATGTGAAAAACAGCCCTTATCAGTTCATACATTTGTCTCAAGGAATATGCAAGATATGGCATTTACATAGTATTCTACAGATACTGGGAGGAGGAAATGGAAATAGATTAAAATAACATACGCACTGTGATTTATCAAGATTGCGTCTGTTTTTAATAAGTTTCAATCGAAGGTGCAAAGTTATTTTATTTTTTTTTTTTTTTTTTTTCAAAAATGGAAGAATCACTTTCAACATTCAAAACATATTATTACACAACGAAATGCTGAAGCTCAATCATATCTACTTGTGTTAAACTCCGCAAAATCATGGATGGATTGTCCTGACCGTGCGCTCTACAAACTCGCCACGGACGCCCTCGCCTTCACGCGCAAACAGTACACGTGTATCGTTGCCAAGCACACAGACATAGGCTACCTGCAGCTGAAATATGCATACTCGGAACGGCAGCCAATCAGAAGCCTGCTTCGTGCTTCGAACTTTCCCGAGTGTTATAAGATTGTTATTTTGTCATTTATCGAAGTAGATGCACAGAAGCTCAGCCCAGCAGAAAGATTCAAAAGAAGCTAACAAAATTTATGACGCTACAAAACGTAAACGTACATTATACCGTGACTGTAAAATGTACTTGAGAGTTATGTTAAGGCGCTTAGTCGCTCGTAGCAGACAACGCAATGCAAACATTGCATTGCGGCCACACTGGAGCAAAACCTTCAGCAAGGGATGTTTACTGTAAATTAAGCACGGTCACATTTGTGGTAGCCATATCCTTAATCAAAAAATGTTTTTTTTTTTTTGCTTTTTATTTGCTGTTATCGTCTTATTGTGTTTCAAGTTGTGAAAAATGGGGCAGGCAGCTTTATGGCCGGGGAAGCAACTTTTCAGAGTTGTCTGCCCTGTTGTCCGCTAACTTTTTTTCATGAGTTTCAGACACTGTTTTTACTATAATTTGGACAAGTTCGGCGGGCCGGATTAAAAAGCCTAATGGGCCGCATGTGGCCCGTGGGCCGTAGTTTGTAGACCATAAATAAACAATGCTTTGGGTAGCATCAATTCCGTATGTTTTATTTTAGATAAGTTGCTAATGGTTGCTAATTTATGCTAACTAGCTAAATAACCATACGTGATTGTGGTAACACTGGTAGAGTTGGTAGCAGCAAATTGTTGATGTGATTGTATTTGTGCTCTGTCATCTCATGATGGTGCAGATGGCCAGCATCCGCGCTGAGTTCCCACCCTGTGTATCAGACAACGCTGATGAACAAATTAAGCCCTTAATGGAATGGGCACAAGGAGGCTTCCTGCCCAAAGGTCAAGAGGGACTCAAACCCAAATGTGGCGCTGGTAAGCAGAGGCCGAACAGCTACATGCACTATTTGCTGGTGGCTTGACTCTGTGTGTGTGTGTGTGTGTGTGTGTGTGTGTGTGTGTGTGTGTGTGTGTGTGTGTGTGTGTGTGCGCGCGTGCGTGCGTGTGTGTGTGTGTGTGTGTGTGTGTGTGCGTGCGTGTGTGTGTGTGTGTGTGTGTGTGTGTGCGTGTGTGTGTGTTTGTGTGTGTGCGAGCGTGCGCAGACAGTATCACGCTTAACATGGAGGTCCTGGATGTGTCGCTGCCTGAGTATCCCCCCAGTGCCATGCAGCCCAGACTCAGCGTGTACAAGAGCAAAGGTGGACCTGAGGAGTCATACAGCAGAGGTAAGTTCAATGACATTGAATCTCATCACCATGACACAATACTAAACACGTGTTTTTGTCGTTGGGTAAAGCAATTTATGATACCGTATTTTCCGATGTATAAGGTTCACCCAAAAGCCTTTATTTTCTTCAAAAGATGCCCCTGCGCCTGATATGCAGGTGTGCCTTATATGTGAAGTAATATTGAGCCACAACAGGTCTCGCCAGTACTGTCAGTAGCCACAACTGAATTTCCCCTTGTAGAAGAAGTAGTGCGTAAACCCAACAGCTACTTCTTCTTCTTCTTCTTTTCCTTCCGGCTTTTCCCTTCAGGGGTCGCCACAGCGAATCAATGTCCTACATCTAAGCCGGTTGTGTGCATCCTCTTCTCTCACACCAGCTACCTTCATGTCCTCTTTGACCACATCCATAAACCTCCTCTTCGGTCTTCCTCTCGGTCTCCTGCCTGGCAGTTCAAGGCTCAGCATCCTTCTCCCGATATAGTCGGTCTCTCTCCTCTGGACATGTCCAAACCATCTCAGTCTGGCCTCTCTGACTTTCTCTCCAAAGCCTCGAATATGAGTTGTCCCTTTAATGTACTCATTCCTGATCCTATCCAACCCTGTCACTCCCAAAGAAAACCTTGATATCTTCAGCTCTGCTACCTCCAGCTCTGCTTCCTGTCTTTTCTTCAGTGGCACTGTCTCCAGTCCAAACATAATAGCTGGTCTCACCACTGTTTTATACAATTTTCCTTTCATACTAGCTGAAACCCTTCTATCACACATCACACCTGACAATTTTCTCCAGCCGCTGCCGCCTGCCTCGACACGCTTCTTCACCTCTTTTCCACACTCTCCATTGCTCTGGACAGTTGACCCCAAGTACCTAAAGTCCTCCACTTTCTTTATCTCTGCTCCCTGTAGCATCACTCTTGCACTTGGATCCCTCTCATTCACACACATATATTCCGTCTTGCTGCGACTGATCTTCATTCCTCTCCTTTCCAGGGCATATCTCCACATCTCTAGTTTCTCCGCCACCTGCTCCCCGTTCTCACTACAGATCACAATGTCATCTGCAAACATCATGGTCCAAGGAGATTTTGTCTAACATCGTCTGTCAGCCTGGGTGGAATTTAAGGTGTTGGTAGGTCCTACCAACACCTTAAATTCCTCCGTCACACCGACAGCACACCTCACAACTGTCTTACAGTCATGATACATGTCTTTCACCGCTCTGACATACTTTTCCGTCACTCCAGACTTCCTCATTCAATACCACAACTCTTCTCTGGCCACCCTGTCATACGCTTTCTCCAGATCTACAAAGACACAATGCAATTCCTTCTGACCTCTGTACTTCTCTATCAGCATTCTTAAAGCAAACACTGCATCTGTTGTACTCTTTTTTTGGCATGAAGCCATACTGCTGCTCACAAATGTTCACTTCTGCTCTTAGTCTCGCTTCAACTACTCTTTCCCAGAGTTTCGTTGTGTGGCTCATCAACTTTATTCCTCTGTAGTTAGTGCATCTCTGCACATCTCCTTTGTTCTTCAAAATGGGCACGAGTACACTTCGTCTCCATTCTTCAGGCATCTGTTCACCATCTAAGATCTTGTTGAATAATCCAGTCAGGAACACCACCGCCACCTCTCCAAGACACTTCCATACCTCGATTGATAAATCATCAGGCCCGAGTGCCTTTCCCCCATTCATCCTCTTCAGCGCCCTCCTCACTTCATCCTTGCTAATGTTTGCTACGTCTTTGTCCACAACAGTCACGTCTTCTACTCTTTGTTCCTTCTCATTTTCCGCATTAATCGGTTCTTCAAAGTACACTTTCCATCTTGCCATCACACAACTGGCACCGGTTAATACATTGCCATCTCTATCCTTAATCACCCTAACCTGCTACAAGTCCTTACCGTCTTTGTCTCTCTGTCTCGCCAGCCTGTAAAGATCAGTCTCGCCTTCCTTGCTGTCCAGCCTCGCATACAAGTCATCATAGGCCTCTTGTTTGGCCTTTGCCACATTTACTTCAACCGTGCGCTGCATCTCCTTGTACTGCTGTCTACTCTCGTCCGTCCTCTCAGTGTCCCACTTCTTTGCTAACCTCTTTCTCTGTATACACTCCTGCACCTTCCCATTCCACCACCAAGTCTCCTTATCTACCTTTCTTCCACTCGATACACCAAGTACTTTCCGACCTGTGTTTCTGATTATGTTCGCTGTAGTTTGCGAGTCATCTGGAAGGACCTCTTGCCCACCCAGTGCTTGTCTTACCTCCTTCCTAAATGTCATGCAACACATGTCGTTTTTCAACTTACACCATTTTGTCCTCAATTCAGCCTTTGATTTCTTCATCTTCCTCACTGCCAGCGTCATCCTACACACCACCAACCTATGCTGTTACACTCTGACCAACCACTACTTTGCAGTCACTGATTTCCTTTAGATGGCGCCGTTGACCCAAAATGTAGTCTACCTGTGTACTTCTGCCTCCACTCTTATAGGTCACCCTATGTTCCTGTCTCTTCTGAAAGAAAGTATTCACTAGCCATTTCCATTCTCTTAGCAAAGTCTACCACCCTCTGTCCTTCAGCGTTCCTCATCTGGAGTCCAAGCCTGCCCATCACCTCCTCATCATCTTTGTTTCCTGCGCCAACATGTCCATTGACACACAATTAACATAATAAATGAGGGACTACCTAATAGACAAATTGGAGGCATGTTTTCAAAGTGAGAAAAAAATATGGAATTTGCTTTTATGAGAAGTGTAAACAATACATTAAAATTCTGAATCCAATTTTTATTCAAATATAATGAGGACTTTTTTTAAAAAAAGACGTATCACCCAGCTCAAGTTTTCACGTGCAGCCATGCAATTGCCAGCATCTCATCGTCACGTTTGTCCTTCATCCAGAACAAATGGTCAATGAAGTCCTGAAGAATAAAAGAAGTATCGAAGGTAAACAATTATTTCACTTGACACACTTTCTGAACGGCATAGAAGGGTGCTCATTGAGCGTTTGCGTCAGAGTTCTGTCTCTCGTGTGGCAAGATGAGACCAGCAACCTTCCACCCACTCTTTGAAGGAGGCCTGTGCCAAACATGCAAGGTAACGATGCAACAGCAAACACAATAAAGTCAAGCTCTCACGGTAACAGGAAGCTAATATCGTAGTTAACATCCTCATTCAGTTCTCCTTGGCAAACACCAGTTGAACAAGATTCCGATAAATTCCACAAAAAGCTATTGTTAGCTCGCTGTCAAGTGAAGCTAATGTATCTTTCTATGCCGTTGCAGGACATATACTTGGAGACGTCTTACATGTATGACGATGACGGCTACCAGTCCTACTGCACCGTCTGCTGCGGCGGTCGAGAAGTTCTGCTGTGCGGCAATGCCAACTGCTGCAGGTTGCACGCATACACACACACACACGCACACACACAAGCACATCGAAATATGGCACCGTAACGACATAATGGCATTTTCCAAATTAGATCAATGCCCTGGATGTCCATTTTATTTTTAACCATAACTGAAACATTAATTACCGTTCATGCTGTATTCAATTATCTTCATCAGTGGCGCACATCTCCATTGCCACCCGCTTTTCAGGAGCACCACCTGCAATTTTTTTCCAGTCCTAACTTGTCCTTGCACATTACCCATGTCTTCATTTGTATGGCTTGCTTGGCATACGCTGCTTGAAAGTTTATATGGGTGGCACATGGGTCACAACAAAAAAGAAGAGAACATCCCCTGTCTGGGATAATTTTGAGCAGATCTCTCCAAAAAATGTGAAATTACAATAACAAGTGCAAGTATATAATATAAGTTACTGTGACACCACCATGGATCCCTCGTTTTAATGTCTTCTACTTGCTGATATTTTAAAAATTGAATTGTAAACTTTGTTCCAAAGAACTTGGGTACCAACAGAACACCGTTCCCTCAACAAAAAGGAATGAAAGGTGTGTCTTGTTCTTTGTGGGTTAATGTATAAAGTAAAGCAATTATTCTGTCAAGTAACACACGCACATTCATTCACATCACAACTCCCTGCCATTTTTTTCCAAGAGGATTAGAGCTAGCAAGGAAAAAAAGAAATTGGCACGATTCTCAGTCTTATTCCAGATGTCTGACTTTATTCTCCAAATGTTGACTTTAATCGCAAAATTCTGATTATCACTTTAAAGTCTGAATTCTGAGATAAACATGAGAATTCTGTCATCTTTATTTGATTTTCTTTGTTAGCCCTAATCATCTTCCATACATTTTGACCCCATCAAATCCATGGCAGGATTTTAATCACTCGCACTGTCATGACATTTATTTTCCACATGATGGTGCATTGGAACAAATGAGGCCTCATAAAGCATTGGCCAAAAAGCAAGCAAACCATATGGATGGAAAGCTTCATTGCTTAATGATGCCTCATTTTACCATCACTCATGACGAGGTAGACTGAAAAACAATTCAACCAGATACTACATTCCATAATTTGTGTTTTTTATCATCCATTATCATGGGTTTGTATTCACGAGGACGTCAAAATGGCATTGTTGAGTATTTTTACGGGTTACTAAATTCCAAACGCCTTTGTCAATTTGTGCCCCTTCCAAGTTTATCACGGTTACAAGAGCAATTCAAAGCAAGAATTTGATGTCATGAATCCATAAATTTGGCTGATTTGCCATGTTACGAGCACATACATACAGTAAATGAGCGGACAATTGTTAAACCTTCCACGGTAATTCCACTGCAGGTGTTTCTGTGTGGACTGTCTCGACATTCTTGTGCACCGTGGGGCATCGAACAATGCACGGTTCTTGGACCCTTGGCGCTGCTACATGTGCCAGCCAATGCTGACATATGGTGTCCTCAAACGCCGCCACGACTGGAGCGTCAAACTGCAGGAGTTCTTTGGCAATGACAACGGACAGGAGTTTGTGAGTTGAATTTCGGCTTGTGCCAGCATACAGCCACCTGCCATCATGAGTACCTAAAGTAAATACAAATGTCACCAAAATTAGGCATCATCTGGTAGTAGCAAATAGAAACCCTGATACCATGAAATGGATATCAAATTTACTAGGAAACAGGCATTACCTGTCATCGTTGTCAACATTGTGATGTGGCGTTTGTGACCCTTAGTGTACATGAAGCAGGATTGCTTATAATTTGTTGACTGTCCTTCCAGGAGACCCCAAAGATTTATCCGGCAGTCCCAGCAGAACAGAGACGACCAATCCGAGTCCTCTCACTGTTTGATGGCATCGCCACCGGTAAGTGAGGAGGGACAGGAGGGTGCTACAAAAAAAAGATAATAAGCTGTTCCCATTGATTGTATATTACTGCTCGCAGGCTACCTCGTCCTAAGGGATCTGGGCTTTAAGGTGGACCAATACGTGGCATCTGAGGTGTGTGAGGATTCCATCTCTGTCGGAGTGGTCCGACACGAAGGAAAGATCCAATATGTACACGATGTTCGGAATATCACCAGGAAAAACGTGAGGACTAAAATGTTGACTGTGTTGTCGTTCTAAGACACCACAATGGGCCATCAAGGTGGACTTCTTTAAAACAGTTTTTCCCATTCTTTTGACACGGTGCTGCTGCTCTTCCCTAGATTCAGGAATGGGGACCATTTGATTTGGTGATCGGAGGAAGTCCCTGTAACGACCTGTCTATTGTCAACCCAGCCAGGAAGGGACTCTTTGGTAAGTCCAGAAATATGATGTGACTACAGAACATTTGAGGTACAGTGAACCCCTGCTCTTTGATGAATATTTGATGTTCCATTGCAAAGGTCTTTGTAATTGCCTATAGATGTCACAAAATGGCGACAAACTAGAGGATTTCAAAAAGATGGTTGGATTATGCCTCCCGGATTTTAAAGATATAGAGTGGCAAGATGTGAAATTAACTCATTCACTGTGCAAAAATGTGTCCACTCTAGTGCCAAGGTTTTTGTCATTGTCACATGAATTCCAGGACCCACAGAATATTGAGTTTTATGTCTACATAAACATTCAATAAAACATTAAAACTTTAAACTCTCTTCTTTCATCAGAAAAGAAAGAGTTAATTCCTAAATTTTATGGGTCTGGGGTTATATGAGCCCTTAAGCGAATGGGCGCAAGGAGGCTTCCTGCCCAAAGAGGGAACAAAGCACTAACAAGGAAAAAAGGGAAATGCTGCCCCACTGTGGAAAAGAAAAAAAACATAACCAGAGGCCATCAGCGCTTTATCAGCACCCAATCATGAAAAAACAAAACCCGAACTAATTTTGGAATGGCACTCTACGGCATATTTTGAATTCCCAAATAAATTTGTGTATGACAGTGAATGAGTTAAATATCATTGGTAATATTCTTGCATATATTAACCATATGTATGAATCACCACACAAAAATAAAGAAATCATCAACACCATACATCGAGCATGGACAGATTCAAAACCCAATGAGACAAACTAGTGTTTGTCAGCACAAAAAAAACCCACCTTGAGGCCCAACTAGTATGAATGAGCATACCACCAGCCAAAATCGATTTTTATTTCTATCTGTCTGACTCTCAATGTACAGCTTTTGGAATGTAGAAGTGGTAGTTTTTCAATGAAATTGAGTTGAAATAAATGTTAATCACTACATAGAAAATTAAATACTTGGTAGAAAAGCAAAAATATAGTTTGGGTTTCACTTTCATTTACTTTGGGTTTCACAATACAACAAACAGCCTTTTTTCAGCAAATAATCATGGAGAATAAGTTTCATCCCCAAAAATGTGCAAATGTTTTCTTAGTGTGGAAAGATAAAAACGTAATGTCATTATGGTGCAGGGATATGACAGTGACCTTGTTCTCATGATACTTTGTCGCTCCAGAAGGCACAGGGAGGTTGTTCTTTGAATTTTACCGCCTGCTAAGCGAGGCCAAGCCCAAAGAAGGAGAGAATCGTCCATTCTTCTGGATGTTCGAGAACGTGGTCGCCATGGGTGTCAACGACAAGCGGGATATCTCTCGATATCTGGAGGTGAGAGGCTGGAGGGCCTTCTATCGTGTACTATTTTTCTACTGGTGACTTTTTATCATCAAATCAACATAATTGAAAGGTTTTTAACTGAGTGCCAGAAAAGGAACAGTAATTGTCACCAGTTGTCAATACACCACCGCGAGGAGCATATTCTCTACTACTCTGCAATACAATCAACAAATAGAGGCCATACCCAGCAAATAGGCACAACCTTGGCACCAGGAAATAGACAAGTTCAGTCACCAAAAATATACATTCCCATTACCAGCAAACAGAGACCACTTGTCAAGAGCACACCACTTATCAAACAATTTTCTTCTAAACACCATTCATCATGTAATCGAATGTCCCATGAGTTACACATGACGCCCAATACATAAACGTTCAATACTCATTTTAGAAGGCGAAATGTTTCTTTCCCCACCAGCACCAGAAAATAGGCACCACTATTACAAACATTGATTACACCCATCACTTACCAATTAAGGCCATACACAACTAATATACACCACCCATCACATCAGACTCCTAACATCACCAAGTAATCAATAGTGATTCTCACCAGTTCATGGACACCGTTTTATACCAGCAAACAGACCGCACCCGTCACTCGAAAATAAACAGCACTCATCCATCGCTCTGAGATTTCACCATCTGTCGCCTTCATATAGACAATACCTGTTACAGTCACGGTTTGTAAGGTGGTGATGGTGGTTGTGGATCCCAAAAAAAGCAGACAGGAGGGAGCAGCAGGATGTATTTACAAATTGTATTAAAATAAAATCAGCAGAAACAATATCTAAAACATCAAAACAGAACAGAAAAGTCCAAAGTATCAAAGAAAACCATGAGTAAAAATCTGCCAAGATGAAACCAACCTGACAGGGTGAAGCAAACACATACAATGACACGACACGGAATGGTCGTGCCGGGAGTCCTTTTAACTGCCACTGATGATGCAACTGAGGGCGGGGCCGTCAGCGCTATCCGTTGGTCGCCAACCAGAACGTGACAATCTGCCACGGATTGGAACGACCAACACCTGTGCAGGTGCCGGCGGGGCCGACAGCGCCACCCGTTGGTCGCCAACCAGATCGTGACAGTTAGATCTGCAAATGTTTTGTATTCTTCAAAGAAAGTAGTCATTGTTTTTTTTACTCATCTGGAGATTTTCATTAGAGAAATATTCTTTGTGTTTGTTCCAGTGTAACCCTGTGATGATTGATGCCATTGAGGTCTCTGCAGCTCACCGGGCTCGATACTTTTGGGGAAACCTGCCGGGTATGAACAGGTGCGAAACAAGACCCTAGAAAACCCTCTGTGGGACAAATACACATTCTGAAAGAATAAATTATATACCTTATAATAATTGCAGTGACATGAGTGTTTTCCATACCAGACCTTTGTGTGCATCTGGAATGGACAAGCTTGAGCTTCAGGACTGCTTGGAACATGGGCGTGTTGCTAAGGTGAGTGAATCGCAGATGTGGGCCTTTTTTCTTTTATTTACTTAGATTATTTTTTTAAATGAAAATGTTGTATTTTTCAGTTTGGTAAGGTTCGTACGATCACCACACGGTCCAACTCCATCAAACAGGGAAAGGACCAACACTTCCCAGTCTTAATGAACGGAAAGGAGGACATCTTATGGTGCACTGAGTTAGAGAGGTAACCTCACGGTCAATCAGATGGTAACTTTGATTGGCAGTTGCATTCTAGCCTCTTCGTCTTCAATGTTAGCACATTTAGGGATGCACGATTTAAGTTGTAACTTTGACAAAAATATTTTCAGGATTTTTGGCTTCCCAGTCCACTACACAGATGTGTCCAACATGGGACGAGGTGCTCGGCAGAAACTCTTAGGCCGGTCCTGGAGCGTCCCTGTCATCAGGCATCTTTTCGCACCCCTCAAAGATTACTTTGCCTGTGATTAGGTGCCACCAATTTCCACCACAATGATGCTCCGTCACAACACAATTAACACCACCATGCCTTGTGATCACCAAATCGATGCCAGATCCAGAAAACAAATACCACAGCAAATCACAGTGCAGCGACACCACCAAGAAACATCGATTACCCATCTCCAGGGATAATTTAGGCAGAATGTGTTACCAGGAAATAGACACCACCCTCACCGGCATCAACCTGTCCTGAACAAATACTGTACATAAGATATTCATTACCAGGACACCCATTGTCAGGATACAGACACACACATATAATGAGAGAGAGAGAGAGAGAGAGAGAGAGAGAGAGAGAGAGAGAGAGAGAGAGAGAGAGAGAGAGAGAGAGAGAGAGAGAGAGAGAGAGAGAGAGAGAGAGAGAGAGAGAGAGAGAGAGAGAGAGAGAGAGAGAGAGAGAGAGAGAGAGAGAGAGAGAGAGAGAGAGAGAGAGAGAGAGAGAGAGAGAGAGAGAGAGAGAGAGAGAGAGAATCTGTTACCAACATACAACAAGAACAAAAATAGTCTCAAACCCTAAAATTGAGGACACAACCAACAAGTGGGCATTTTGTACAGGCCAATACACACTGACAATCACCAGTAAATAGAAACCAAACCACATTACATTACTTTAAGAGTCTTTCAAGGTCATTTTAGTCTGGGGGGATGATTGACCATTCTTTTTTTTCTTGGTCAGTATACCTTTGTTTCATTTTTTTTCTTCTTCTAATAACAGCAAAGCTGCTGCAGGAGTTTTTGGGAAGAAATTATAGGAAAGGAAGATAGTGAGATTGAGGGTTTTCTTTTTTTCTTCAAATTTTAGCTGGTCTTTGCCTGCTTTTTGTTGACTCTGTTAGAGAAGACACTCCGTTGTTTTCTTCCAAAAAATGAAAAGTTGACAGACTAAAGTGTTTTATTTTTTGGGATGATTATTGTGTTTAAATTAGCTTAATCTTCCTGAAAGGTCCCCCTATGATAACAATACCTTTGTTTCATTTTTTATAGTAATAGCAAGGCTGTGGAAGGAGGTTTTTTTAATAATTATTATTGATAATAATTGATAATAAAGGAAGATTGTGAGATTGAGGGTTTGTTTTTTTTAATTCAAATTTTAGCTGGTCTTGACCTACTTTTTGTTGTCTTTGTTCGAGAAGACGGTCCGATGTTTTCTTTCAAACAAAATGAAGAGTTGATAGACTTAATTGTTTTATTTTTTTATTATTGTGTCCAAAATTCCTTATTGTTTAGGGAATTATCTTGAAGCAAATCTATTTTCTGTAATGTTGATAAATACAAGCAGCATTCTGTGCCAAGAAGCACCGGCAACTTTAATGTTGTCGGTGCTCAAGCATTTGTATTTTTTGGATTACTGTTATTGTTCCAAGTGTCATAACAGAACATGTTTTTTTGTTTGTTTTGTGGGTGTGTTTTGACTGTCACCAAAACTAAACTCGTATTACCTCAAAGAAATCTCTTTGTAACATTGTTTTCACAACGTAAGCACACAAACAAACAAACAAAAAGTTGGATTTACTCTGTGTGTTTAGTTTTTTTAAGGGGCCAAAAAAACTGTTTACATGTTTCGCTACGAAAAAAAAATCCGGTTGTATGTTTAAGCCAGCTCTTTTGGAGTGTTTTGTTTAAATACTCCCACTAGTTGTAGAGCATATTAACCCATAGAGTTATCGTATTTCATAGATTTACCATTTTTTTGTCCTTTCTTTTAACTAAAATTACAACTGAGAAGGGTTTTGCATTTTAGGATTTCATTGCTACAACTAAACAAGTTAGCTTATGTTTTATACTTTTTTTTTAAACATTCATTTAAACTGTTAGCAAAAAAAGTACTGTATATATTTTTTAATCTTCTGTTGAGTTTGTATTCAATAAAAGATGGTTTTGGCTGATTTCAAACAGTCTTGTCCTATTGTCATGAATCAACTGAATTAAAACGATTGTCTTTATTTTGAACACAAAAATCGGTAATTTTCAAAATTACATGAAAATTGAATAGATCCACTTTTCTATGAACTAGTCAAAGAAGAAAATAAATATAAAGAGGAAAACAATTTTGACAAAGGATAAGAGGATGATTATCTAAAAATACCACATGATCAAAAGGGGGTATGTTTGTGAAAATATCAATTTAACCAGACTTCCATTTGTCCTTACTTCAGATCCTACATTGACTGAATTGAGTTCTGGCGCGACTTGCATGACTTTTGCTCCAGAAACGTATTTGGAACTTGAATATTGTGACTTCAGACTTTACCTATCTGGTACATGATGTTTACGAGATGAACAGTCACAACATGGGTTCTTTTCTGTTTCATATTTGACATCGAAAACTGTTCATCCTTTCTTGTGACTTCGACTCAGATCAGATTTTGCACTCAAATATGCAGAGAGACACAAGGAAATCCAAAGTACATTGTAATTGCAACTTGCGTGTGGAAATACGGTTAATTAGTTCGTAGCTAGCCGCTGTGGGCCTTCATGCAAGTTTTTGCTCGAGTAGTACCGTCGGTGTTACCACATCGCCAACCTTAAAGGACAACCGACGTCTCCGGACAAGTTGTGTCCATAATTTGTAAAATGGCTTCAAATGACTTCTACCGAGTGTATTTTACAAAGATTCCATTTTTGGGTGCGACATTCCCCCCTGCCCGTTTGCCTCAAAATGACACGGAATAAATCCTTTAATCGATTGCAAACATGTATGCTTTCCTCTTCAGAACTAGTTGAATCATATTCATAACTGGATGTGTAACAAGAAAGCATATTATCCGAATCTGAAGCCATTGTTTTTATTCTCCAGCAATGCAAGACGTCTTGGCGTGACGTCACGAACTGGGGGCGGGCCTTTCTGAAAATGGCCAATTCGCAGCTCGATTTTTTGCAGATTTTGGTCACTTTAAGTCATTTTTCTTGGTGTTTTGCATTTGAATAAAAATATCATACTGCGTGTTTTGGGTATTTTAGATGCTATCCAAACAAGGGCGCGGAAAATCCTACTGGACCCTCCGCACCCTGCCCACCACCTTTTCCAGCTACTCCCCTCAGGCAGGCGCTACCGATCCATGTGCACCAAATCCAGCAGACATTTAAACAGCTTCTTCCCCCAAGCCATTAACTCTTTGAACTCTTCAACAGTAGCCAAAATGGAACTGTATAGTGCCACTTAGCAATTTTTTTGACGACGATACTAGTGCAGCGTGTTCTACCGGAAACAAATTCCTTGTGTGTTCTACATACTTGGCAATAAAGATGATTCTGATTCTGATTCTGATAAAACGTTTTTCTGATGTTCCAGACATGACGTCAGGTCAGGCATCGTAATCAACTTGAAAACAAGACTTCCTGAATATTCAGCGCGAGTCTTAAAACGTAAAATATAGCTATATGCGGTGGAATCTTTGTAAAATACACTCAGTAGAAGTCATTTGAAGTGATTTTACAAATTGTGGACACAACTTGTTCAGAGGCGTCGGTTGTCCTTGAAAGTCTGAATAGTGTGTTCATTAGTTTCATTTTACGGCTCATTTTTTTTCGTGGAAATGATTACATTTGAGATATAGAGGTTAATACGGCAATACGGGCCATGAGCTCAGCGGGGGGCGCTGGCGCCAGGGTGGGGATCATTGTTTGAGGCGAAGTGGCCCCAAGCTCCCTCTGTTTCAGCTGGTTTAAATGCCCAGTCCACGCTGAGGGAGTCCGCCATGGTGAGTCCACAAACAGGCATTTTTCAGTTTTTAAATTTTCTTCAGTTCGCTTCAAAACAATGGTTTGGGTAAATTAACCACAATACTTGCACACTCCGAATTGGTTTTAAGTTGGGGAACTGAATAACTTTATGGCGAAGATAAACGTTCACGTGAATGGAAGTAACTTCATTTCGTTGAGTGACTTGTGGTATTATATTCAATTTTACTTAATCAATTGAAAATGGGATGATATCACAAACGTCGGTGCCAAATTTCGTTATTAAGCATCTCATCTGCTAGTTATCCATCGTGTTTTGCGGTATTGTTTTGATCGATAGTTTTTCACTGGATTGGTTTTCGCCATGCGGATATTAAATAGCAAAATAAATAGCAGCTATTTGGTGTTGATATCTGCGGTCGTCTGATTTGGGTTCGGTGCGAGTACGACCAATGTTTGAAAACGCGAATCCAATCTGACCCCAAAACAGTTTACGGAAATGCGCCAATGTCGTTGATGCTATTGGTTATTTTGCTCTCCGCGTCGAGAAAACGCCACTTTCGGTCACCAACACCGAAGAATTTATCGTGTATGTCTGCCTGCGTGAAACGACAATAATAATTGTACAATTATGTTATTTTTCCTGATTCGTTTGATATACTGTATATTTTACGTACTTTAAAGTCCGTTTTCGAACAAATGTTGAAATACCACGATATTCATTCCTGCTTTGTTCACTATCCCGTGATCCATTACGTTTGGTAGTCAGTCTTGCCAAATACGAAAATCCTCGTGTGCGAATTAACCTTTTCAAGATAACATCCACACGAAAAAAAGACATTATCAATTTTTTCCCCGTTTTTCTCGCATGCCTTGAGATTACACCCCCCCCCCCCCCCAAAAAAAAAAAATAAAGTAAAACAAACAATGCCCTCTTATCGCTGCATTTAATTGCGTTTCCCTGTTTGAAGGTTCTCACGGGCAACTGGCCTCTGCCAGACAATCGAGAAGAAGAGCCACCCAAAACGTTGCCTCCTGCACATGAACTGCTGGTCACGGCCAAGCAAGAAAAGGATAAAGATGTTATATGGGACTTGTGTGATTCAGATTCCTCAGGCAACACAGACCATTCATCTGGTGGGACACTCTTCAAGGGGTGTTGGGGCCACACTGGAAGACACAAAAAATATGCTACCTGGTAAAACTACTGGTAATAGTTTTGACCTAAATTCAAATATTTTGGGGAAAAGTGATGGAACACGTCTCCCACTTATCCTACACCCCTCATGTCTCTTGGCACAGAATGCTGCTTGTATTTGTCAACATTACAGAAAATAGATTTGCTTCAAGATATTTCCTAAACAATAAGGAATTTTGGACACAATAATAAAAAAATACAACAATTAAGTCTATCAACTCTTCCTAAATAACAACAATCAAAAAGTCATTCACTGCAGACCATGTGCAAAAATGTGTCCACTCCAGTGCCAGGGTTTTTGTCATTTTCACTCAAATTGCAGGACCCACAGTATATTGAGTTTTAGGACTACATAAACATTCAATTCAGCGTAAGAAATCGTAGACTCTCTTCTTTCATCAGAAAAAAAGTTTATTCCTCAGTTAAATGTGTCTAGAGAAGTGGTTGTTAAACTGGGTTTGATCAAACCCTAGGGGTTCAGTGAGTCGGTCTCAGGGGTTCCTTGGATCCTCTGCCGTAGAGGTCCACCCCTCAGTCTCGTCTGCAGTTATTGGGCACAGCCATTGAAAGAAAGGTTCGGTGAATGAGCATATGAAACTTGTGGGGTTCGGTGCCTCCAACAAGATTAAGAACCACTGGTCTTTAGTTATCTGAGCTTGAAATGGGGGCAGCTGTACAAAATGCAATACAATACATACATATTGCTTTATATAGCGCTTTATCAACAGCTGAAGCTGTAACAAACCACGAACATGGACAAAAAAGCAAATGCTGCCCCCTCATAGAAGGGGAAAACATTGCCAAAGGTCTGACCAGCGATGTATTGGCACCCCGCAATAAAAACCACAACCCAAACAAATTCGGCAATGGCGCTCCACATCACACTTTTCAATTCTTGAATAAATTTGGGAATTGGATTGGATTTACCTTTATGTGTCTCGCAGTGGAGAAATTTACATTTAACCGCAGCAGAGTTATGAAAGGAAGAGGAAAGGAAAGAAAGTAGAGGCATGAAAAGAACAGCAGCGAATGATTTAACATTGAAAGATTCATATTTTTTTCTGGGGAAAATGAGGCACGTTTTGGAATGTTTAACATGAACTCTCTTGAAAAATTTAAATATTTTTTAAAATTTGCGATTAATCTCGAAATCAAAGTGTTTTTATGGGATTAAACGTCATTTTATTCGCACAATAATAAAAAATTCAGTATGCACTGATTTTTTAAAAAACTGGTTTCTATTGAAAAAAACTACATCTTTATTGTGCAATATTTTTTTTTTAAATATGACTTTAATCTTATAAAATAAATATTTTTTTTCCTCAAAATATAACTTTAATCTTTTGAGATAATTTACAGAAATCTATGCAGTAATGTGTTTTTAGAATTGCTTTTACCTTCATATATGTATTGTCTTTTTCTCATCGTATTCATTTTTTGCTTTTTCCAGTGTGGCGCAAATGCTCTATGTTCATAATCAAGCTAACCTCGCCCAATGTTAATTTTTGTTTCATTTGTTTGTTAGACGTGATTGACGTCACAGAAATGGTCACACAATTTCGGATTGGGGAACGTTTCAAGTCAAAAAGTAAGATCTAGTATTTCCACCTCCATCCATTCCATGATTGTTGTTTTGCACATTGAGTTGAGTTTTCATGCAAATGAAGCACTCCTCACCACACCCATACAGGCTACATGCACATATCCTTTGTTACTACGTTGTTTATTCCATAGACGAGCACAGGCAGCGGGGTGCTGAGTGGGCATAGGAGCGGTCACAGCCAACAAACAGTGAAAGTAGCTACTTTCATTGTTTTGTTATGCATATTATTCAGATAACTTAAATCAGGTTTTAACTAGGTGAAATGCTGCTGTCAATATTTTGTACTTTTACTTTTCCGGTATTTTTGACATTCCCTGTGGAAATTTTGTTTCCCCGCCCTTTTTTAAATTAAATATGTAAAATAATCTAAACTAGAGGTCCCCATCCTCCACTCCACATACTGGTACTGGGGCACACCAAGATGTGTATTTTTTCTTTTTTTCTGAGTGTGAGTCAAATAAACCACCATCTAACTAACACCTTCCAACCCATTGATTAGCTTCCAAATCACAATATCAGGGATGAGAATTTTCCGCAGATCGGCGGATTTCCAACTTTTTCAGACCAAAATGACCAGATAAAACGAAAGATAATTTCCTGTTTCGGCTTGTGCCTCTCTCTCTCTCTCTCTCTCTCTCTCTCTCTCTCTCTCTCTCTCTCTCTCTCTCTCTCTCTCTCTCTCTCTCTCTCTCTCTCTCTCTCTCTCTCTCTCTCTCTCTCTCTCTCTCTCTCTATATATATATATATATATATATATATATATATATATATATATATATATATATATATATATATATATATATATAGCAGTGACGTGCGGTGAGGTTCATGGCTGGTGAGGCACTGACGTCATCACAGTCAGATTTACAAACATATGAACTCTACAGAGTAGCTTATTCACCATTTGATTGGCAACAGTTAACGTGTTTTGTTTAAAATGTCATGTCAGCATTCTTTATATAAACTGTAGCATAGAAAAAAGAATTTAAAAAATGTGATTATCGTGTTAGCTTTACTTAGAAATGAAGTCCATGTGCCGCTCCTTCTGAAGAAAGGCATCAATAACTGAAAGTTAAAAATTAAAATAAAATAAACACTGTAGTACAATGTTTACAATGTAAAGTGACTCTACATTATATACACCAGCTAAACTGTAGAAATTTAGTTCATATACCAAAAGTGTTTGAACACTTTAATAGCGATATGCAGAGGGAGAGCAATGCGGTCTCACTGCATAGCAAGCCAGCACAGTTAGCATAGTGATTGCGCAATCCACGGTGAGGCTCAGCCGGCTGGTGCCTCCCCACTCGTCTCTACTCAGTATTTGAACGGTAAATGTAAAAATTCTGCGATTTTGAAAAAACAATTCAACGGTGAAGTTAAATGGAAAAGAACTTTAAAGTAGAAATCACTAAATAAATATAACTGTTTATGTATTTTTTTCATTTGATATTTCCATGATGACCGGTGAGGCTGTGCCTCACCTGCCTCCCCTGACTGCACGTCACTGATATATACATAGACATAGATAGATAGATAGATAGATAGATAGATAGATAGATAGATAGATAGATAGATAGATAGATAGATAGATAGATAGATAGATAGATAGATAGATAGATAGATAGATAGATAGATAGATAGATAGATAGATAGATAGATAGATAGATAGATAGATAGATAGATAGATAGATAGATAGATATTAACTGGTCTGACTACATATAGATATTAACTGGTCTGTGACTCAAAAAGGTTGGGGACCCATGACCCATGTGATAATCCATGTTAGATATAGCTGAACATCACAGTCCAAACGTTTTAAAAAGGTCAATACAAAAAATGAGAATGTCACATTTACATCCTCTTGAACAGAAATGGTGAAACATCAGCAGATGTCACGAGTAGTACTGCAGCTTTCTTGTCTTTGCAGTTATTCCAGCTTCAAATGAATCTCCAGCAGAATTAATGTATGTGTTGAGCAGTGACGATGAGAAAGATGATGATTTTGATGACATCAACTTATCCAACTTTCCGGCCTGTGACAATGGTACAAGCATACTTTTGTCTCTTATTTTTCCCAATATTTTGATCAAAACAGAATACGCGAGAAATTAATGAAGGCAACACTTATTTTGACAAGAAGTTTGGATGTTGTTTGCTACATCATGGCAAGTGAAATGTGATTTTCCATAAAATGTTCATTTGTTGAATTTCCCCTCACACTTTTCCTCGTTGAGCTCACAGCTTTGCTGAGCTTGATCCCGTTCGACTGTTGGTCCATCAGATTCACACCTACAAATCCACAACTTTCAATCTTCAGTGAACCTGACATATGTTGTGAATGTGGCAGGGACCATTGCTACCCTGGAACCGTGGGGTGAAGATGCAAACTCCACACAAAGCGGCGGGAGGCATGATTCAAAGCCAAAATTTCAAAAATGTGAGACAAATCGATGCGTTCGCCTCTCATCCAATGTGCTTGCTTTCTGCAATTGAGAAGTCGTTTTTACTTAAACAATCAATGATCAAGTTATTTTCAATAAGTGCTTTTCCATTGCTTCTCATGAAGGCTTGATCAAATCAGGAATCATAGAAAAAGTAATAACAAACCAACTGAAGAAAGAAACCAGCATCTCCACCAGTACACCATCACAGAGCCCGCAAAGCACCGCCAAGCGGAAACGCAAGAAATGCATCTCCAGGAAAAGATCCACAACCAATTGTGACTGGGGGAAGGAGGAGAAAGACGAGTGTGAGAAAAGCAAAGGTAGGTAGAGGTGGTCAAAGGATGTTAACATTCCGCTGGGCATGACATTGGATGTCAAAAACTCGCCAGACCATCTACACAAGAAGAAGTCATTAGCTAGAGTGTACAACAAGATCACCCCATCCAGCAGCGGTACCTACACTCAGCGCAACCAGGCACACCGAGGTGAGATTGGTTTCATTCTCAGCACAAATTACAAATGTTCAATGGATGGATGGAAGGATATTTACTGGATCATTAAGTAAAATAACTCTAATAAGACTATAAAATTAAGGGTCCCCCACTTCCAATGCACTTCAAGTTGAGTGATTTAGTCTTTCTTGCCATCTCATTTATATGTTGCAAAAAAAATCTTTGTCTGTGTGCAGAGGAGATAATTACAAGAATTGTGGACATGAAACTTGACATTGAAGGTTTGTGTGCTCCATCAAGATAAGCCTCCACAAATCCCATCGGCAATCTGTTATCCTTTTCAGCGCCTTGTATTGAAATGAAGTTTGTCATTCCATCCGCAGGCTACTGTCTGTGTTGCGGCAGCGACAATGTGAAGATCTTCCACCCGCTCTTCAAAGGAGGTCTCTGCTTGAGGTGCAAAGTAAGATTGGTCACCTAGTCTAGTAGCCAAATAATGGGACAAGAAACCGTGGGGCCAGTTGTTGTGTACATTACTTCCATCTATCATAAACTGAGTCAGACATCAACACTTGGGTGACCCAGCTGACTCAGGGCAAGAGGCAGGCCAGACTCTGTACTGATCACGAGCCACTGTCAGGGCACTTACCATACTTTCTGCACTGTATGTTGCACTTTTTTGGAGCAAACCCCTCAATCGCAAACATTTTACTGGATTTTGACCAATTGGCAAGACCCACAAATTACTGTGTTATATTTCAATCGAAACATGTAGCCTACCAAAGGAAAGATGAGACGTTCCTGTTTTTTCATCTGTGTAAGCTCTCAGTCGTACAGGAGTGGTCCATTGATGAGAAGGTTTCTTCAGCCGTCATCTTTCCTTTTTTTTCTATGTTTTTCCATTGTTTTTGATTTGCACACCACTACGGTCTCCTCACGTCACTGAATAAAAGAGTTTAAATCAGAGCTCAGACTGTCACACAAAGACCCAATTCCTTAAATGAGTTGACATCAGTGATGGAATTCTGATTGGTTTTGAAATTTCCATTTACCTTAACGTAAAGATGGGAGTATAATGCACCAAAAGTATTCACCAACCACCATAAGAAAATCAGGGAAGAAATTTAGTTTTGGTCAGCAAAGACATTTTGTCCAGTCCCACTACCTTCACCTTAATGTCAGCGATTTTAAACTAAAATGAAAAACATTTCAAATCCAACTGGAACTCCTTTGCTGCCATCATCACGATCAGGTAAATGGGATTTTCATTTTATATTCAACAGTAGCCAAAATGGAACTGTATAGTGCCACTTAGCAGTTTTTTTGACAACGATACTAGTGCAGCGTGTTCTACCGGAAACAAATTCCTTGTGTGTTCTACATACTTGGCAATAAAGATGATTCTGATTCTGATTTTGGATGCCAGTCCAACCTTAACTCTTCCTGGTATCTGTTTTTGTCAATTTAATTTTCCCCCAAAATGTGACTTTCAGCTGAACATGAGATTTTTGTCTACTTCACGTCATGACATTTTTTTCCACGGTGCAGTGTTGAGTGTTTAACACACAAGCCTTACTGTGCAGGGGTTCAGTTCAGGGTTCGATTCTGGCAGTGGCCTTCCTGTGTGAAGTTTCCATTTTCTCCTCATGCCTGTGTGGGTTTTCTCTTGTTACTCCGGTTTCCTCCCACATTCCAAAACATCAATGGCATTTAAACGGAACACTCTACATTGTCTCTTGGTATGAGTGTGAGCACGGATGGTTTTTCGTCTATGCGATTGTCTGGCAACCAGTTCAGGATTTAACCACCCCACTGCCCGATGACAGTAGGCTCCAGTACACCTCGACCCTTGTGAGGATAAGTGGATTCAAAGTGGAATGATAGATGGATGGAAAGTACAACGACTGAAACTACAAAAAGCCTTATCATAGATTTGATTCCTAAACTCTGAAGAATCTGTACACTTCACAATTTCACAATGCTTTGCTGCAGGATAATTTCACGGAGACCTTCTACCGCTACGACGAAGATGGCTACCAGTCCTACTGCACCATCTGCTGCTATGGCCTAGAAGTCATTCTGTGCGGGAATGATGGTTGCTGCAGGTCTGTTTGCCCATCATCTTTTGCCTTCCTTCAAGACCACTCACCAACCACTTTGCCTCTTGTCCAAGATCCTACTGCAATGACTGCCTCAATATCCTGGTGGGCCACGGGACCTTTGACACACTCAAACATGTGGACCCGTGGATCTGCTATTTGTGTCAGGACCACCAAACTCACCGCGCCCTCATTCCCAGAGAGGACTGGAGCATTCGCGTCCAGCAGTTCTTTGCTAACAACAGCGCCATGGAGTTTGTGAGTCTTGTCATGACATCCTTTGTCCCACATTTCAAAGTATCAGCATTTGCCTGTTTAGTTTTGAATTGCCCTCATTTGCATAGTACCAAAATCGTGCGCTCCTGTGCATAGGAGTCCCATAATTAATCATTCCACAGACACATTTAATCCAGAGAAGCAATGTTCTACTGCATCAATTGAAGAACTTTGCAATGGCTTAATTCTGTCTGCAAAAATCTGCTGTATAGTGTAGCTCCCATAAAAACCAGACTGTGCAAACTTGAATCTGAGTCTTGATTGGATGATGCCATGGGTACTAACTGGATCCCATAAACCTGACCATCCTCTCTCTGATCCCTCTACTGTGCACATACTTTTATATAGATGTGAAAATTATTTTGTTTGCTTTGAAATATCTTCATGATTTGGTCCGTTAGTACGTAGGTGATATGCTGATGCCAGACTCCCCGTTTCCTTCACCGAGGGCTGCGGTTCTGGCTCTTATAAAACTAAATTAACGCTGCGCGATGGTATATCTGATAGATATGACGTGGTAATGCCCCAATCCAAGTGTGAGGCATATTTAATATGATGTAAATATTCGGCATTTTAGGTGTCGGGGGAATTAATTATGATGCAAATATTTATTATTTGAAATACATTAATTATGGTCTAATACAATCAGATATGCTTGAGAATTAAGGAATTATAAGAAGCGTGATGTTTGAAATATTTTTCCATTTTGTCGTCTGTCCGCTCCCACTATAGGAGCCCCACCGCGTTTACCCGTCCATCCCCACGAAGCTACGAAAACCCATCCGAGTTCTCTCACTTTTCGACGGCATTGCAACAGGTCAGCACATCCACACATGTACCAAAACCATGACAATTTTATTGTTATTGTCATTTTATTTAATTTTATTTTTTATTGTAACCATAAGATATGTTTTAGTCTATATCTTGAACATGTGTCACTATCTGAGGTGACTATGTTTCCGTCTCAAATGTTAGTAGGTTTCAGAATTGCATCTTCTTGAGTGTGGCAATTATCAGGTGTGACCATGTTTTAGCATCAGTTGTGAGCATGTTTCAGGATCAGAGTTGATTATTTTTCAATATTAATTGTAAACATGCTTTATTATCAGGTGCAAGCATGTTTCATTATCAGACCTGAACATGTTTCAGAATGAGAAGTGATAGTTGCTTACAGTAATTAATGGGTGCAAACATGACAATGCAACAACAGTACTAAATAATACAGTAAAGATCCTGGAAACAAGCTCACGTTTTGTAATGTTGGTTTGAACATGCTAACTGGTTCACACCTGATATTGACACATTGATGCCATATTAGCACTCTCGCCTTTGCTGTTTACACCTCATTGTGCAGTGTTCAGACCAAGTGGGAATATGTTAACAACCGCTGTATTGAGTGTTCCCCACTAGCTTTAACATGGGCCCGTCCTGTCGCAGGATACCAGGTTTTGAAGGACCTCGGCCTTAAGATCCACACGTATGTCGCCTCAGAGATTTGTGAGGATTCAATCGCAGTCGGGCTCGTTAACCACGACGGGAAGATCGTCCATGCTGGTGACACCCGATGCATCACCAAAAAACTTGTACGAGCACACACACACGCACACACATACAAACAGTGCGATCAAGTTGAATTCAGTTACATCCAAATCCACTTTTTTCCCTTATAGGTTGAGAAATTGGGTCCTTTTGACTTGCTGATTGGTGGAAGCCCTTGTAACGACCTTTCCATTGTGAACCCCATCAGAAAGGGACTCTTCGGTCTGTTGATTAATGGGCCAGAGTTACTGATTATTTCCTTCAGAGATTAACAAGATCACTGCCTTCTGAAATGTCTGTGTTTCCTTCCTCAGAGGGTTCAGGCAGGCTCTTCTTCGACTTCTACCGCATCCTACAGTTGCTTAAGCCCAAAGAAGACGACCAACGGCCATTCTTCTGGCTCTTTGAGAATGTCGTCTTCATGAACATACAAGACAAAGTCAACATCTGCCGCTTTCTTGAGGTTCTTCTCCTCTCCCCACCCTGTCATCTGTTCTCCCTCCCCTCACAATGGCGAACTGACACTCTCGATTGACAGTGCAACCCGGTTCTGGTGGATGCGGTTAAAGTGAGCCCAGCCCACAGAGCACGCTACTTCTGGGGGAACATTCCAGGGATGAGCAGGTCACTAACATGAATCACATACTCACGCTGACGTATCGATAATCTCATCATTGTAAAGAATTCATCTTTCATCTTTCACACGTTTCTTTACAGCCAGTCACCCCTCCACCTCAAGTTTTATTCTTGGGGGAAAAAGATGACTTTATTGTCATTTTCTTTCACAAAACATACCGTATTTTTCAGACAATAAGTCAATGAATGGTGTATTTGCACCTTGTAGTCCATCTGTTTTCCGATCCGCCGATCCTCACAAGGGTCACGGGATTGGGGGGGGGGGGGGTGCTGCAGCCTATCCCAGCTTCCTTTGGGAGTAGCCGGGGGAACCCTGAACTACATTTTTGAAAAGGATCGTTGGATTGGGGATGTGTCCAATCTACTGAAAGAACACCATAACACTTAGATGTATCATGTCACCTTTTTCATTGCATGTGAGTGATGTTTTGTCTCCCAGGCCCATTGCAGCATCTCAGAGTGACAAGTTGAGCCTGCAAGACTGTTTGGAGATTGGAAGGGAAGCCAAGGTGAGTGACTTTACACACACCATGTTGCTTTAAGAACACAGGAATCTTTATTGTTCCGTTGTCAGTCACAGTAACTCAAAAGTGTGTTGAAAATTTTGTTGATGCATGTCAGAGTTGCGAGTAAGTCAATTCATACAACTTTGCACAGTGACAGATTTCTCTATTCACAAGAGCCTCTTGGCACTTATTGTTTGCACTTGCATGAGTTAACTGTCCTAATGTTATAAACATCCTTTTCTCACGGTTCCTTAGCAGTCTTGTATTGTCAACTACTTTGTTTTCTCAATTAAATGCATAGGAAACTTGAAGCGTAGTTTATGCTTGACCACTTATCGGTCAGCTAGAGTGCCAAGTTAACAGAGCTGTTGTTTTTTTTGGGTCTCCCTGTAGTTCACTAAAGTGAGAACCATCACCACCAGCCAAAATTCACTGAAGCAGGGCAAAAATGTAGCGTTGCTTCCAGTCCTCTACCAAAGCAAAGAAGACAACCTTTGGATAACCGAACTGGAAAAGTACAGACTCTGTGTGCCTGTGTGAATAGGCGTATGTGTGCACGTGTGCGCTTGTGCTTGTAAAAATTGGGTGAATAAATGTATGCGGGCCAAATTCTGACTAAAGTTTTCACCTGTGACCCATTGTTAGGATATTTGGCTTTCCCAAGCATTACACGGATGTGAGGAACATGAACCGGCAGCAGAGGCAGAAGGTGTTGGGCAAGGCTTGGAGTGTTCCCGTCATCCGGCACCTTTTTGCCCCACTCAAGGACTACTTTGCCTGCGAGGAGCTCTCCCCCGCCAGCATGCCCAGCCCAGCCCAGCCACTGCCACACATGTCCCTCGAGTGACGCAGAGTGTCTTTCAAACAAAAACAACAACAACAAAGAAAAAAGGAATATTTGGCCTTTTTCAGTATTCTTCCCTGCAATTGTGTCGGTTCAGAAAACTACATTTATATATGCATAAAATTTAAACAGCTAGAACAAGTACGTGAACCCTTTCGAACAGCTTGGATTTCTGCATAAATTGGTCATAAAAACTGCTTTGCATTAAAACCTTTTTAAACTAATGACACACAAACAAACTGTGCCCATACTTTTACTGAAGGGTGGAAAAAAAGATGACCCAGATAGAGTCAGGAGTCAGTCAACCGTGACTCGATTTAATGTGAAGAGATTCATGAAGTGTTGGTAAAAGCCGTTCGGCCTTTTAAAAACAGATTCAGTACTTTTTCTTTTTCATTTTTCCATGTGTGATTACAAAAAAAAACATTTGAGATAACTGCTGCCAAAGCCAAAGTGTTCATTTTTTTTCTTACAACTGTATACATCCCCCAAAATGTGTCCACTCTTCATTGCCCATTAATCAAAATTTTCTTAAGTGTGTTTTCATTTATGTTTTTATATTTTCTTAAATTCAGTGCAATTTGCTTCCATTTAACTCAGAAGAGTTATCTATATCAATTCACACCAAATTTGTGAGACGTATAGCATTTATGGGTAGTCAAAGCATGAGTACATTTTTGGAGTCATCCTCTTCATTGTGTTCTGTAATATATTGAAGATGCAGTCTGCAATAACCGATGGCACATTTGGATGTGTTTACTTTTAAAACTGAGTAAATGATCAGACGTGCACATTGGTCACGAGAATAATGGACATTTTCTAAAAATGTTCCAAATATGAAATTTTCTTGTAATGTTGGATCATGCCACAGAATCTCAATTGTGTCAGGTCAGGACAATGTGTGGTCCACTCCAGTAAGTGGATTGCCTTTTCTAAGACATTGTTGATGTATTTGCATGACCTACTTTTGTGAAAATCACTGTATTTTCCAAACCCATGATTTTCATTTAGAGCAGGGGTGTCAAAGTCATTTTTTGCCGCGGGCCACATTGTAGGGCCGTTATGAATTTGAGGAACCCATTAGAATGTTTAAATCCCTTCAAATATTACATATAGAGCACACAGCAAATTAATGAATAACTCGTTTTCAAATCTGAAGTCGAGAATAATGACTTTTATTGTGGTTGATATCCAAAAATATGAAATTTTGGCTCAGATATTAGCAATCATCATGGAATTTAACAAGTTTGATTTGCTTTCGTGGGCCGAAAAAAAATGATGTGGCGGCCCGGATTTGGCCCGAGGGCCTTGACTTTGACACCTGTGATTTAGAGTATTTGACGTTTGAAAACCTGGATGTCGTTTTTTTCTTTTGTTGTTTTTAACATGTTTAATATTACCGTTTTATTTTTAATCCTGTGCGGCCAAAGATTGTACAAAAGCCCAAATCAAACATTGAAATGAAAAATAAATGGCATTGTGTGTTTTTTTTTTTTTTTAATTTGGGATCATTTATGTGTGTGGATGTCACTTCTAGATTGATCCGTGTGTTTGTGTACACTTTTGTTCAGTGCTGTATTCCGTTATTTTTGTGTGCTTCGCCTCTCCACTGCACTAGGTAGCGAGCGTGTACTCGCACGTTGACGTTAAGGCTAAAATAAGTCGAAGAAGAAAGTAGAGCTAAAAGAGGAAGGGGGAAAAACCCAAACGCTTTATTTAGTTTTTCCGCTGCCGGTGGACTTGAGTTGGACCGAACAGTTCCAAACATAACACAAAGGAACGAGTAAGAGCTCTGGCCATCGAGGTGGGTTCTTCGTCGACTGTCGCTAACCTTCCACCGAGCCTCTGCGTTGAAGCGACAGTGGCCGGCTTGAGACAGCGAAAAAAACTCGCCTGTCTCACTTCCCTGTTACTTCAAAACAAAACGTTCGACCCACACACGTATTAAAACAGTAACACGTCGGTTTAGTGGAGATGAGTTCCAACCGTGTGAAGTCGTAATGACAGAAAGTTTTGTTGGACTCCTGGTTTCGTCTGTCTGGAGAGCCTTTAGCACATTTGAGCTAAACTGCTAACAACGCGGCCCTCTTGTGTCACACACATTCAAATCACTCCTTTTCAAGTTTGTCACATGGCCAAATAGTCAAGAATAACCAGCTGTGATACAATTACCCGCTTGTTTATTGTAAATTATAATACTTGCATAAAGGTCATCATCTTTCTGTACTTGGAATTCTTTGAAAAGCCGCCCTTTAAGGTGGACGCGAATGTGGGAATGTAACGTCAATGTGTTGTTCTCTTTAAAAAAAATAATTTTCAACCACCCTATTTTGTTTTGTATCGAGAGAGTCCTTCCTAGCAGTAATTGACAGACTCTTCAAGGCCCACATATTTTTTAATCATCTCAAAAAAAGTTGTGCTCAGAGGTGTTAAAATTAGCCGAATAATCCATCATTTCATTATTCAGTTATTTTGATAATCGAAAAAATGATTTTTAGTTTAAAGTGTCCAAATCCTCAGGTTTTAGCCTCTTTCATCATTTATGCAGTCCTTTGTAAAGTAGCCATACATCTTAAATAAAAAATGCCCTTTTTTCAATAAAAAAATTGTCAACAATTTCCCTTTGTTTTCTGGTATATATATAATTATTGAATATTTGTTTTTTTTTTCTTCCAGTGATCTGCTTACAGACAAACAATGGCTGTGAATGTCTACTCCACCTCGGTGACTAGCGAAAACTTGAGTCGCCACGACATGCTCGTGTGGATCAATGACTCTCTACAGATGAACCTCACCAAGATCGAGATGTTGTGTTCAGGTAAGACTCATAATCGTCATTACTGATAGTAGTACATGCCACACATCACATTTATACATGTCCAATGTTTTATGAATGGATTAGATTGAGCCTCAAGTATGTTGCTTCTTCTTCTTTTCCTTTCGGCTTTTCCCTTCAAGGGGTCGCCACAGCAAATCAGTGTCCTCCATCTTTAGAGGTTTGATCCGCATGTTTGTTTTGGCCAAGCTTTTACGTCGGATGCCCTTCCTGACACAACCCTCTGTATTTATCCGGGCTTGGGACCGGCACAAGAAGACTTATGTCCCTTTGTGGCTACAGAACAAGCAACTCACTCAGTAAAAGGCTCCCAAACACAAAATGTTCATCGGCACAGCAACATTCAAAAAAACAAAAACTATACTCACCATTTGATGACAATGCTCTGATCTGACCGTGAAATGGGCATCTTTTTCCCTACATTACTTGAGATTTAGAAATTTGATAAATTTAATATGGTAGATGTTGTAGTTTTTTTGGAATATGTTGATTCTGGCTGTGTCCTGATACAAGTAGTATAGTTACAATATCAAATGTCAACAAGAATGATCACTTGGTGTGGGCAGTGTATATGCTCCTTGATATTACGGTCAAAGTTGCCTTAAAATGCCTCAAACATGGACCTGTTAACAAACAAACATCTGTAGATTGTGTGAAAAGTAAGAACAACAGATGAAATCCTCACTTAGAGAATCAGTGTGCATAGACGGCAAAGGAAGAGGAAGTGATGCGTCGTCAGTCTGCGAATCGCCAAACATGAATCAGTGACGTGACTTTGGCAGAAACCCAGGCAATACAACATTTTTCACACATCAAGAAGTGTTCCGTCTCAGCGATGTAATTTCACAGCTAGACCTAAATCAATATCTCAAGCCAATAAATAATTTGGGGTTTTATGTGACTCAAAATGGAATTTCAGTTCATTTTTTTTGTTGTGAGCATGGTCAAATTCAACTCTTATTTCAAGGCATCACTGTATTTATTTGCATAGGTGCCACCTACTGTCAGTTTATGGACATGTTGTTCCCGGGCTCGGTTCCTGTGAAGAAAGTGAAATTTGGTGCCAAATTGGAGCACGAGTATATCCACAACTTCAAGCTCCTCCAGATTGCCTTCAAAAAGATGAACATCGACAAAGTGAGTGACTCTTTTCTTCAGGTACAGTCAATATTTGAGGCCAAGCGTGCACTACACATGTTTCTCTTTTAGATCATTCCAGTGGACAAGCTCGTGAAAGGCAAGTTCCAAGACAACTTTGAGTTTGTGCAATGGTTCAAGAAGTTCTTTGATGCTAACTATTGTGAAAGCGAGTATGACCCGGTGGAGGCCAGGAAGGGCCAAGATGTGACACCTCCGCCTAATGCCGCCACATCAGCACTTAACAAGCTCCCCAAGAAGGCCATGGGTAGGGGTAGGCACCCCCGCTCATCAAACATGCTGTCCCCACTCTATCTCATCGTTCTCCATCCAATTCATTTCTTGTTGTTCTCTTCAGCTCCTCAGAGACCTCCAGTCGCGAAAGTCGCCCCTAAGGTGGTACCCATAACTGGCAGGAAGTCTGCAAGTGCCACCGTCAACAAGGAGGGGGCAGGGAACCTGTCAGAAGTAAATTACAATAAAAATAAAAGTCTAAATCTTTGGTGTCACCAGTGTGTGACTAATAATGCTTGTGTGCTGGTGTACAGCTGGAGGAACTGAAGTGTACCGTTCAGGACATAGAGAGGGAGAGAGACTTTTACTTCGGTAAACTGCGGAACATCGAGCTTATTTGCCAGGAAAATGAAGGCCAGGGCCATCCCGCACTGCAGAGGATTGTGGACGTTCTCTATGCTGTAGATGTAAGTTTCGTTTTGTTTTGAACAAATGATTTACATAAGGTGTGTGTGTGTCTGTGATACTACAATGAAATTATAACCTGAGAAAGAAAAGGTACTATCACTGATGCAATTTTTTGAAATTATGAGAGGAGTAAAACACACCCGGTGAGGACAGGAGCTGCTGTCGGTCACAGCTCACATCCATGCACTCACAAGCAGATCTGTCCCAATATCCACTTTTTGTGTAGATCTGTTGACAATGTATTTGAAGAAAATATGCGTTCATTTGTTTCTGTGAGGAAGCGGTACGACCATTGTGTAATGGTGATAGAACATGAATGTAAATCTGTCTCAATTCGTTTTTTTGTTGCAAAACAAACAGCAAGTTGTCCTACGTTTTTATCAGTTTTGCCTGTTCCCTTTAAGATTGGCTCCAGATGTTTTATTTAAATTCACTCTGCACTTTCTCTTTTTCTCCAGGAGGGATTTGAGATTCCAGATGCCGAAGAGCCAGAAGAGTTTTAGCACCAATAGACCACCAGTTGCTTTTCCCCCTATGACATCTAAACATCGACGGCGTGGCCAATCTTCGACGTCCTCGCTCAAGTCCTGTGCAAACAGACTGCTGCCGGACTCCTAATTCTTCTCTCAACAAGCTTCCTCCGTGCTGGGAAGTACCTGATATTTCTTATACATGAGTGGAAGAAAATTCTGTGCATTTACGTAAGAAAATTCTAAGTATGTGTGTTCTTATGTGTACCGTAAGTTTTTTTTAATGATCCTCTCTCAACGATGTCTTCTGAAGTCCAAACTTTCAGTTTACCGACCAGGTTCCTTGTCTCTGTTTCTCTCTATCCGCCTTCTGTTTCTACATTCCCAACTGGTTCAACTATTCAAAAGAATCAGCTTACAGTTTTGTTCTATGCTGTCCATATTTGATAGGATTTTTACTTTTAACAAATTATCTTGGGGATATTGGTCCCTGTTGGTGTGGGACGATCAATTCTGTCTTTATCCATAGTCAAAAAAGACAAACCAACAGCGCCGTGTCATATGTTGTGTTGAGAGTCCAACCAAGTTAAATGTAGTGTGGTCATTGTACTGTGTGGGTGTGTACGTGTGTGCGGGTGCATGTGTGTAAAGATATATGTATCTTGACATTATCCTAGGAGCACCCTGCCGGAAACTTGCTCTGGGGTTTGGGTGCCAAAGTGGTGCAAAAATTTGAGCTCGTCGATCAAGACAGTCCTGCCAAATCCTTGAGACGTGCAGCAGTCTCATGCTTTGACGGCCTTGAAACAAGTGAATGTTGCGCACAATCAAACAGTGCCTGTGTGTAGCTTTTTTTTCTGCCTTCTCATTAATAAATAGTTTGCAAATACAGTTTCCTCATTCTGTGTCGGCGGTTGTTTGGAGAGAGAACATCCCAGCAAAGTTTATGCACTCATTAGATTTACATAATTTCATGGCTACCATGATATCAAAGTAAAGTATAACGAGTGCTTGCCAGCTCTTCATTTTCATACCTTTATCCAAATTTTCCACATGATGGCGCCAATGCAGTAAGTAGCAACTTATGTCGAAGATATACTGTACATTACTGTTTTTCATTTCAGATAGGCTGCCAAAAAAGTAATGTAGTTTATTCAATACATTGTAAGAATGAAAATTGTAAAGAGCAATACATTGGGGAGACTATATTTCTCAAAAAAAGACTAGCAACATCGCAGGGATAATACTAGTGGGCCTCAATCGGCAGTACATATGCACCTAAAAGCTAGCAACCACTCATTTGACGACAACGAGGTTAAAATCTCAGCAAAAGAACAGATGTTTGAAAGGGGAGTAAAGAAGCGATTTTCATAAAACAGCGAAATCCTTCACTAAACGATATGGTGGTCTGAGGTTCAATTTGGATCGTTCGTACAGAAGCCTGCTTAGGCAACATAGGATTAGTAATGCTGATGAGGTGATACCGGAGCAAGTGGGGCAATCAGGCCAGTCGTTAGGACAATAGGAACAATCAGTGGAGCCGCAGGGAGTAGTCCTCTGCTCCCAACCTGAGAGCAGAGACATATAGCAATGTCCAGCACCGCCATGTCTGGACAGTGGGGATATATATATATATATATATATATATATATATATATGTGTGTGTGTGTATACATCTATATATATATATATATATATATATATATATATATATATATATATATATATATATATATATATATATATATATATATGTGTGTGTATACATATATATATACATATGTGTGTGTATACATATATATATACATATGTGTGTGTATACATATATATATATATATGTGTGTGTATATATATATATATATAAATATGTGTGTATATATATATATATATATATATATATATATATATATATATATATATGTGTGTGTGTGTGTGTGTATATATGTATATATATATATATATATATACAGTAAAGTCTCGTTATATCGATATTCAAGGGAGTCCGAAAAAATATCGATATAACCGGGACTATCGATATATCCGATCCTGTTTGCATGTAATTTTCTCCGTGCGTGCATAGAAATAGTATCGATATAACCGGGACTATCGATATAACGAGACTTTACTGTATATATATATATATATATATAATACTAGTGGGCCTCAATCGGCAGTACATATGCACCTAAAAGCTAGCAACCACTCATTTGACGACAACGAGGTTAAAATCTCAGCAAAAGAACAGATGTTTGAAAGGGGAGTAAAGAAGCGATTTTCATAAAACAGCGAAATCCTTCACTAAACGATATGGTGGTCTGAGGTTCAATTTGGATCGTTCGTACAGAAGCCTGCTTAGGCAACATAGGATTAGTAATGCTGATGAGGTGATACCGGAGCAAGTGGGGCAATCAGGCCAGTCGTTAGGACAATAGGAACAATCAGTGGAGCCGCAGGGAGTAGTCCTCTGCTCCCAACCTGAGAGCAGAGACATATAGCAATGTCCAGCACCGCCATGTCTGGACAGTGGGGATATATATATATATGTGTATATATATGTGTGTATATATATATATATATATATGTGTGTATACATATATATATATATATATATATATATATATATATATATATATATATATATATATATACATATATATATATATATATATATATATAGATGTATACACACACACATATATATATATATATATATATATATACATATATATATATATATATATATATATATATACATATATAATGTGTGTATACATATATATACATATATATATATATATATATGTGTGTGTATATATATATATATATATATATATATATATATATATATATATATATATATATATATATGTGTGTGTGTATACATCTATATATATATATATATATGTGTGTGTATATATATATATATATATATATATATATATATATATATATATATATATATATATATATATATATATATATATATATATATATGTGTGTGTATATATATATATGTATATATATATATGTATATACAGTAAAGTCTCGTTATATCGATATTCAAGGGAGTCCGAAAAAATATCGATATAACCGGGACTATCGATATATCCGACCCTGTTTGCATGTAATTTTCTCCGTGCGTGCATAGAAATAGTATCGATATAACCGGGACTATCGATATAACGAGACTTTACTGTATATATATATATATATATATATAAATATATATATATATATATCAGTGACGTGCGGTGAGGTTCATGGATGGTGAGGCCCTGACGTCATCACAGTCAGATTTACAAACATAAGAACTCAACAGAGTATCTTATTCCCCATTTGATTGGCAACAGTTAACGTGTTTTGTTTGAAATGTCATGTCAGCATTCTTTATATACTGTATACAAACTGTAGCATAGAAAAAAGAATTTAAAAAACGTTATTTTCGTGTTACCTTTACTTATAAATGAAGTCCAACTCTCTCTGTCTCAATGGAGATCACTGCCAGTGAAGAAAGTCGTCCTTGATCAGTCCTGTTCCGACTGTATGTTTTCAGTCTTTTGTGCTGAGAATGACCGCTCCACTGATGTTGTAGTAGCTGGAACAGTGAGCACGAGCTGGAGCAACTTTGTCGCTTCAGGAATAGTTTCAATGAGATCCTTCTTGACCAAAAAGCTGTCCAGGAGATTTACATTCATCCCTCACCGTTTGTGAGCTATACAGTCTGGTGTTTAATTATTATCTCCTGCTTCGATTGAAAGTCCAGTTTAGAAAATTCTTTCAATTTAGATATGTAATCCGCCATTCTGAAAATAAGGCAAAGCAACACGAAAAAAATGACTGGATGTTTGCACTAAACTCGCTAACTTTTTACTGTAGCTCGCTGTCAGTAATTCTATTATTCTCCAGCCGAAGAGTCACAAGAAGAATCTAATCACCAGCGCCCCCTGTCATGAGGCAGGAGAACTGCGTGCATCATCTATGCACACAGTTTTGATAACAATAAAATAAAATAAACGCTGTAGTACACTGTTTATAATGTACAGTGACTGTACATTATATACACCAGCTAAACTGTATAAATTTAGTTCATATACGAAAAGCTTTTGAAAACTTTAATAGCGATATGCAGAGGGACAGCAATGCAGTCTGACTGCAGAGCAAGCCAGCACAGTTAGCATAGGGATTGCGCAATCCATGGTGAGGCTCAGCCGGCTGCTGTCTCCCTAAATAAATATAAATGTTTCATTTATTTTGTCTTTTGATATTTCCACGATGACAGGTGCGGCACAGCCTCACACCTGCCTCCCCTGACTGCACGTCACACATATATATATATATATATATATATATATATATATATATATATATATATATATATATGTGACGGGCGCCACAACAGTGACTGTCTTCATCTCCACGATGCTGCCGTATTAATGAAGACGAGACGCGTGGATGTGTCTTTTTATTTCTTTTATTTCTGTAACACAGTATGGCAGAAGGGATGGGTGAAGTCGCATGGGTTTCGTCTTGTGATTAACCTGAATCTCCTCGAGATTGTTCTCAAATGCAAAACATTGTAGATAACAAAACAGAATTAACAACGTGTGATCGTATAGTGGTTATTTACAGAAAAAGAGAATACAACACAAGTTCACTGTCCCTGAACGCATCATGGGCGGAGACTCGGCAGAACACGCGGTGCGCTTGTAATGGCTGGCGCACAGTTCAACCAGCCACGGACACTCACGGGCAAATGAAACACGACACAAGAAACTAAATATTGTTCAATAAAAACGAAATGAAATAATTATTACCTGTAACACAGTATGGCAGAAGGGATGGGTGAAGTCGCATGGGTTTCGTCTTGTGATTAACTGCGATAGAAAAGCGCATATGCTCCTAAGTTCCACTCGACAAAACGTGAAGTAAATAATGACACAAAAAGTAATCTGGACTCGAAATGAATAAGGGAACTAATTAGATAACACTAGACAGTAAAAAAGGGGAAACAAAATAAGATATTGTCATGAAAATGCGCGTTAATCAAGACCAACAGAAAATTGCGACTCACCCTGAATCTCCTCGAGATTGTTCTGGAAACTATGGGCGGGACATAGTGCCACACTGTGCGCCGTTGCGTCACTTCCTTCATAATTTAATAACCTAAGTGTACAACTCCGTTACATACATATATATATATATATATATATATATATATATATATATATGTGACGGGTGTCACAACAGTGACTGTCTTCATCTCCACGATGCTGCCGTATTAATGAAGACGAGACGCGTGGATGTGTCTTTTTATTTCTTTTATTTCTGCAACACAGTATGGCAGAAGGGATGGGTGAAGTCGCATGGGTTTCGTCTTGTGATTAACCTGAATCTCCTCGAGATTGTTCTCAAATGCAAAACATTCTAGATAACAAAACAGAATTAACAACGTGTGATCGTATAGTGGTTATTTACAGAAAAAGAGAATACAACACAAGTTCACTGTTATTTACAAGATGTCCCTGAACGCATCATGGGCGGAGACTCGGCAGAACACGCGGTGCGCTTGTAATGGCTGGCGCACAGTTCAACCAGCCACGGACACTCACGGGCAAATGAGACACGACACAAGAAACTAAATATTGTTCAATAAAACGAAATGAAACAATTATTACCTGCAACACAGTATGGCAGAAGGGATGGATGAAGTCGCATGGGTTTCGTCTTGTGATTAACTGCGCAATAGAAAAGCACTATGAAGCTAAGTTCCACTCGACAAAACGTGAAGTAAATAATGACACAAAAAGTAATCTGGACTCGAATGAATAAGGGAACTAATTAGATAACACTAGACAGTAAAAAAGGGGAAACAAAATAAGATATTGTCATGAAAATGCGCGTTAATCAAGACCAACAGAAAATTGCGACTCACCCTGAATCTCCTCGAGATTGTTCTGGAAACTATGGGCGGGACATAGTGCCACACTGTGCGCCGTTGCGTCACTTCCTTCATAATTTAATAATCTAAGCGCACAACTCCGTTACATACACCCCCCTTAAATTATGCAGAAGTGAGGCAACATACACACGGAAGACAACAGAAAGACCAACAGGCACAATAGACAAGGTTATCGGGCAAGGATGTACAAAAATGCTGTCTAATTATGTCACTCATCTGACCAACTACGTCAGGTGACTGGAGTAAGGGATCTGTCGCCGGTGTGTCAGGGTCTGTGTGCTCGTCGGAGATGCACTGTACTGGGTCTGGGAAGGAACTCTGTCCCCACTAACATAAGTGGCCTCAGCTCGCACCTGCCCATTCCCCTCTGTACAAACTACATCACCCTGCATAGCACTACATAACTGTGACAGACTGGAGAAAGGTATCTGTTGCTGGTGTATCAGTTGTCTGTGCGCTCGTCGTAGATGCACTGTACTGGGTCTGGGAAGGAACTCTGTCCCCACTAACATAAGTGGCCTCAGCTTGAACCTGCCCATTCCCCTCTGTACAACCTACACCACTCTGGATTGCACTATACAACTGTTACACAGTTGGGAAGCCTCTACCTCTAGCAACACACTCATTCAAAGGTGTGCTACTGGTTAAATGTAAGGAGCTCATTCTTAGACTTAACACACGAAAACACGTACATGAAAAAAAACACACTAATTGCAAAACAGCAGGTCAGACAATTAACACACTACATGTATTTCCAAAACGGGGGTCGACACACCGTCCACCGAGTGATGGGACTGCACAGCGTCTTCATTGTGCAGCATCGCGGTCCCGGTCCGAAGTGGAGAGTCACTTGTGATCCGGGTCACGGCACCAATGTGACGGGTGTCACAACAGTGACTGTCTTCATCTCCACGATGCTGCCGTATTAATGAAGACGAGACGCGTGGATGTGTCTTTTTATTTCTTTTATTTCTGCAACACAGTATGGCAGAAGGGATGGGTGAAGTCGCATGGGTTTCGTCTTGTGATTAACCTGAATCTCCTCGAGATTGTTCTCAAATGCAAAACATTCTAGATAACAAAACAGAATTAACAACGTGTGATCGTATAGTGGTTATTTACAGAAAAAGAGAATACAACACAAGTTCACTGTTATTTACAAGATGTCCCTGAACGCATCATGGGCGGAGACTCGGCAGAACACGCGGTGCGCTTGTAATGGCTGGCGCACAGTTCAACCAGCCACGGACACTCACGGGCAAATGAGACACGACACAAGAAACTAAATATTGTTCAATAAAACGAAATGAAACAATTATTACCTGCAACACAGTATGGCAGAAGGGATGGGTGAAGTCGCATGGGTTTCGTCTTGTGATTAACTGCGCAATAGAAAAGCACTATGAAGCTAAGTTCCACTCGACAAAACGTGAAGTAAATAATGACACAAAAAGTAATCTGGACTCGAATGAATAAGGGAACTAATTAGATAACACTAGACAGTAAAAAAGGGGAAACAAAATAAGATATTGTCATGAAAATGCGCGTTAATCAAGACCAACAGAAAATTGCGACTCACCCTGAATCTCCTCGAGATTGTTCTGGAAACTATGGGCGGGACATAGTGCCACACTGTGCGCCGTTGCGTCACTTCCTTCATAATTTAATAATCTAAGCGCACAACTCCGTTACATATATATATATAAAGAGTCAAAGAGTACAGATGACGGCTAAAGAAAGCTTTTCATCGATGCATTTCCATTGTATATTTTACTGTATATCTGGACAGACTAGCATTTTGAACACTGGGTGGTTTTATGACCTGGGATAGTTGCATTTACTTCTGGTAATGATCAAGAAATTACCAGGAAATGCGAGTGTAGGAGCACCATATATAATAAATACATACTCTATCTCGATAGCCTCTTGCAGGAAAACGAAAATGTAATGTGCAAGGTTGTGTAGAGACGGATGATCAAGTGAACGCCCCGCGTGTGTTGATTGGCTGCTGGGCGGGAGTGTCGAACGTTACTTTTGTTGGACTACTGATAATTTTGTAATTTCTGTGGTTTTGTGACCGCACCACGCTTCTGATTGGCTACTTGGGCAGGGGTAAACGGAGGTCGGTGCCACTCGTCGTGCTTGTCAAATAAGTAGACTTTGCCACCCTCACCAAGGCTCACTCAAACACTCGGTCACCACTCCTCCTCTACTTGGCACGCGAAGAAGCAGAGCCCCATTTGGAATTTAAATGTATATTTGAAAAACAAAGTGAAACAATTAATGACAAGAAAGACGGAACCTTGACCCTCGTCGTTGCCTGTAACAACTCGTCTCTGCTATTTTAGCTCGTTAGCTTAGCGACGCCTGCGTCCTCCACTTAACATATCTGCAGATCCCCTCGTCCCTCACTCTTTTTTTTTAATCCAAGCATCAACACAGTGAAGCGACGCGAAAGTAATCAAAGGACGCTCTTTTTTGCTAGCATACACCCGGGAAAAACAAGCAAACTAGTGGCGTATTGAGTGTGGCTAAACTAGCGCCTCCTCGCGCTCGCAGTGATTCATTCTGTGCGCTTCTGTTAGCATCCAACGCTTCATTGGAGTATGATTCCCGACAAGGCGCCCGAGGATGACGTCTTTCACGGGGGTGAGGAGATGCGCAAGGGGGCTCACGTCCCCACCTTTGAGAAGTTTAAGGAAATGTACATGCAATCCATCGAGGACCCCGACAGTAAGTGTGATGCGTTCGCCCACTAGTCGGTCAACGTGAACGATTGTGTGCAATTGATTACGTGTTGAAGATAATTCTGCACTACTACTGCAATAATGGGTAATTCGTAAAACATTAATTCATGCATCCGTTCATTTATTCATGTTCCGATCCGCTTTTATCCTCACGAGGGTCATAAACAATGTACTAGTTTGCGCAAGAGCCTATGCAAGAAAAACACGTAACACGATTTGTGATGTACCAAATCATTGGATAACACTGAAAAAAAGGAGATAAAATCCAAAATCCGAAAGAGCAAATATAGTGATGAGCACATCTGTCTCGCAGCTCAGAGATACTGATTCAAATCCGTGCTCTGGACTTTCTCTGTGGAGTTTGTGTTCTGACATTGCTTCCGTGGTTATTATAATATCCCCACATTTAAAAAACTGCACATCGCATTCATTCACTTAAAAAGTTACAAATAAACAGTTGAGTAGTGCCCAATGATACTTATCCCTTCCACATTCTTTAACTCTACCTACTAGCTCAGGCATGGGCAAACTACGGCCCGCGGGCCACATACGGCCCGTTAGGCTTTTCAATCCGGCCCGCCGAACTTGCCCAAATTATAGTACAAACAGTGTCTAAAACTCATGACAAAAAGCTAGCGAACAACAGGGCAGATAACTGAAAAGTTGCCTGCCCCATTTTTCCCAACTTGAAGCAAAATGAGACCAATCCCATTAAGAAACATTGTCGCAAAGTATAAAGTTTTTTTTTAAATCAAGAATGCACCAACTACAAATGCTACCTTGCTTACTTTACGGCAAATGCGCATGGCTGTAAATTTTGCTACAGTAGTCGATTGTCATTGTTGTGCACAATGCAACGTTTGCATTGATTCCTACGAGCCACTAAGCCCCTTTCATAAGTCTCACGTACACGTTACAGTCACGGTTTAATGTAAATTTACGTTTTGTAGCGTCACATATGTCGTTAGCTTCTTTTGAATCTTTCTTCTAGTTTGAGGTTCTGTGCATCTATTTTGGAAAATGACATGCAATTGCACGACTTTGTAACGCTTGCGAAAGTCCGGAAGAAAGAAGCAGGCTTCTGATTGGCTGCCGAGCCGAGTATGCAAATTTCAACTGCAGGTAGTCTATGTTTGTGTGCTCGGCGACGGTACACGTGTTTTGTTAGCGCGTGAAGGCGAGAGCGTCAGTGAGGAGTTTGTTGAGCGCGCGGTCAGGACAAACCATCTATGATTTAACACAAGTAGGTATTATTGAGCTTGAATATTTCGTTGTGTAATAATATGTTTTGAATGTTGAAAGTGATTCCATTTTTCAATAAATGTTGATTTCTTTGCCCCTTCGATGGAAACTTAAAAACAGACGCAATCTTGATAAATCACAGTGCATATGTTATTTTAATCTATTTCCATTTCCTCCTCCAAGTATCTGCGAAATAGTTTGTAAATGCCATATCTTGCATATTCCTTGAGACAAATTTATTAACTGATCAGGGATATTTTTCACATTTGAAAGACAGTTAATAAATTGGGTTGTAGTGTTTTTACTGTGCTATGAGGTTTGTACATACTACATTTAAAGGACAACCGGCACCATTTTTTGTTTTTGTTTCCCACTGACATCAGAAAAAACGTTTTATAGCATCTAAAATACCCAAATCAGGCAGGCTGATATTTTTAGTTAAATGAAAAACACCAATAAAAATGACTTCAAAATGAATCCGGAAATGGCCAGTTTCAGAAGGTTGCTCGAGAATCAAAACAATGGCTTCAGATTCGGAGAAGATGTTTTCTTGTTCTTGTTCTTCTGAAGAGGAAAGCATAAATGTTTGCAATTGATTCTAGGAGTCCTCCCATATCAATTCGAGCCGTCAATGACAGCAATGTAGCACCCAGAAAAAGCAGAAGATTGCGCCCAAGCTCCGTTGGAAATGGGCTGATTTGTCAGCTGGGAATTTGTGTCAGCGAATATCAAATAGTTGTCTTGGTGCAACACACAACGATTCACCATGGCGTTATTTATGTGTTTTCCTTCTAATTTCGCCATCAACACAGATTAACACGAAGTTTTCAGACTAAACAAAGTACCCAAAATGCATTGTATGTCGCTTTCTCGGTCAGGGCGGTCCAAACGTGACGTCACATGGGGATCGTCATCAACTCGAAAACAAGACTTCATATATTCAGCGCAAGTCTTAAAACGTAAACTATAGCTATATGCTGTGGAATCTTTGTAAAATACGCTCAGTCGAAGTCATTTGAAGTGATTTTATAAATTATGGACATAACTTGTTCGGAGTATTTCCGGCCCAAACACTCCCTCCAAATGCTCCTGGCCCGGCCCCTCTGTCAAATTTTAGAACCCAATGCGGCCCGCGAGTCAAAAAGTTTGCCCACCCCTGTACTAGCTCCTTGGCATCTGTAAGAATTGTCTCATGGGCCCACAGAGTTCTGGGGTGACATGGCCAAGGACTTCTTCTGGAAGACCACACATACGGGTCAATTCATGGACTACAACTTTGACGTGACCAAAGGTGAGATTTTCATCAAGTGCATGGAGGGAGCATCCACCAACATCTGCTACAATGTGCTCGACCGCAACGTACACGAGAGGAAGCTGGGCGACAAGGTGGCCTTCTACTGGTCAGTATGATCCTGACAACGGGAGCAATTGAAACCTGTTCTGCATAAGATTGATCGTTAGGTATTGAAAAGTTGTTTGTTAAAGTGTAATAGTGGAAACATTATGCACTTTCGCGTCCACAAAGTATGAAGGAGCACAGACCACTTAACATACAATAAGTTGTCACACGCTAATTTAAATCACTGTTTGGATTTAGGAGGGCCTTTTTATCCCGTATAATTGCTGACTGTTTTTTTGTTACAATGACGAATGCAGCTAAATTGATGCAGTGGATACTTTGACTCTGTTCGGGAGAAAACATTGCTGCAGTGAGGGACTCAGTAGGAAATACATAACTTTTTAATCAAAGCCACAATTAATAATTTCATGGCCACGCATCTTTTTGGGTCATCCCGTACATCCAATTGTCATGGGGTGGGCTGTTAGGGATAAAGCCATCTTGTACATCTTTCTACATTTAATGACATTAAAACCACCTTACTCAATCTCTATTTCCAGAGCACTTAAAAAACAACAGCGAATGAAATTGTTTATTTTTTTGGGCCCTTTGTTTGAGCACCAACATTTTCATTATTTTCCATGTTCTCCTTTTCAAAGAACCTAAAAATATTTTTGCTGTCTGACATGCTGACTTTTCCCTGTATTACATAATCGAAATGAGCATTTGATACAGGCACCGGAGGTTGCACCTGATTTCCCCCTCCTGACCTCAGCTGTGGCGGGGATGGAAGCAGCCACCCCATGAGTTCAGATGGCAGCCTGTCTGGCAACATAATTTCTAATCTTAAAAATTAAAAATAAGTAAACTTTGCATGATGAGAAAGTAATTCCTCTGAATTTGTTTTGTTTGCGAATAAAAATCGTAATTCAATTGTCACTGTCCCTTCTCTTGAAGCAAATCATGAATTTTGATTGCGCTTGTTTTTGCAGGGAAGGCAACGAGCCTGGTGATGAGTTGACTGTGACCTACAGAGAGCTACTGAACAGTGTCTGTCGCTTTGCTAATGTACTAAAGTCACAGGGTACTTTTAGTGTTTCCACTTTTCACAAGCCCATCAGCAGCAACTGTATGTGATGCTCATTTAATTGTACATTGTGAATATTTGTGCCCGGCAGGGGTGAAGAAAGGGGACCGAATAGCCATTTACATGCCCATGGTGGTGGAGTTGGTGGTGGCCATGTTGGCCTGCGCTCGCATCGGAGCCGTTCACTCCATCGTGGTACGTAGGGAGCGAGAATCGTGGCTGGGAGCGTATGGATGGTTAATGACACTGAAATGCGCTGTGACAGTTTGCAGGATTTTCTGCTGAATCGCTCTGTGACCGGATTGTGGACTCGCAATGTTCACTCCTCATCACTGCAGGTAACTTCATGTCTTTTTGTCTGTGCCAACATAAAATGGACTAGAAAATATACTTTTCAAGCAACCAAGCTCCTGTGATTGAAGCTTGTTTTCCTGTAAAGGTAGCACTTTAGAGTATGAAAATCAAATGGACAGTAACTATACACATATTTTCAACATAAGCCAATGAGAGTAGCAGAGGATGTGTATACAGTATACGATCATGTCATGTACAAAAATGAAATCTGTGGTTGACACCCTCCTTCAGATGGCTTCTACCGAGGGGACAAGCTGATCAATTTGAAGGTTTTAACAGACGAAGCTCTCCAGAAATGCACAGACAAGTACTCTTCACTCACACACATTGTCAAGATTTGTTTTTGCTTTGTCTTTTTTTTATCTTAAAACTTGAGTTACTGATAACAAAGAGACTTTTTTCCCGTGCATGCATTCCGTAGGAAAAATGGCTTTTTTAAATAGGAAAAAGGGTGACGAGGATGTAGTGTGTATTCTTTTTTTTCTTATGCGTCCAGAGGATTCTCACTTGAGAGGTGCATCGTGTTGAAACATTTATCCAAAGAACAACAACACCCTTCTCCAAACTCTCCTCCCGCCAAACGCTCTTGTCCTGACCTCCAGGTGAGTTTTTTTCACACAATCATTCATTTGATAATTTACAGAATCTCAAAAGTGATACATTATCGAATGATGAAATACCCAAACCAGCCTCTATTGAAGGATACACATTTTAAAATGTAAGTGTTTCTCCTGGGACACCTGTTGCACAAATAAAACAAAGTTGAGTAGTTTTCTATAGTTTTTGAAGGCTTTACCAGCTAAGTTAATTATGCTTTTTATGTTCTCCTCTTTGCCACCTTAATTGGTTTGCTTTGTATTGATTGATGACATCCAAGCATCAAGAGGTTCTATCTGCTAAACATCAATGTAATTTAGAAAAGTTCTCAATGACATTTTACAGTAATTGTTTTGACTTTAACAAAACTGATGGCCTTTGGACTTTTTTAGACAGGCTCCTTCTGGTGGTATTGTTGATTTTACTTTCCTTTTGAAAATAACATGTACCCTTCATGATCATCCTTGCTTGATGTTTCTCCTTCCACCAGAAGGGAACAGAAACAGGCAGAGTAAGAAAAACTCGTCCTGTTCCACAGGTACTCATCATCCTTTCAGCCAAAAACCCTACCGCACATTGTGTTTTTCCTACTCCTGCACCAGGGTTGACTCACAAAGAAATGGTGAATGGTAAAACCAATCAAGCTTGTGCTTTTTACACATACCTTTTGTATGTCCCACTTGGCATTAACATTGAGATTAAATGACAATGGCGAAGTTGACTTCATGGTGCTTTTTGGAGGCCATAACCTGCCTGAAAATCCACCAGGTTGTTGCAAGTATCTTGCATTATAGAGCTCCTCAATATGATTTCGTAAGTGATTTAGTGACGCTCCTCGTGATGATGAACAGGAAAATTTCATCATTTCATTAAGCTTGCATCTTTAATTACATCTCAGTATAAAGTATACTCAACATAGAATCCATCAAAAATGTCAGCCTTGTCAAAACTGGAGGCAAAAATATTTGAACAAATATATTGTTTTTACCCCACCACAGCACGAGGCTATTTGTGTGGTCAACAGGCGCAAACATCTGAAAAGATGACACTGTCTTGACATGTTAGTGAAATTCCAGACCCTTATTTTTCCATTTTTTATGCCAATAACACTAATTTAACCAGAACTTGCTTACATTTTACCTTAATTGACAAACCACTTTCCTTAAAAAGTGGGCCCCAAACTCTAAAATTGTGATTTATATGAAAATGTATAAATTGGTCATTGGTTGACACCAACTAGAGCCCCCCCCCCCCCCCCCCCCCCCCCCCCCCCGAATTAAAAGAAACGGTTGTCCACGTTCTCAGATGTTTGTTGGCTTTTGGAATGACATTTTTCTCTTTCCTGTCCTTCAACACACTAGCTCTCCTTACGCATCCAGATTTGTTTTTATCAGCATGAGGATAACAGCGAGCATTTTTTTCACCTAATAACTAGTTTTTGTCTGCCTAGCACTTAGTGTGATAACAATCACAGTGCATGTTTCACCACATTCTGCTGTTGTAAACATGTCACTGCAAAGAACCATCCCATGTATGTTCGACATAGATGTTGATTTTATTTCCTTTTTTGCTCTAATAAACATCACTTCTTTTTCCTTAGCTCGGGGTCTGCAACTTGCGCCTCCGGAGCCATCCAGTGGCTTTGTGAAGCTTTTTCAAAACAGTTTAGAAATGGAAAAGATGGGTGGTGGAAATATATTATTTTGTTTTAATATTATTTCTGTAGTAGTAATAACATGGCAAAAACATTCATAATGTTTTCTTAATACGTTTAAAATATTATATTTAAACATTTCCCTCATCTCGGATTTGCGTCACAGCCTGCGACACACGTTTCTATGGGCAGGGTAGGATGTCAGTCAGGTGGCTGTAGTAAAAATAATGTTTACTGGGCAATTCATAGAGAGTCCTGGCAAAGAATAGGAGTCTGTTTTTTTTTTTTTGTTCCAATATGTCTCTTTCAACATTTTGATATGCCGACCCCTGTCTTAGCTCATGCTGGTGGGCCGTTTGCGGTGTGTTTGGAGACTCGTTTGTCTGACTAACCTTTCTTTTATCACTTATTTGTGAGAATCGGATGGTATGAATCATGAGCTTATGCGTTTCCTTGTTCACTGTTAGTAACATTGGAATCTTCATATCATCAAGGTGCCATGGAATCCGCAAGTGGACAGATGTTGGCACGTTTTGATGGCTGACTCGTCGGACGAGTGTGAACCAGAGTGGTGCGCGTCTGAAGATCCTCTCTTTATCCTCTACACTAGTGGCTCCACCGGCAAGCCCAAGGTAGAGCAAACCACATGGAATTCATGCATGGAAACACGAAGGGTGGGAATGGCGGACTAACTTGCGGATCGAAATTTGTGTCGAAGCAAGTAAAAATCTGTTTGGAAGATTTTTTTTTTTGGATATATGATGTCTCAAAAGAAATCTATAGCTAACCAACCAACTAAATAACTCGTGAAATACATACATACGTACGTGCGCGCCCAATTTTTCACAACTTGAAACACAATAAGACGACTAATCGCAAAAAAAAACCCATTGTTGCAAAGTATAAAGGATTTTTTTTTAATTAAGGAAGTACCTACCACAAATGCTCCCTTGCGTAATTTATGGCAAATATTCCTTGCGTCTGTGTAAGCTCTCAGTCGTACAGGAGTGGTCCATCGATGAGAAATAGGAACAATCAGTGGGGCCACAGGGAGGGGTTCCCCTGCCCCCCCAACCTGAGAGTAGGGACCTATCATAGCTGTGTCCGGCGCCACCATGTCTGGACATTAGGGATATATATATGTGGCCGATACGACCAGTCAGACTTTAGTTCGCTGACGAAGCCTCTTGGATAGGAGGCGAAACGTCCGAAACCTTCACTTTTGTACAGATGACGGCTGAAGAAACCTTCTCAAATATTCCTTGCTGAACATTTTGCTCCAGTTGTCGTTTGTCGTCATGGTACACAATGCAATGTTGTGCGTTGTCTGCTGAAAGCCACGTGGACTCCTCTTTCTAAGCGGCTTTCAAAACTTTCAAGTACAGTAAAGTCTCGTTATATCGATATTCAAGGGAGTCCGAAAAAATATCGATATAACCGGGACTATCGATATATCCGACCCTGTTTGCATGTAATTTTCTCCGTGCGTGCATAGAAATAGTATCGATATAACCGGGACTATCGATATATCCGATATCGATATAACGAGACTTTACTGTACACTTTTCAGTGTTACGTGACGTCACTAAAGGACCTCCCCATGCCTGTAAAAAAGACGCATTGTAGCGGTCCTTCCATCATGTCAATGTATTTTGCTGTGCTTGTTTGGTCTGGGGACCTCGTGTTGCACCCAAAAGCCGCCAGAAGGCCAGAAGAGGGTGTCCAAGCGCCATATAAGGAATTTATCAGCCTGTGGAAACGGAGGTGGCCACAGGAGGTCGCCATTTTGTGCCTCTTTTTTTCATTGAGACATCTCCCCTCAATGTTGCCTCATAATGGCACAAATAAATTCTTTAATCGATTGCAAACATGTATGCTTTCCTCTTCAGGACTATTTGAATCATATTCATAACTGGATGTGTAACAAGAAAGCATATTCTCCGAATCTGAAGCCATTGTTTTGATTCTGCAGCAATGCAAGACGTAGTGGTGTGACGTCACAAACTGGGGGCGTGACTTTCTGAAAATGCCCAATTCGCAGCTCAATTTTTTGCAGATTTTGGACACTTTAAGTGATTTTTATTGGTGTTTTGCATTTGACTAAAAACATCATACTGCGTGTTTTGGGTATTTTAGATGCTATAAAACATTTTCTGATGTCAGTTAAAAAACAAAAAAGTGACGTCGGTTGTCCTTTAATGTTTTTCACTGAAATAGACATTGATGTTTAGTTATAATTTATATTTCTAATTTATAGATGATCACAGTCGGCGCTCATCTGCACCCGTGGTCATAAAAAGACAAACAACAACAACAATAAACACGGAAATGTATACTTCCCCAGGGTGTCCTTCACACAGTCGGTGGCTACATGCTTTACACCGCGGCCACCTTCAAGCTGGTCTTTGACTACCGGGCTGACGATGTTTACTGGTGCACGGCTGACATCGGCTGGATCACCGGCCACTCATACATCACTTACGGGCCCCTGGCTAATGGCGCCACCAGCGTCTTGGTGAGATGGCGTGTGAGGGGAGGGAGGTCATGCTCAGAGACGGAGCTGCATGCGGGTCAATGATGGCCGGGGCTGGCTTTAATAAGATTTCAACATGAGTTGTTTACATTGTATATGTGTGTGTGTGTGTGTGTGTGTGTGTGTGTGTGTGTGTGTGTGTGTGTGTGTGTGCGCGTGTGTGTGTGTGTGTGTGTGTGTGTGTGTTTCAGTTTGAGGGTCTTCCCACATACCCGGATGTGAGCCGAATGTGGGGAATTGTAGACAAATATCATGTGAGCAAGTTCTACACAGCGCCCACCGCCATTAGGCTGTTGATGAAGTATGGAAGCGATCCAGTGCGAAAGTGAGCGACTTACTATCCCTTCGGTCAAGCCCCGCAACATCTTGGCGCCACTTCAGTTTGACATATGTGTGTTTGTGTATGCACAGATACAAGCGAGACTCTCTAAAAGTTTTGGGCACGGTCGGAGAGCCAATCAACCCTGAGGCTTGGCAGTGGTACTTCAAGGTGGTCGGAAATAGTAGATGTCCCATCGTTGATACGTTCTGGCAAACAGAGACAGTGAGTTCACTCGGCTGCGTCCTCTGCTAGACACACCTCTATAACTGCATTGTGTCTTCCAGGGCGGACATGTGATGACGCCTCTACCGGCAGCCACACCCATGAAGCCAGGGTCTGCTGTAAGTCAATTATAAAGTGAAGAGTCCACTTTCACACGATTGAAAAGTATGCTGCACTTTAGCACTTAAAGGTCCGACATACGTACATCTTGATAACAATCTCCTCTTGCTCCAACTCTTAAAACACCGGATCAACTCAGATAAGTTTAAAATGTCACTTTCTGAATTGATTTCTGATTGGCTTTGTACACATTGTGTCGTGAAAAAAAATCTCAACTGAGCAGCCATCATACCTGCTTCTGATTTGGGCTCATCCTCGATACAAATAACTAAAGTTTCAACCCTGGAAATGGCTAAAATGGCTGCTGCATACATAAAATAGCTTACTTTTCTTCCTGAGCAATGTTGGACTTGGGTCCTTGAAACCTTTTCACTGGTGGTGGATACCAAGAAACTCGTCTCTTTTAGACATTTCCATTTTTCGGAGTCGTGCCAGCCATATTGAACGAGTCGGGTGAGGAGTTGGAGGGTCCGAGTGAAGGTTACCTGGTAGGGAGTGCCCCCGTTCACATTTCTGCTTGGCTTGACAGCAGATGGAAAGACGTCATGTTTGACAATCCAAACAGGTGTTCAAGCAGCCATGGCCCGGCGTGATGAGGACGGTGTTTGGCAACCATGGCAGGTTTGAAAACACCTATTTCAAGAAGTTCCCGGGATACTACGTGACTGGGGATGGTGAGGTGATGCAACAGTAAGGCGTTGTTACTGTCCATCACTCAGTTGATGATGTGGATGTTTTGTCTGGTTTTGTTTTGTTTTCTTCCATGTGGAGGCTGCCGTAGAGACAAGGACGGATACTATTGGATCACTGGCAGGATAGACGACATGCTTAACGTCTCAGGTGAGACAAAGCTTCCTTTCTCTCTTCAGCCACATTGAAAATGGGGGAATATTAGAAGACGGAAGTTTAGAATAAAGAAAACGTTTTTGTATTTTTAAGTGGGAAAATGATACCCACAAGTAAAATAAATACAGTAAAGTCTCGTTATATCGATATCGGATATATCGATAGTCCCGGTTATATCGATACTATTTCTATGCACGCACGGAGAAAATTACATGCAAACAGGGTCGGTTATATCGATAGTCCCGGTTATATCGATATTTTTTCGGACTCCCTTGAATATCGATATAACGAGACTTTACTGTAAGTATTTATAGTTCAAAAATGTATATTTTGACCCAAATTGGAAAAGATATAGTAATGATTTTTTTTTCTCAAATGTATTTTTTAAGTGTATTTTTCAAGGTTGAAGAGCTTTCTTCAGCGAGATCAGAGAATAAGTGTATTTATTCAATAGCAATGTTGGATTTTTATTTATTTTTTAATAGTAAGCTTATAGGTGTATTTTATTTTCAAGAATTGGTGTTCATATAAATCCAATCCAATATTATATCTTATTTACAGTATCTCATCTCATCTTGTTTTCCGTACCGCTTATTCCTCATTGGGGTCGCGGGGGTTGCTGGAGCCTATCTCAGCTGTCTTTGGGCACGAGGCGGGGGACACCTTGAATAGGTTGCCAGCCAATCGCAGGGCACACAATGACATACAACAGTCACTCTCACACTCACACCTAGGGACAATTTGGAGTGGTCAATCTGCCTGCCATGCATGTTTTTGGAGTGTGGGAGGAAACCGGAGGACCCGGAGAAAACCCACGCGGGTCCGGGGAGAACATGCAAACTCCACACAGGGAGGCCGGACCGGGACGCGAACCGGCGACCTCTGCACTGTGAAGCCGGTGTGCTAACCACTCGACTACCGGGCCGCCCACTTATTTACAGTATGATATATAAACGTTACATAACATTTGCTGATTGCTGCCAGATGTCAGCAGCGCAAATCCAAATCTGTTTTCGTCTGCCTTTCAAAGAGAATCAATGGTTGAGTAACATTGGAAAAATTCAAGGATACATCAGTGGGAGACGAGATGAACAAAATTCTATTTTCATTTGAATTTTCTATCAGCACAAGGTAAAAAATCAATTCAAACCACCTTTTTTTCCTCAGGGGCATTTTAATTTCAAAGCCACGTCAGTCATCCCTTGCCTGACAATAGTTTAATACGTCTTTGCAGGTCATTTGCTGAGCACGGCAGAGGTGGAATCAGCATTGGTGGAGCATGAGGCCGTCGCCGAGGCTGCCGTGGTGGGTCGACATCACCCCGTCAAAGGAGAAAGTCTTTACTGCTTTGTGACGTTACGTCAAGGTGTCGTCTTCAATCGCACGTTAGAGGTCCAGCTCAGAAATCAAGGTAGCTTCAGTAAAAGGCTCCAGATTGTTTTTCTTTGGTGTTTTCATGACTCGGCTCAAACTGTTGTTGTCCCCCCCCCCCAGTCAACACTTGTCTAATTGTTCTCATTTTTCTTGAATTGAACTCAATAACGGCTGCCCAAAAAAGGGCTATTGTGAAATATGGGCTTTGATTTCAGAATTTTGTTTACGTTCAAGCAGTGTCTGAAACTCATGACAAAGTTAGTGGACACCCGGGCAGACAACTCTGAAAAGTTGCCTGCCCGGCCATAAAGTTACCTGCCCCATTTTTCACAACTTAAAACACAATAGGACGACTAATCGCAAAAAAAAAAACATTGTTGAGAAGTACAAAGGATTTTTTTAAATTAAGGAAGTACCAACCACAATTGCTCCCTTGCTTAATTTATGGTAAATATCCCTTGGTGACAATTTTGCTCCAGTTGTCATTTGTCGTCATTGTGCACAATGCATTGTTTGCGTTGCGTTGTCTGCTCAAAGACACATGGACTCCTCTTTCTAAGCGGCTTTCAAAATTCTCACATACACATTACAGTCACGGTATTGTCCAAAGAACGAAACAGGCTTCTGACTGGCTGCCGTGCTGAGTTGGCAATTTGCATACACGGCAGCCAATCAGAAGCCTGTTCCATGCTTCGGACTATACCGTGACTGAAAAGTGTACTTGAAAGTTTTGAGAGCCGCTTAGAAATAGGAGTCCAGTGGCTTGTAGCGCTTTGCTTGTAGCTTTTACGTTATTGAATAAAACAAACGTTTGATTTGAAAAACAACACTTTTTTTTCTTGAAGAAGTTGTCGGCCACCCGGGCCAAGACGTTTTGAAAGTTGTACTCCCAACGTAAAAGTTGTATGCCCCGGGCCACCGGGCAGATGTTATTTCAAACACTGGTTCACATCATAAAAGATGGGTGTAAAAACACAAGTGCTGTTTTATATTTACTCTTCTATATGTACATATTTGGTCAGTAGACAAACCTGGTGTACATCGTGATATTAAATACAATACTGCTGAGCTGAAAGATTTTTGACTGTAAAAACATTTTGATTGTTAAAAAGGTTGAAAAACGTTCACCAAAGGCTGATGTAGACTTAATTCTTTATCGGGACAAAAATCATGTCGTTTTTTTAATCAAACATGTTAATGTATTATTATATTTAATTGTATTGAATGCATTAAAATCGAAATCTCCAGGCAAAAAAAGCAAGTCAGGAATATTACCATAAGTTATATTTTTGGATTACAGTGCATCCTCATTGGTAAATTTGGTCAATTGTAATTTGTTTTTGTCACCTTCCCCTCCAATTGCTTGTTGGTCAACAGTGCGTGAAAAGATTGGTGCCATTGCCACACCTGACTTCATTCAAGATGCTCCAGCGCTCCCCAAGACCAGATCAGGTAAGAATTGGGGTGCAAAAATCCGTACATGATGCCACTACACCCCAAAAATCTGATACCTGTTGCATAACGTCAAAAAAAGGACATTGAGATGGTGTACACACTGATTTTTCGTGTGAAATTCAGTCAGGTATGCCCTTACCATTATTGATCAAATAAATGATTTGAAAATGACATGATTACTCTTCAGTCAAGACGGTTTTGAGACAGCACTCTTTTTTGAAAGTGGTTAACTGACCCAAGCCTGATTTACGTCTGTGTAAGCTCTCAGTAGTACAGGAGTGGTCCATCGATGAAAAGGTTTCTTCAGCCGTCATCTGTACTTCTCTGAAGGTGTCGGACGTTTCGCTTCTTATCCAAGATGCTTCTTCAGCAAACTAAAGTCTTACTGGTAGTATCGGCCCTATATATATCCCTACTGTCCAGACATGGCGGTGCCGGACACTGCTATGATAGGTCCCTGCGCTCAGGTTGAGGGGAGCAGAGGACTACTCTCTGGGCCTCCACTGAAACGTCCGACACCTTCAAAGAAGTACAGATGATGGCTGAAGAAACCTTTTCATCGAAGCCTGATTTCTATATCGTAATCCTTATCCAAGAACTGTTTTCTCTTCCAGGCAAGATCATGCGCCGCGTACTGCGCAAGATAGCCGGCGGCGAGAAGGACCTGGGCGACATCTCCACGCTAGCCGACTCTTCGGTGGTCGAGCAGCTTTTCCAGAACAGATGCTCCACGCCTGTGTGACAACATGGCAGGATATACCAGATCCGTTGACTAACTCATGACTTGATCTTCTGCTAACAAACGACAATAATTGAAGAATAAGGTGTGACTGTACAAGGCTGAATCGCTATTGTTTTCACTCTCTGCACACACATCCAATACTCAATCAAGCTTACTTTATTTTATGTTGTCAACATTTTAATCTAATTAGCTCTGTGGCATGTCTGCTCTTTGTATTTTTTGTCTGTTGTGTTTTTAAACAAAGATGTTTTTGATTAAAACATAAAAAAGATGTTTGTGCTCTTATCAACTTTGTCTTGTGATGTCTGAAAAGTGTGCACTGGTACAAGAACACAAGGCTGAAGGCCCTGCTTAGGCCATTTTCATCTAAAGGCGTTGTTATTGATAAAACAGCAGTAAACACCTGTTAAAAAAAGGCAAATTTTATCTAACGGTAAAAGTACCACGATGAATGGATGGATGCATGGCTTGAGGAGTCCGTGATGTGAAAAAAGGAACGTCGGTGTATGTGGAATTGTCGCGGCTTGGAAATGAAGCGGATTTATGTCGGACAGGAGATGTGAGACAATGGATGCCACAGCTTTGTTTGCTTTCAAAACTTAGCATGTAGCAGACTTGCACATTTCACCATGACATCTGTGATCCACCGGTGAAAAGGATGCTTTGATCCTCTCCTCTTTCATCTAGAACTGTTTCATACAACAAAGAGGGTGCAGAAAGTGCTTAGGATTGAATGACTGTCTTTTGTGTTGTCACATTATGATGTTTTGTTGACTTCAAGATGGTGCGGCGAGAGTGGCTCCTTTTACAGCAGCTCCTGTAGTTTGGTTTTATACTTCTTTCTTTCCTTTCATAACTTTGCTGCTGTAACATGTACATTTCTCCACTGCGAAACATAAAAGCTTATCCAATCCAAAATACATTATTTCTGACTCATTTGAAATGAGTCATTTGAATAACTTGCCTCCTGCCGTTATAGGAATACAACTTGGCTTGCATCCTGGCATTTCATCCCACGGTGCATTGCAACAACAAATGAGATCTCGATGATAGAGTCACATTAATTGACATCAGAGGCCCTTTGGCATGTAGACGAGTCTCCTTTGTCTTGCTCACTTGCTCCTCCTCCATACGTTCCGCAACTACTTCCTTGAGAAGGCAAAAAAAGTTAATTGGGTGGTGATTAACTTAAATGAAGCTCACTTCCCCGTCAAACCCGTTGCCTTTTCTCACTTCTGAACCAGTTTTCTTGTTTAGGTGGTGATCCAACAGGTTCTCTGTTGATTCTCGAAATATTACGGATAGTTTTCATGTTTATAATTGTTAAGTAATTATAAGTGCCTTGCATGCTGGGTCCGAGAGGACAGTAATTTCATCTGTGCTGTATGTCATGCATATTAGCATATTTGACAATAAAGACTGACTTTGACTTTGAGATCTGAATCAAGTTTTCTACATTCATAATCTGAACAGGATGATAAGCAGCCTCGAGTTTTTGTTCAACTCGTCTTAATTTATTTTGCGCTTTGAAAGAAATCACGCCCATACCAAAGTGCTTTAAACAAATCGTAAAATACAATACAATACAATACAATACAATACAATACAATACAATACATATTGATTGATATACCGCTTCAACAACAGCTGAAGCTGTAACAAAGCGCTTACCATGGACAACTATCATATACAGGAAATAAAGCAGTTATAAAGATATTATTATTATTATTATTATTATTATTATTATTATTGTTATTATTATTATTATTAAATGTATTATTAGAAAGCACCGGGGAGTGAAACCAAGATCAAGTGGGAATCATGATGAGTCAAATGCCAAAGAGTACAAGTGTGTTTTATCTCAAAAACGATAATATGAATCCTCCAAATCATCTTCTCCATTAAAAAAAAATAATATTAGCTACTTTACCCCAATCGCTAGCATGTTGCAGAGTGCAGATTTATTCCCTCTTGTTTACGTGATTCACGTTTGCTATGAGAAAACAAGCAACATTTTTTGTTTGTTAACAATCGAATGTTTGTTTGTTGATGAGAAACAAATACAAGAATTCGGTAGTCACCTCTCATTTTCCTCCACGTTTTCCGGGCCATTCTCAACTCCATGTTGAGGACGGCCCTCGTGTCGCAGGTCCTCGAGATACGCTATTGCAAACGGTCCGACACCGCCGAGATGTTACGTTCAACAAAATAGCAGCTCTTACAAACTCTTGAACTTTAATTTTCCATACGCTTCGTTGAATGTTTTCTCAATGTATTGGGGTGGAGGGTGGTGGGCTTGTGATGTTTCCTCATGTAGACAATCTGCAACATTCTCGGTAGGAATTTGGCCTCCTTCCACAGTGCTTTGGAATATGCAGTATTTCTCGAAGTGATCCGGCCAGCCTCGGACCCACACAAGAAAATTAAAATCCCCCAAAATGCTATCCAGGGCGACTGAATGACCTGCTGCAAATTTACACAACATTTTCTGCAATGACATCAGAGTCAGCTTTTTCAGAGAGTCAGAGTCAGCTTTATTGTCAAATATGCTAATATGCATGACATACAGCACAGAAGAAAATAATGTCCTCTCGGACCCAGCGTGCAAGGCATGCAAGGCACTTATAACGTGGCTAAAAAGACATACAATTGACAACAGATAATACATGTAATTTCTGAATGTAAAGTGAGCTAGTGTCGTCTGGAAAGTGAGGTAGTGACGTATATAAAGTGACGTTATGTAGTAATGCAAAACAAACAACAAGAAAGGGTTGAAGTGAGGTCTTGCAGAAAAATTAGAAAGAACAAAAAAAAAATAGAGTTCAGGATGATAGTACAGTATGTAGCGTGTACTCAGAGTTCAGTGAGTGTGGCAGTGGGAAGGGGCATTGTGGACAGGGCTGGGAGGGAGTTGAGTCTCCGGACTGACTGGTGGCAGAAACTGTCCTTGAGCCTGCTGGTCTTGGCTTCGGAGACTATCAGAATCAGAATCACCTTCATCGGCCAAGAATGTAGAACACACGAGGAATTTGTCTCTGGTAGAACACACTGCACTCGTATCATCATAACAAAGACATGACAAATAAGTATTGAGGACACAAATAAAGGCTAATCTAATCAAATCGAATCCTTAATCAAGGTGCTACCTCTCAGTAACAACTTTGAGACAAAGTGCAAAGTATCAAGCAGAGCTAAAGTGATCAGCGGTAGAATGAAATATGATAACAGTTGTACAGTTGGTGCAGAAAATCAGAAAGTTATAGTCGCTGTGTTTGTAGAACAAGTTTTTTTTGCCTTCCTATATGTGCTGTGAAAGACAAGTTTAATGTATCAAAACACTGTAGCTTCAAACATTACAAGGTTTGGGGTGTGGGAATTCCCCACGGGGCCTTCATCAGAATCAGAATCAGAATCATCTTTATTGCAAAGTATGTAGGACACACAAGGAATTTGTTTCCGGTCTTTATGTGGCAGGTGTATGACCTCCTAGTTTTTCAGCATTACCGGGTGACAACTCTATTGTATTAAATGCTTAAATACGAAAACAAGCTCACTGAAGATATATACACTGTGACTGGAAGCTAAAAGCATCTGAAAGGACTTTGAAGTTCTGTTTGTGATGTAATGTAGGGAAAGAGATGCCCTTTTCATGGTAAGATCAGAGCATTGTCATCAAATGCTGAGTATAGTTTTGCTTTGTGTGTTGCTGTGCCGATTTTGTGTTTGGGAGCCTTTTACTGAGCATCTTAATCTCTATTAAGTACATAGAGTTGCTTGTTCTCCAGCCACAAGGGGACATAAGCCAGTGTCTTCTTGTGCCGGTCCCAAGCCCGGATAAATACAGAGGGTCGTGTCAGGAAGGGTATCCGACGTAAAAGCTTCGCCAAAACCAACATGCCAATCAAACCTCTGAAGATGGAGGACACTGATTCTCTGTGGCGACCCCTTAAAGGGAAAAGCCGAAAGGAAAAGAAGACCAGGTGACAGAATGTTGTGTTTTTGTGACCCGATTCATGTCCTCCGGCTTTGTTACTTTGTGCAAGCGGGTTCGGTAATGATACAACTTCTGGATAGAGTTGAGGTTCTTTATTAGGACTGCTGTCTTGGTCGGAGAGAGAAGGCAATTGACAGACTCTCATACGACTGACTCGCAGCAGCGCATGCTCCGTTTGGTCTATAGCCAGGCATCGCTTTGATTTACTAAAATGTCTATACTTATTTATTTCTTCCTGTCAATCAAATCAGACCTCAACTTACGAACTTAATTGGTTCCCAGACAGAGTGTGTTAAGGTGAAAAGTGTGTATCTCAAAAAAAAATCCCATAGGAAACCATTAAAATGGGAATAATTTGTTCCCGGGTTTCCATAAAATATACTTTTCAACTAAATAATCCTTACAACTACACACAACGTACCTTATTCTATGTATAATAAATGTGCTATTGTATTGTAATGAAAGAAATACACTGCATTGTATCATAGTCACTTTATTTACATTTGGATTGGATTGGATTTGCCTTTATTAGTCTCACAGTGGAGAAATTCATATTTCACAGCAGCAAAGTGATTAAAGGAATGAAAGTAGAAAAAAGAAATACATGAGCTGCTGGAAAGGCAGCCACTCTCTCTCTCTCTATGATCATTGATGGCTTGATGGAATGGCGTTGGAGGTCCGAGGTCAAAGGGAATTGCTGTTTGGAAAGAGTCACATTCCATAAGGACTGTAATTAAATAAATAAACTGTGCTATAAAATAAAGTCGTTTTATTTACCTTGATGATGGTCATTGATGGCTTGATGTTGGAGGTTGAAGGTCAAAGGGAATTGCCGTTTGGAAATAGATGCACATTACATGACGGCAATTAAAGAAATAAACTGTGCTGTAAAATAAAGTTTTATTTACCTTTTTGATGGTCGTTGATGGCTTATGGAAGGAGAGTCACCTTCCATATGGACTGTTGGTAACTTAACCTCTGGTGTGGCTTCTCTTCTTTGGAGACTCCTCATTTTTGCTAACTAAAAACCTCTTAATTGACACCTGTTGCTTTCTGACTTGTAAGGTCTTATGAAGCTGAGGCATCACATTATTGTTCATCATGTTGATGATTGTCATAGCCAGTGTTTTCTGAATGAAACTTTTCGGTAAAAGCCTGCACATCATTCCACTTCGCCAACATTGCCTTTATTACGGCGTGCATTAGCCGTGCTTTCTCGCATAAAATAGCTTTAGTCACGCTGTCGCCGGATAGCTGCTTTTCGTTAATCCAAATTTACAGAAGTTTTTCAACTACAGACGAAGACTGAGACTGAGGAGCCCAGATTTAAAGGTGTACCACATGCATATTCAAATGTGGCCCACACAAAGAAATCAAGTTCCCATTTGGTCCTTCTGGGATCTGGTTCACGTGTCTGCTCCCAGGTAGTTCTCCGACTTCCAGGCGTTGGTGGAAGGTAGACCAAAAGTTGCGTCCTGCCGAGTTCGTGTTTGGTCAGTTCCTTTCATCTGCGTTGTCCAGCATTTGGTGATGTTGTCATTTCACACTTCCTTTGTGTCTGTCAGTCGCCCTTAGATCTTCTGGCACCTGAAACATATGTCTTCAACCAAACACCAACTCTTTGGGGGCTTTGTTATCTATCGATTACAAGCAACGCAATATTGATACTGATCACACTTACTATTTTAAGGTTTTATCTTGAACAATGTTTAATATATCTAAATAAATGTATCTATTTCCTTCACGGAGAATGGCAGCAATGGTTGACTTAGCATAGCCCTGCTCGGCCCCTAAATCACACAAACGCACACCACGTTCGTGTTTTTCAATTATCTCCTTCTCAGCGACTTTGTGTCTTCTTGGGCTGAACACGAACCTGTGTTGGTTTTTTTTCGGTTTCATCATAGTAAAATTATCAGCAAAAAGCTCCAAGTAGGCGATTGACATGTGCATTCAATGAGAGGGGGTGTGGAAAGTATTGCAGGCTGGAGGTCGTGTGCTTCCACCGAAGATCACTCCGCCAGATCCGAAGGTCGTGTGCTTGATGGACCAGCTGTGGTGGGTGTGTATTATGAAAATAGTGCTTATTATAAGTTTTAATTTTCATAAATTTGACGTTCGCAAGATGAAAAGTTCGTAATATAAGGTGTTCGTAAGTTGAGGTCTCACTGTATGGTGAAATAGTGAAGATCTAATCTCGAAACTCACAAACAGGGTAACTCCATTTCGAACAAAGGACTCCGGTTCTTTGTACAGATGGTTATTCTTTAATGTGACTTTACACCAACGCCATCACCACCACCTTCACCATCACCATCGTAGAACTACAAAGTATAAAATATAGCTGTTATTTACACACGTCTGTGTAAGCTCTCAGTCGTACAGGAGTGGTCCATCGATGAGAAGGTTTCTTCAGCCGTCATCTGTACAAAAGTGAAGGTTTCGGACGTTTCGTCTCCTATCCAAGAGGTCTGACTGGTCGTATCGGCCCCATTTATATATCCCTAATGTCCAGACATGGTGGCTATGATAGGTCCCTACTCTCAGGTTGGAGGGGGCAGGGGACCCCTCCCTGTGGCCCCACTGATTCCTACATTCCTGACTAACGACTGGCCTATTACCCCCACTCCCCCCGGTATCACCTCATCAGCATAACGACCCTCATCAGCATTGCGAAAGTTGCCTAACCTGTTTTGCCTAAGCAGGCTATTGTATGAACGATCCAAATTGAACCTCACCCCACCAGACCGGTTTAATGAAGGATTTTGTTGTTTTATAAGAATCGCTTCTTTTACCCCCCTTTCAAACCATCTATGTTCTTTCGCTAAGATTTTAACCTCATTGTCGTCAAATGAGTGGTTGCTAGCTTTTAGGTGCAAATGTACTGCCGATTGAGGCCCACTAGTATTATCCCTGCGATGTTGATAAAGTCTTTTTTTGAGAATTTGTTGAGTCTCCCCAATGTACTGCTCTTTACAATTTTAATTCTTACAATGTATGGAATAAACTACATTACTTTGTTTTTCATTTGGTAGCCTATCTTTTGGATGCACTAATTTTTGCCTTAACGTGTTTATCGGTTTGAAATAAGTAGAATTTTATGTTGCCAAAGGACTCTTTGTAATTTTCAGAAACTCCTGCAATGTACGGTACTGCTACTCCTCTCCTTTTTGTGAGAATTATTGGTTTCGTTCGCTATTCTTTCTTTCTGACATTTGTTGAATGACCACTGAGGGTACCCACAGTTAGTGAGTGCTCTCCTGATATGTTTTGACTCCTTTTCTCTACCTTCAGTGCTAGTTGGTATTAGTTTAGAATCTATGAGAATTTCTGATAACTCCTAGTTTATGTTGTAAAGGGTGATTAGAGTCAAAAAGTAAGTATTGGTCAGTGTGCGTAGCCTTCCTAAAGACTTCTGTTTTTAGCGCTCTGTCCTCTTTTATAATTACTTTACAATCCAAGAAGGCTAGTTGGTTCTCTTGAATGTCCTCACGAGTAAATTTAATGTTGAAGTCTACAGAGTTGAGGTGATCTGTGAAGGATTGAATTTCTTGTTTCTTAATTATGACAAAAGTATCGTCCACATATCTAAACCAGTGTCTAGGTTTTGTCCCCGGGAAGGATGTGAGGGCCTGTTTCTCCATCTCTTCCATGTAAAGATTAGCCACTATGGGTGAAACTGGTGAGCCCATAGCACAACCATGAATTTGTTTATAAAATTTTTCCCGAAATTGAAAATACGTAGCCATCTGCTGTTATTTACACACAAACATTTTGGACCCCATATCAATGAAATATCAATGAAAAAAAACGTATGCAACAAAATCGTACAAACCACTTTGCCCGCTTTCTGTCCGAAATAGAAGCATTTGGTCTTTATTCTTTACCTCGCTACACAGCGCAGCGATATAGCTTGTCGACCCTCGCCGTCTTCTTCTTCTTCTTCTTCTTCTTCTTCTTCTTCTTCTTCTTCTTCTTCTTCTTCTTCTTCTTCTTCTTCTTCTTCTTCTTCTTCTTCTTCTTCTTCTTCTTCTTCTTCTTCTTCTTCTTCGTAAAATGAAACTAAATAAATACCGTAGAGCAGGAAGTAAAATCCATACCGGAAGTCACAATAGCCCAACGCAATGTTAAGAAAATAAAGCACAGCCATCTGCTGATCAACTACGGGACATCGGTCATAAACAAATGCATCAGCTGCAGTTACAAGGGGTGTTCACCCTACCCCCCCCCCACCCCGGGCCCATTTCTCAGGTTTCTGTTCTCAATGGCACAATTTTGACTTCAAGACGGCGCCGCGAGAGTGGCTGCCTTTCCAGCAGCTCATGTATTTTGTTTTTCTACTTTCATTCCTTTCATCACTTTACTGCTGTGAAATGTAAATTTCTCCACTGTGAGACTAATAAAGGCATATCCAATCCAATCCAATCCAATCCAATCCAATTTCTTAAAATAACTTGAAATTTTGGTTCTTATATTGTATTTTTTTGCCTGTACAAAAATGTTGATTTGCTTTACAACTTTCCCCCATGTTTTAGAAAAGTTTAAATCATTCAATGACTGTACTCTACTTGACTCAATTACTTTTTGTTTCATCAAACTAAAACACATTTGACCCAGACCGACACCTAAGTGCCTTTTATCATGTTCAATATTTCGATTATATCAATATTAGGTTTAATCTGCCAAACGATGGCAATCCTGCAGCATCCAAACCACGGAACTGGATTGAAAATACTGCTGTTTAGGTTGAATGCCAATAAGTAATACATTGAATGAACAAGTCATTGTGTACTTAACTGATCTAATTGAGTCAGACGAAGCCTGCGGGCGGTTATTGTTTCTGTCTCTGTGTGTTTGTTTGTACGTGCCTATGAAGCTGTACTGTTTTTGTATTTGTATATGATGTACAGCTGCAGTCATTGATCATAATCATGCACAATCACAACACCTTCAAAATGTGAACCAAAAAAAGTCTGTCATAAACTGGATGGAACATGAATGTGCAAATGCGTCATTTAGTTTATGGTAGATTATTGGGTTATTTTTTAGAATTCATCATAAATCCAATCATTTTGAAGTCTCCAAAATAGATTTGGGAAATAATCATTCAGCCATAGTTTACAACTGTCACTGCTGCAAAATGAACCAAGTGACATTGTTGAGTGTGTATTGACGTCAACAATGTGGAAACATTTGGAATCAGATTTTGCCTCAGTATAGAAACTTGTCAAACTACTTGCACGTCTCTGTATGCAGTTGACTATTCAAGAGACACTCCAATCTGATCTAAAAACAAAACTTCTTTCTAACTCTCTATTTCAAGCGTTTCCACTGCAGAGGTAACATTGCACACTTTGACACCCTGCTTCTCCAAAGCGACTCCACGCATACCTTTTGCAAGTTTTTATTTATATATATATATTTTAGCACACTTTTAACTCTGATATTGGAAGCCCTTTTCTGTCATTCTGTCAGATGTTCCTGAAGACTTGCTCACCGTTCTTCCTTTGTGGGATCGCTGGACTCTTTATCAGAGCTGTAAGTCAACCTGAGCTGCAGACTCAAACACATCTTTTTTTGTGCTCAAATTTTGTATTTTTTTTAATACAGTTTTCATTTTATTTGAACAAGATTCTCTTCTTCACAGTGGTCTATACCTTTAATTCAAGAGAGAGGTCGGTTGCTGTTTGTCAATTATGCTCAGAAAACAAAAAACATTTCTCACTTTTTTTCTTCATTTAAGACCAGATTGAATGAACAGATATCATTTTCATCCCAACTCCGATTGTGTTGCAGATATCTGCTGTCCTAAAGGTTGGACTCAGGTAGACAGTCGCTGTTTCATCTTCCAAGATGAGGAAAGGGAATTTGCTGATGCAGAGGTATAAAAGCCTTTCACACTGTAATTGTGCTGCGGCACTAAAGCTGTTAGCCTGTTTGTCTGACAACCATCCATTTTTGATTTCTTTGTAGAGCATCTGCAACATTCTGGGTGGGAATCTGGCCTCAGTCCACAGCGCTCTAGAAAATGCCGTTATTGTCCAGTTGAATGCGGCAGGCACTTCTGACCCCAGTTCTGATATTTGGATTGGATTTAATGAGGCAATAGAGGTGAAAACCTTTTCAATTCTGAAGATAAATTGACAACAGACGTAAAATTTTGCCGTCTAAATTTTGAACAGGGCCACGACAAGCTCTTTAAGGGGGCCCCTTATTCTGTCGTGTGCCATAAGTATTTCAATTTCACGTAAAAACGCTCGGCTCGATATTTTGCGAACTTTGAATCAAAGCTCATTTAGTGACAATTCAGGGCACCGTTCTGTGTGACTTATGGTTATTAACTCATTCACTGCCAGATATGTGCAAAAAACGTGTCCACTCCAGTGCCAGGGTTTTTGTCACTGTCACTCGAATTCTAGGACCCACAGATCATTGAGGTTTAGGACTACATAAACAGGGTTTTTGTCACTGTCACTCGAATTCTAGGACCCACAGATCATTGAGTTTTAGGACTACATAAACAGGGTTTTTGTCACTGTCACTCGAATTCTAGGACCCACAGATCATTGAGTTTTAGGACTACATAAACATTCAATGCACCGCAAGAAACTTTAACTCAACTCAAGAAAGTTAATTCCTAAATTATATGGGTCTGGAGTCATATGAGCTTGAAATGAGGGTGGCTGTCCAACATACAATGCAATGCATAAATCTTTGTTTATATAATGCTTTAACAACAGCTGAAGCTGGAACAAAGCGCTAACATGGGAAAAGGGGAAATGCTGCTGCCTTGTGGAAAAAAAAAACATTGCCAGAGGCCATGGCCAGCACTTTATCAGCACTCAAACAAGAAAAAAAACAAACAACAGAACAATTTATATTGTATACGTTATATCGACAGTACCGCTTATTACAATACTATTTCTCGCAATGGCACAATTTTACGCAAGGAGAAAATTACATGTGCGCAAGGAGAAAATTACATGTGCGCAGGATCAGATATATCGATAGTCCCGGTTATATCGATATTTTTTCGGACTCCCGAGAATATCGATATAACGAGACTTTACTGTATGTATATATATATATATATATATATATAGTGACACCTCAATTTACAAACACCACAACTTACAAACTTTTTGTCTTACAAACGTCAAATTTATGAAAATTAAACCTTATAATAAGCACTATTTTCATAATACACACCCACCACGGCTGGCGGAGTGATCATCGGCGGAAGCAGACGACCGAACAGCACCAGAGGTTAAGTTGCCAACAGTCCTTATGGAAGGTGACTCTCCTTCCATAAGCCATCAACGACTATCAAAAAGGTAAATAAAACTTTATTTTACAGCACAGTTTATTTCCTTAATTACAGTCATCATGTAATGCGCCTCTCTTTCCAAACAGCAATTCCCTTTGACCTTCGACCTCCAACGCCATTCCATCAAGCCATAAATGACCATCACAAATGTAAATAAAGTGACTTTATGATACAATGCAGTGTATTTCATTCATTACAATACAATAGCACACTTATTATACATATAATAAGGTATGTTGTGTGTAGTTTTGAGGCTTATTTAGTTGAAAAGTATATTTTATGGAAACCCGGGAACGGATTATTTTCATTTTAATGGTTTCCTATGGGATTTTTTTTTTTGAGATACACACTTTTCGCCTTACACACTCTGTCTGGGAACCAATTAAGTTCGTAAGTCGAGGTCTCACTGTATATATATATATATATATATATATATATATATATATATATATATTGCATACATATATTTGCGAATGGCAGTGAATGAGTTTGTGGCGGCATATATATATATAGTGACACACCTGATTCAAATCATCAGGACCATTTTGCTGCTGCTTCAGAGCTGGCTGATAAGCTGATCATTTGAATCAGGTGTGTTGCTCCTGGGAGAGCTGGAAAACAGGCAGGACAGCGGCCCTCGAGGACCGACTTTGGACACCCCTGCTCTAAGGGGAAAAGAACAATTTTATGGCACCCAAAAGTATGCTGACATTTAGCGGATGTTGCCATGGAAACCAGCCATCCGGTAGATTGTTACAGCATCCGTCAGCTTCAAGCAGCTTCCCTGTGGACAGGCCCTCAGGTCTTTCAAGAGTTTTTGCAGTAGCTGGCGTCAGGAGATTTGAAATGCCCTCTTAACCAAGATGTCAAACTTTGACCTTTGAACTTTGACAGACATACCCGTGTGCATTTGTTTGGCATGATTCATTGAAACGTGTTCCTTTGCTTCGTAGGAAGGCACCTTCTTCTGGACTGACGGATCAGCAGTTGATTTCACTAACTTCAACAATGACAACGATTCTGGAGATTGCGTTGCGATAGAAAATGACGGTGGCTTGCATTTCACTTACAATTTACTCTTCTTCTGGTGACGAGATGATTTTCATTCTTGTCACACTGTTATCTTGTGTTTCTTTTTAGATATTCTCTGGGACTTAGACTCCTGCACCTCAGACAACAGATTTGTTTGTGCCAGAGAAGCTGAACAGTGTGCTACTGCCTACAAACACCATTATTGATCTATTCACATCTAATGTATAATCAAGCCTTCCTTGGCATCATGACGACTTGGCTCGGATTCATCAATGAGAACGTTTCTTCAGCCATCATCTGTACTTCTTTGAAGGTGTCGGACGTTTTTCTTCTGATCCAAGACCCTAATGTCCAAAGGTGGCGGTGGGATATATATAGGTCCAGAGGTACCAGCAAAAAAAATTAGTTTGCTCACAAAGCTTCTTTTTGTTTTAAGTTACTGCTTATTTTTAATAAATCATTCACTTGGCACATGTCATTGTCTGCGTCCCCTCATGTTTGCCACATTCAAACCTGTCCGCCTGGCTTGCCCTAAACCAATGATGCCCATGGCAAAAATGTACAATGACACCTGCCCAACCGATGGTTAAACAAACTCAACACATTTTAGTTAATTGTTCATTATACTTTATTTCTTCCAATATTTTTTATCAAACAATATGTAAAATTATACATATAGAGGTTTTTACCCATTTTACCCATAACAATAAAGTGTCCTTGAGTTTTGAAAGGTGTTTAGAAATCTCATCTCATTTTCCGTACCGCTTATTCCTCATTAGGGTCGCGGGGGTTGCTGGAGCCTATCTCAGCTGTTTTCGGGCACGAGGCGGGGGACACCCTGAATTGGTTGCCTGCCAATCGCAGGGCACACAAAGACATACAACAGTCACTCTCACACTCACACCTAGGGACAATTTGGAATGGTCAATCTGCCTGCCATGCATGTTTTTGGAGTGTGGGAGGAAACCGGAGGACCCGGAGAAAACCCACGCGGAACCGGCGACCTCTGCACTGTGAAGCCGGTGTGCTAACCACTCGACTACCGGGCCGCCCGTGTTTAGAAATGAAATTTATTATTATTATTACTAAAAATGGAGGACTAATTTGCTGTGGCGACCCCTTGAAGGGAGAAGCCGAAAGGAAAAGAAGAAGAAGATTATTTGTTATGATGCCAAAAGAAATGTTAAATCATGTCTTGTTTTCTGGATTGAAAGGTGCACATTTCTCCCCATCCAAAACAGTCGAGTCGGGCAACCACTAATTGTCTCTGAGAAGGTGATTGCAACCACCTGGGAATGGCCAATTACCGTTGGGACCTGATTGGCCAAAACCAGACTGAGGAGGAAGAAGAGGGAGAAAGGACAGCCTGGAGAGCAGTGTTACCTGTGGTCTGCCGAAAACCGACATCCACCACGACTTCAAATAAAAAAAACTCAAAATATCCTTCCTGGATCTGGTTGAGTGAACTTTTATCATCTTTCCACCTGCTTGCTGTCTCGCCGCATAACAATTATTATTATTATTATTATTATTATTATTATTACAATAATAATAAATATTATTAATATCAACAATAGTAATAATGATGATGATTATTATTATTGTGTAAGAAAGTCAATAACTACCCAATTCCAACACATGCTTCACATCTGGGCTGGAATGAGTTAATTATTAGGAGTACATGTGTTTTCCTTTGAAATATTTACATTTTAGAAGTTTGTGGTGTTTTTTTATGCGTGCGTCTGTGTGTGTGTGTGAATGTGTGTGTGTTTGAAATTTCTCAGATTGTTTTTTTTTGTGCCTGTGTACAATCAAGACAACAGAGATCCTCTTGTTTGTTGAATTTGTTTCAGATTTTTCCTTTGTTTTCAAAAGATATGAATAACAAAAGATGAAAGTTTAATCATACTGTTAGGTCAATGACTCATACTGTTAGGTCAATGACTCATCGTGTCATTATACAGAACACTTTAGTCATTACAGTCACTTCAGTCATTACAGTAATGCTAATGAAACTAAGGCTACGCCTTAGTTTCACACTTGCCATGGAAGATTTTTGTCAACCCTCATTGACATGCAAGGCGAGTGTCATTTTTTTGATGGCGTGACAATTCCACATTGTTTTTTTAAAGGACGCCATAATGACAGGGAACTCATTGTTTCGCCGTTTTCCTTTTTCTCGAGTTCAAAAACACATCTGGGGCTTTATTTAGTTTCATAAATTAGCTTGTTACTTTTCTTAACTCTTTCCTTCCTAGCAGGCATTTTCTTTCCCCACAGCCTACAGAGCCTGCAGCCGAGCTTTGTATTGTGCTCCCTGAGTGGCTTCAGCAGGAAATTCATAACTAACATGTGTGTTCAAATAAACTGTCATAACTTTTTTTTTGTGAAATTGATTGAAGTTTTAGAAAATTATTAATATTTTTTTTCCAAAACCTGCAAATTACAACAAAATGCATTCACAACAAGTCACATATGCATGAAATAAACCTAGAATGCATTTAAAATAATTCAGGATGTTTTTCTTTGTGGTATGGTTTAAAACAGGGATCTCAAACTCAATTTACCTAGGGGCCGCTGGAGGCAGAATCTGGGTGAGGCTGGGCCGCATCAGGATTTTCACAAGAAAAGCACAGATAAAACATTCCAATGTTCTCAATATCTTTATTTTTAACACACAAAAAATGAATTAAATGAATAAATGGAAAAATGAATAAAAAATAAATTAACCAGACGACGAAAAAAAACCCACAGGAAACTAATTACAGTGATACCTCGGTTCTCAACCATAATTCGTTGCCGTTTCGTTCGTTTTTTTCGAACACCGAAACCATCTCTTTGCTCCTGTCACTTGCGAGTTGACAGTGCGGGGAGGGGGGGCTGCCTCTCCCGGCCGTTCGCCACCTGCTGTCAATTCTCTAATCACGGACACAGGGCATTTATACGGTTCGCGATCACCTCGCCAAGGTCGGATGATTGACTCAACTCGCCACCGTACCTCACCACCGACTCTTCCTTCGATGCGCGAGTGTATCCGATCTGAGGTATTTTCCCTGCGTCCCGTAAATTTATGTCATCTTCCGGGATTGCTTAATTTTGCACCCCCGTGTGCCATTTGCTGTTTGGCGTAGTAAGCGGGTCGGATCACCCCCTGCCTTCTTACTCGCTGTGTTTTCTTTTATTTGTGAATAAACATTCTGCTTGGGTAGTATACGTCTCTGCCGCCTACTTTGGGATTTCAAACATTCCACTACGTTCCGACGAGTCAGCTGCCGTCACTCTCGCTCGGAACGTGACAGCTACGGATGACTCGGCTACAGGATGTTCTTTTTTCTTAAAATATCTATCCAATGACACTTGGATTCACTCCCACAGCCACATCACTAGATTTCACAGCCTCCTTATTCTTTAACATCGTACTGATCGTAGATTTCGCCATGCTGTATTCCCTAGCCAGATCAGACACTCGCACACCTCCTTCATATTTTGCAATTATTCCTTTCTTAAATGCAATAGTTGTACACGCTACTTTTTTTTTGTCACTTTTAGCAGCACTTACTTTCTTTGGAGGCATGATTAGGGGCTAAAACTCTTCGTACACCTATATTAAACGCTAGAGCAAAACGCAGCACGTCCGCAAGCGACAACAGTTGGTCACGGAGAGAGCGATACACCCGTACGCCGCTCAGCACCCCACCCTCGCGTACGCACTCACGCGTCGTATTGGCGTTCGACCACCGATTGGTGTTCGAACTACGAGGCAAGAATATCTCGAATATTTTGTTCGACCTCCGATTTGTTCGAACTGTGAGGCGTTCGAGAACCGAGGTATCACTCTATTTTTCACTGTATTAAGTTTCAAATGTCTGTATTCACAGTTCTTTCACCTTTAACTTTCTGAACATAAATAAAACATTGAACATGAACTGTCCCGAACATGGCTTCTCTTGCCTACTTCTTGCTGCTAGAGACCTGGCAGTGCTTCTTTTCACAAAGCCGAGCCACATTTGGCTTGAGGGAGGAGGCAGTGGAGACTCTGAGTAGGGCTTGAAGATGCTCATCAGTAAGTCTGGACCTGTACTTGGATTTATTGAAGTTCAAGGTGGAGAAGTGCTTCTCACATAAGTATGTGCTCCCAAAAAGACACATGGTCCGCTTGAACATTCGGGAAAGTTCAGGGAAGCTGGGGGTTAGTTAACTCTCTCAAACATTGCCCAAGCTTTTCTGCTTCTCCATTCACATTCCTGAACTTGGCTTTGAGTGCGGAGTGGCACTGTAGGTCACAGAGCTCCATTTGGAACACAGGAGGGGCATCTTGCACATCAAAATAGAATGAGTCTGCAAAAATTTGAAATGTGGCTTTGTGCGTCTAGAAGTCTGCAAATCTGTGATAAAATTCCCTCTGTAGCCCTAAAATGGTGGTGTGTTCCATGGTTTGTTCAGCGGTTTGTTCAGCTCCACACAAAAGTTTCATTCATATCAATCATGCGGGCTGCACTAACATTAACCTTTCATGTCAAGGCGGGCCGCAAAATATTCATTCGGGGGCCACAGTTGAGACCCCTGGTTTAAAACATGGAATGCATCGGTTCACCTTGCATTGCTCACAACCTGTCCTTGGCTCGCGACGCATTTTCTTCTTTGCACACTCTTTACATGTTCTCTTTTTATCCAAATCTACTGGCCAATGAAGGAGGGCAACAGTGTCATTCTCCTTCATGCATTCTCTTTTTCTTTTCCTTCTGTAATTGCCAAACAACTGATGAGCTCAGTTTGTCCTGAATTCTGAGTCCTTTTTCGGAGGCGACCTGTTCTGGTTTTCACTGGATAGTTTGGAGAGAGTTTCATCAGTATAAACCGATTGCAAATACAAATATCCACGAGAAACCAGAACAGGTATTTCCACCATTTGAGTGATTTCCTGGAGATAGCGTCTGAAGCACATAGTTGATCAGCCCGAAAGTATTTGAATGGTGATAGAAGTTCATCAATGCAACAGTCACGACTGTGTCAGATGCCAAAATATCTTCATCAACATGGTCATCTATTTCATTCTCATCAGGATCTGGAAAGATATACAGTACATGGGTATTAAAAAAACATATGGACCTCCGTTTTAATAATTATATTGAGAATGCAAAGCTATGAGGTACAGCTAGTAGTGGAAAACGCACCATTCACTTACAATTATTCGCATCGGGTACCAAGTCAGGATCAACAATATCATCATGAAAATAGCGTTAGCGTTAGAATGTTCCGAATTCGGGATACTCTTTATTTTTAATATTTCTCTGTAAATAAACTAGTTAGCGTTAGTTTATGTATTTCAGTGTCAAGGTAAACCTCTTCTGAATAGCTCATAAAATAGTTACAACATATACTTGCGTGGTATTTCATCCATGACGAAAAATATAAGGCGCCTTGAAGATGGAGGAGAGCACATTGTGTTGCGCACGAAGGAGATGATGTCACTGACGCTCTTAAAGGCAAAGCTGCATATAATCTGTTTTAAAGGGACATGTAACTTGTGCCGCATCAGTTTCAATCGGCACTTGTACTGCAACCTTTCATTTTCTCGATCTAAAAGCACAATCGTCCGTAAAGGGTTAACCTCTATTCACGGCCCGCCTGTAGTCGGCATCCGGCATTATTTGCTATCGCTTCAGCCCGACTGGAGGCGTGACTCGGGATACACGGAAGTAAAAACACAACAACTGTAGTCGTTTGCAGGGAGGAATGAGTTAACAAACAAACAAACATGGAAAATCATCTGCACCTGAAATCTGAACACCTTGATTGACTGAGATATTGGAGACTAAAAATTAGAGGGGAAAAAATCAGTGCAAGATTTGAAAAAAACTTCAAGTTGGCAAGTACTAAATTGATCCCCTGAGTTTCTGGTGTTCAAAAATGTTATGTCATAGTAACATTTCTTTGTAGAAGATTTGCCTTTTTTCTTGCCGTTTGTCAGCTGAAACTATTCCAAAAGTTGTGGCACTGACGGGACTAAGGGCGCATGTGCTTCGGACGCTATTGTAAGAACGTCATGCTACAAGTTTAGTTCTTACAGTTTTGTCAAGTTTCAACAATATGCTGGTGAAGCAAATTTTCAACACGCACTCACCGTGGGTTGAAATTGTTGTTTGACAGAATCCAATGAAATTCAATTTTGAGAATTAGTTTGAAGCGTCAAGCTGTCATTATTCATAATCATAGTCATTTCGGAGCAAATGTCATACCGCAAAGTCCAAAAGAAAAATAGTACATTTGGTGTTTTCAAAATCAGGAGAATACGCGCAGCTCCTGGATTCAATACTTTTTATCTCCTCTCTGTCCTTTTGCATTGGTGTAATTGAAAACGGTATTTAACCAGAGTTCTTGCACAGCTAAGTAGGATTCATTGATGATATGAACGAACCTACTCATGGTGTCATTCATTTGCCCAAGTAGTGGTATTGCCTCATTACATTACACAACACAAAACTGCTCCAACAGTGTCAGAGATATGACAGACAGACACCGTGGACAGAGACTCAGAACCAGAAAGATTGTCCCCACTGCCGGCAGGAGACGCAGTCATCAGATGACATACGTCTGAATTGTGCGCCCCTCTGCCAAGCTATTTATTGAGAGTATATGCAAATTACAGTGATATATTAGTAAAACACAGTTTTCTTGATTATAATGCCACGCCTCTGGGCGTTCTGAGCACCAACAGCTGCAAGCAGTAAAACATACGACATTTTAATTGGTTGTCTTTTCCAAGAACTGATAAATTTGTAATCTGGCGCTTGTGCAGGATGTTTAAGCCGTAAATAACTTTGGTGGAAAAGGAGTATCTCAAGCCCTAAATTCTGTGCAAGGCCGGACCTTCTAGAATCTTGATGGAGACGACAGTTCACCTTGCCGTGTCTGTTTCACTCAGATTTACTGTGGCCATCTGCGCTTTGACTGTAGGCCCATTGTTTAGTTGGTCAGCAAAGCACGGCACTTTTAAACATGATAAATTATTATTCTCCATCAAACAGTTACTTGATAGTCTGCTGATTCTTAGTGTGAATGTGTCATTGCTTGAAAACAATATCAATACAAACTTTGAAAATACTCCATTTGCCTAAATGTTAGCTAAATTAAAAATGAGTGAAGAAAAAAAAGAAAGAAATTATATACTTTGCCAGCTGCGATTGACTGCATGTTGAGTAGTCAAGGGTGGTCCCTCGTCAAAGTCAACTGGAATAGACTAGTTCACTGAGGCCAAATGTTACAGAAATTAATTTAGGTTCTTCTTCTTCTTTTCCTTTCGGCTTTTCCCTTCAAGGGGTCGCCACAGCAAATCAGTGTCCTCCATCTTTAGAGGTTTGATCCGCATGTTTCTTTTGGCCAAAGTTTTGCCATTCAAAATTTTAAAAACATCTTTCTTTAATGCAGTCTCTTTTCAATTTCATTAATTAATTAATGTATTTATTTTATATGTACGTCTGTGTAAGCTCTCAGTCGTACAGGAGTGGTCCATCGAGGAAAAGGTTTCTTCAGCCGTCATCTGTACTTCTCTGAAGGTGTCGGACGTTTCTTGGATAAGAAGCGAAACGTCCGACACCTTCAAAGAAGTACAGATGGCAGCTGGAGAAACTTTTTCATCGATTTTATGTGTACCAAATAATGAGAGAATGTGGTGGCGGATGAACGGAAATAACGATGTGGTTCAATCAGCAGTGACACAAAGCAGCTTTTCGAGAAAATTGAATGCTTTGAAGTGCGCCTTATATTGTGGAAAATTCGGTCGATTCAAAGTTTACATTGATAGCACCTTGTCTCAGATTTCACTCAATGGCACCAATTTTCAATTCCTTTCACTTTGAAAGGAATTGAAAGCTACAAAATAATAACTGGCCTTGTAGCATACCATTCTTCCATTAGCGTAATCACTGAAGCACTTGAGCTCTTTACCCCGTCAATACCACAGTTGTTTTTTTTCATCAAATAATGAGATAACTGGGTGGCGGCTGGAGGCGGGGAACTATGCAGTCCGACTTCAGGTTACAGAAACTGGTTCCTGGGACATGGGCGTGGTCCGGAGGAATGACGGACCCGATCAGAACCCGAACAGTGTTCTGGTATTAGAGTTAGGTGCACATCATGGATTATCCATAACGAACACCATGTTCGGATGTAAGGGTTTCCAACTGGGTGTCAGCCAATCGCAAGCCAAGCATAAAATAACACCCGTCTGGGCTCAAACTCACAATAAGTGACAAGTTGAAAATGTTCAATTAGCCTCCCATATATGTTTTTGCAATTTGGGAGGAAACCAAAGTACCTGAAGAAAACATTTAGCGTGTAGTAGATATGCACACCATGACGTGCCTAATCCACTGGTGAAAAGGACACTTTGATCCTCTCCTCTTTCATCTGGAACTGCTTCATGTAACAAAGAGGGTGCAGAAAGTGCTTAAGATTGCTTGACTGTCTGTGTCTTTGTGTTGTCATATTTGTTGATGAAAAGGTTTCTTCAGCTGTCATCTGTACTTCTTTGAAGGTGGCGCCACCTTCAAAGAAGTACAGATGACAGCTGAAGAAACCTTTTCATCGATGGGCCACTCCTGTACGACTGAGAGCCTACACAGACATATTATTTGTTATTTAGTTTTTTTTTTGTTCTTTTGACTTCTAGATGGCGCCGCGAGAGTGGCTGCCTTTCCAGCAGCTCCTGTATTTTGTTTTTCTATTTTCTGTTCTTTCCTCTTACATTCATCACTTTGCTGCTGTGAAATGTAAATTTGTCCGCTGCGAGACTAGTAAAGGCTAATCCAATACACTCCATTCCAAAACCCATGCAGGCCTGGGGAGAACATCTGAACTCCACACAGGAAGACCGGGGCCCAGATCAAACGAAATGAGGCATCATGAAGCAATGAGGCTTTCCGCCTAAATGGTTCACTTTTTGGCCAATGCATCATGGAGCCTCATTTACTCTATTGTGCATAGAGAGTGACTAAAATGCTGCAATTGATTAGATTGGTCAAAATGTATGGACGATGATTAGGGCCAACGAAGAAAATAAAATAGAGATGGCAGGATTCTGACTTTTATCTCAGAATTTAGACTTTAAAGTGAGAATCCACACTTTAATGACATAATTTTGATATTGAAGTCAGTATTCAGATAATAATAATAATAATAATAATAATAATAATAATAATAATAATAATAATAATAATAATATAATACAACTACTACTACTACTACTACTACTACTACTACTACTACTACTACTACTACTACTAATAATAATAATAATAATAATAATAATAATAATAATAATAATAATAATAAGGGATTCTAACACGTATGAGCAACTAAAAAGGGACCCTTCCAATAGATACAAGAAAGAAATGATTGACTGTCTCCAAAAGTTAGAGAAAGGTAAACATATAGACAAACAGATGTATTTTAGATTATACCCGGGAAAGGCCACGCCATGTATCTATGGCCTGCCAAAAATACATAAAGAAGGGTTCCCCCTCAGACCCATTGTTTGTAGCATTGACTCCTCTACATACAATGTAGCCAAATATTTAAAAACTATTTTAGCTCCGTTGGTTGGTAACACAGAATATCACGTAGAGAGCACCACAGGGTTTGTAGAGAGGATCAAAGACCTCATATTGGAACCTGAGGAAACTTTGGCATCATACGATGTGACTTCTCTCTTTAAATCTGTCCCAACCCCAGCAGCAGTCTCAGTGGTGAGGACGAGGCTGCTGGCGGATGTTTCTCTGCATGAAAGAACCAAACTTAAACAGGATCACATCTGCCAATTATTAGAAATCTGCCTTAATACTACGTATTTTCAATTTCGGGAAAAATTTTATAAACAAATTCATGGTTGTGCTATGGGCTCACCAGTTTCACCCATAGTGGCTAATCTTTACATGGAAGAGATGGAGAAACAGGCCCTCACATCCTTCCCAGGGACAAAACCTAGACACTGGTTTAGATATGTGGACGATACTTTTGTCATAATTAAGAAACAAGAAATTCAATCCTTCACAGATCACCTCAACTCTGTAGACTTCAACATTAAATTTACTCGTGAGGACATTCAAGAGAACCAACTAGCCTTCTTGGATTGTAAAGTAATTATAAAAGAGGACAGAGCGCTAAAAACAGAAGTCTTCAGGAAGGCTACGCACACTGACCAATACTTACTTTTTGACTCTAACCACCCTTTACAACATAAACTAGGAGTTATCAGAACCCTCCAGCATAGGGCTAAACTAATACCAACTAGCACTGAAGGTAGAGAAAAGGAGTCAAAACATATCAGGAGAGCACTCACTAACTGTGGGTGATAGAGTGTTTATGCACATTAGTAAACATATTACGTTATTTCATGTTTATATTAAGTAAACATATGTTTTTTCATGTTTAGCTTAGTATATATTATGAATTGTGCACGTTTAATTTCAGTCTAATTTAGAGTTCACTTGATAAAAATATCAGCAAGTACAATAGATGGTGGACAAACATCTACTTTATTCTAATGAGACAGAGAAAGCACTTCTCGTCTCGGTGGGACGAAGACATGAGCGAACCAGGAAAGAAAACGAAGTTTTAACCGGACAGTGGGTACCCTCAGTGGTCATTCAACAAATGTCAGAAAGAAAGAATAGCGAACGAAACCAATAATTCTCAAGATTCAAAAAGGAGAGGAGTAGCAGTACCATACATTGCAGGAGTTTCTGAAAAATTACAAAGAGTCCTTTGGCAACATAAAATTCCTACTTATTTCAAACCGATAAACACGTTAAGGCAAAAATTAGTGCATCCAAAAGATAGGCTACCAAATGAAAAACAAAGTAATGTAGTTTATTCCATACATTGTAAGAATGAAAATTGTAAAGAGCAGTACATTGGGGAGACTCAACAAATTTTCAAAAAAAGACTTTATCAACATCGCAGGGATAATATAAGTGGACCTCAATCGGCAGTACATTTGCACCTAAAAGCTAGCAACCACTCATTTGACGACAATGAGGTTAAAATCTTAGCGAAAGAACATAGATGGTTTGAAAGGGGGGTAAAAGAAGCGATTCTTATAAAACAACAAAATCCTTCATTAAACCGGTCTGGTGGGGTGAGGTTCAATTTGGATCGTTCATACAATAGCCTGCTTAGGCAAAACAGGTTAGGCAACTTTCGTAATGCTGATGAGGGTCGTTATGCTGATGAGGTGATACCGGTGGGAGTGGGAGTAATAGGCCAGTCGTTAGTCAGGAATGTAGGAACAATCAGTGGGGCCACAGGGAGGGGTCCTCTGCCCCCCCAACCTGAGAGTAGGGACCTATCATAGCTGTGTTCGGCGCCACCATGTCTGGACATTAGGGATATATAAATAGGGCCGATACGACCAGTCAGACTTTAGTTCGCTGACGAAGCCTCTTGGATAGGAGGCGAAACGTCCGAAACCTTCACTTTTGTACAGATGACGGCTGAAGAAACCTTCTCATCGATGGACCACTCCTGTACGACTGAGAGCTTACACAGACGAAATAATAATAATAATAATAATAATACAGTGGGGCCTTGGTTTACGAACACCTCGCCTTAACGTTAAATTTCTGAAAATTAAACCTTACATTAAGCACGACTTTTCGGGATACACACGGAGCGCTGCCCCACCACGGCTGGCGGAGTAATCTTCGGCGAAAGAACACCAAAGCACACGACCGAACAGCGCCCCAGCCGGCCTACGTTTCCACACCCCCTTTATCTGAATGACGTCGATCGTCTTCACAGATTTTTTTTACAGATACTTTTGCTGTTATGGGACCACAGGCTCTTTGACAGATTTCATGCGGCTCTTCAAGGGCTTTCACATGACGTCAAAAATGTTTGGCGCTGGCGCTTCCATTTGTCACGTGCGGATAGACAGCAGGGGGCGGGGCCGCGCCTCCCTGCTTCGACACTTGCAGTCAATCCCCACATCGACAGACACTGTGTCTGTGACATACGGGTCGCAGTCATCTCGCTAGTGCCGGATTATTGATGTTCACCTCGTATCTCGCCCGTATCCTGTCTTTCTTAGCTTCGGCGCGTGTGTTGATCCGGTCCGACTCCCCCCCCCCCCCGCGTCCCTTAAATGTCTGCCTTCTTTCGGGATTGTGCCTATTTTTGCACCACCGCCGGTTAGTGTATTTCTTACGATTCCGCTGGTTCACCTGTTTTTGGACCAGCGCCATTTGTCACGTTAATAAACAGCCTGCAATGATCTTCTGTCTCTGTCGCCTGCTTGGGGATACAAACATCCCACTTCGTTTCGACGAGTCGGTTACTTTCTGCCTCGTTCGGAACGTGACACCATTCATTCACTATGTACCATATTTTCACAACCATAGGGCGCGCTGCACATTTTGGAGGACATTTAAAACTTACAGTCGTGAAAATACGGTAGCAAGCTCTGTTGCTTGTCGTGCATGCAATGTTCGTGTGTGCATGGTCGTCATTGGTCGTGTGTGTGTTCGTGTCTACGCGTGTGTGTGTCTGCATATGTGTGTGCATCCGCGCATTGTGAGTGTGTGTGTGTGTGTGTATGTGTGCGTGCGTGTTTGTGTGGCTCTTTGCAGTAACAGAATAAAAAAAATGGCGCCTCATCTCTGACTGGTTGGCCATCCCTGGTCTAGGGCAATAGAAGTGGTTGATTCTGTCTGAAGTCTGAATCCCATTCTATCAAGCCATCAACGACCATCACAAAGGTAAATAAAACGATTTTATTATACAGTGCAGTGTATTTCTTTCATTACAATACAATAGCACATTTATTATACATAGAATAAGGTATATTGTTTGTAGTTTTACTGCTTAATTGAAATTTATATTTTATGGAGACCTATGAACGGATTATTCTCATTTTAATGGTTTCTTATGGGAAATTAATTTTTGGGATACACACTTTTCACCTTCCACACTCTGCCTGGGAACCAATTAAGTGCCAATTAAGTGCATAAGCCAAGGTCCCACTGTAATAATCTTTCGGCTTTTCCCTTCAAGGGGTCGCCACAGCAAATCAGTGTCCTCCATCGTTATAATAATAATAATAATAATAATAATAATAATAATAATAATAATAATAATAATAATAATAATAATAATAATAATAATAATAATAATAAATTTTATTTCTAAGCGCCTTTCAAAACTCTCAAGGACACTTTACAGGGGGTTATGATGTGAATGAATGTGCGTGTGTTACTTGAAAGAATAATTGCTTTACGTTAGACCAGGGGTGTCAAACTCTGGTCCTCGAGGGCCGCCGTCCTACATGTTTACCACATTTCCCTATTGCAACGCACCTGATTCAAGGGAACAGGCTCATGTCAAACTTCCGCAGAGCTTCCTGATGATCTTATCATTCGAATCAGGTGTATCCATTGAGCCTGTTCCCTTGAATCAGGTGCGTTGCAACAGGGAGACTTGAAAAACATGTAGGACGGCGGCCCTCGAGGACCGGAATTTGAGACCCCTGCTTTAGACGTTGACTCACAAACAAGGAACAAGGCACACCTTTCCTTCGTTTTTGTTGAGGGGAAAGTGTTCAGTTCTTTACAACAAAGTTTACACTTGACCTTTAAAATATCAGCAAGTAGAAGACATCAAAACGAGGGATACACCGTGTTGTCACATGATATATTCGCACTGTTTATCGTAATTTATAGAATTTTGGGGGAGATCTGCTTAAAATGAGTCCATAAATGATCAGACAGAGAAGCTGTAAGTTAGATTTTGTAATGCGCGCCTTTTTCCGGTCGCGCTTGCTTGCGAATGGCTGCGTAGTGCGTGTGTAACCGGCCTCAGGCCTTGGGGATACCTGGGTCGGTCCAAAGCGCTTCACAGGCAGGTAGCACTGTGAACGACGAGGAAAGACGACACGAGACAACCGTGTTCATCAGCTTCACACAACGGCATTTATGACAACTTACTCATCAAAACATCAATTCACCAATTTCAATATCAGAATACATTCATGTGTAGATCTATACATTGTATATATCCTCCACATTCGCACATGCTTATGCACGTCTGCCCGCTCGTGTGTGTTGTACTGGGAACTACAATTGACATCCAAAAATCCAAATTCATCAAAGCCACAAAATATTCATCAAAGCCACAAAACAAGGTTTCATATCTAGCATCGCCCAATAAGTCCCCAATTACTTTAACATCTTGAGAATGTCTAACACTTATTATTTTGAATACCTGTGAACGACGAGGAAAGACGACACGAGACAACCGTGTTAATCAGCTTCACACAACGGCATTTATGACAACTGCGCATGCGTGAGCTGAGCCTACATCGCCTTCCTCTGCTCCACTCACAGGCGCGTAGCGCCCTCTCCTGACTTGGTAGTCTAATCGACTAACATACAATAACAGAGGTCGTTTCTAACCCCCTACACGTGCTGAGTTTCCGCACACTCACGCACACGGACACATTAAATGTTTCAAGGGCTGGATGTTTATGCGACAGACACCATGGGTGACCAATCAACGCCCGGCCATGCTGAAGTGTTGCCAACGAGTTCAGGCCTCCGATCCACCGAGCTCACTTACGATTGGCTGCGTACTGAATGTGGGCGGGGAGGAAATCCCTCTTCCCAGTTGACGCTCCAGGGGGATGCGAATGACAATACACATCAAAAGTAATGGCAAGTAATGACCTAAAGATATATCTCGTCGTATTACAGTTGGTGTGAATTTATTTTACGACAGTCAGAGCGTGTGTGTTTTATACTTCCCCGTTCAGTGTTTGACTTCAACATACAATCCATGCAAAATATAGCACTGAAGCGACATAGGATCAAATTCACCTCACGAACCACTGCTCGGAACGTATCTCGTTCGTAAGGTGGGGAGCGGCTCTACCCGGTCCTGATGGTAGAGACCAGCGTACTTGAATCTCTACTTCAAAGGTGTTTGATTTGTTCCGCAAAAACATTCGATCCTTTTTATCCTTAGTCAGGAATTGTAGTTACTCAGATTCTTAACAGAACGAAATGACCTTCTCAAAATAAAATAACAACTGCACATTCCACTGTTTATCCAGCCACAATTTATGCTTTTAGAATATCAACTCAAGACGTAAATCTTGCCTTGATCTCAGCCAACAGACAGAAGATCAATTTGAAGGATAATTGTCCTCTTAACTTGTCAATCTGTTGGACGCCCGATGTTCTGTCTGTTGACCGAAACCTCAGTCCGATATCACATCAGGGTCACCAATTTTTGGAGGAGAGTAGCCTTCTTTCCTCCACGTGTTCGTTAATATCGGATGATGAGGATATTGGTTATCCAAATATTGGCTGGAGTTGATGAACAGTACCTTCAAAGGGTTTATCTGCAGAATATTCTGTGGATTAGACACCCATGATTTACAGACAATGGCTGCTTGATCACGAGTGTGTCCCCACAACATATTAATTTCATTTGAAGGGCGGTATCGAGACTATGGCGAGACATCGAGGCAGCATTCTCCCAAAACAATTCTTAGCTTTTATCAGTCTGTCTCCACAACGTCTCCAGTAAACAGTATATCAAAGCTAACAGATGTCTCCAAGAATGCACATGGTTCACTCCGCGTATGAGAATGTTAAACAGAATTGACTAAATATGGCGGAAGACACACCTCATTATTATTATTTTTATGACATATTAGTAAGAAAATCAAAATACCGTGGCAGAGGCTTTAGTAAACAAAATATAAATAGAAATAATCCTTCAATCTCAAAGCACCAGTGTAGATTAAAAAAGAAATTGGGAAACATTGTTCTCCGTGTCTTTAAAGCGGAATCAATGGAATACCAGAATGTTTTATTGAATCATCGATTTTTTTTACTTTTCTGTCAAACTTCTCTGATGGAATCAATAAAGCTGAATAAACTGATTGGTTGTAATGAATTGCAATACAGACACTGATGAATTTTGTTGTGAGAAGAGTACTGGAGAAGGTATTGTCTGCTTGCAGATTGTATCAGAGTTGGAGGGTAGGTCAGTGCTCGCAATGATCAGCCTCTTTTGCACAAACAAATCTGTTCATGTCAGTGCAGCTGTCATTGTCCCAGAGACCATCTAGAAGGAAAAACAAAACAGTGCAAGGACAATGACCATCCTCTTCTAATCATTGTGTGTCACTTTCCAAGTTCTTGAGCAGGAGCACATTGTGATCAAATTTGGAAGTAGAAATTTGAATTCCATAATTACCATCGAATTCAATTTCAATGCATTCTCCGGAGTCCATGTCATTGTTGAAGGCAGTGAAATCCACCTCTGAGCCATCAGTCCACAAGTAAGCGTCATTCTGCAAGTCGATGGAACACATTGACATGACGGAAGAGAAACGCATGCTTGTCACAGTATAATACAGGGATGGGTGACGATGAGATTGGGGGGAGGGGGGGGGTGCAAATTTTGAAAAGCATGATTGGAGAGCCACATAGGACCACACATTTTCAAACTCCAGTAGATGCGTGTCAATATAGCCATGATAAATACTGACAAAACAAGTGCAGGGCTGTGAATAGCGAAAATATGTGCATTTAACGACCATTGAAATGCTTTGTAGAAATTGCACAAGCAAATAACAATACCTGTACTGTATATCCTGATTTATCTAGCGCTTTTCTCAACATTTGAAGCTGTAATCCATCCATCCATCCATCCATCCATCCATCCATCCATCCATCCATCCATCCATCCATCCATCCATCCATCCATCCATCCATCCTTATATATGTGTATAGATTTGACATAAAGCCCAAAATAATTCCTCAAAACACTGACATTTTGGCAATAGTTTTTGGCAATGTATGTAAAAACATGTTTATGATGATAATAATGGGATTTTTTTTCCTGTACTGCCCGGCACAAAAGTGTACCCGACTGCAACGATAGAGTTTGGTGGCAGCAGAAAACCTCTGCTAGCCTTTGATCTGACTGCAGCATGTCAGCTTCGCCGTTAACCAACAGTTTTAGGTCTACTTTAAATTATATTTAATTGATGTCATTTACGCAATAGAATCTGACTCTAAAAATTAATCGAGGTCACTGGTCATTTATTGAAACAAGACGGACTTTTTGTACGGCATCCGAACTCCACATGCTCAAACTACATGCATGCGTGCACTTTTTCATTGGTTCTTCTGCTTCTTCTTCGCAATGGCAGACGTGTGATGAAAACATGCTTTTGTGCTCAAAATGTCCTCTTGCTGAAATTGTATCAGAAATCTAATACCAATCTGTAATGTCAATCTACAATGTACAGAATGCGTGAAAATCCAGATTCTGTGTTGTTTACCCATTTTTTAGTCTTTCCGCAAACATTGATATTGATCACATGTTTATCGCAATTCATATTGTCATCTATTTAGCACCCAGCCCTCATGACTCTTTGTCATTATTATTCATTATTTATCATTATCATCAATATTTATATTATTTCTTTATTATTATTATTATTATTATTATTATTATTATTATTATTATTATTATTATTATTATTATTATTATTATTATTATTCAGCTGTTGTTAAAGTGCTATATAAATCAACATATATTGCATGTATTGTATTGTATTATTGCTATTACACAAGGCACAAAGGGTGGTCCACAATTGATGCTCCCCGAAAAAGACTGTCTTATCTCTTTTTAAGATTTAGACAGCAAAGCCTGATCCTGTGACACTTTAATTGAAAATGGACACGCATCTACAAGGTGCTTCCCCCACTACTCAAATCACCTGATCCCATGATTTTTTTTTTCCTGTACGTGCCCAATTCCGCGATGAAACATCCCATCCTGTGGTTTACCCCCAAAATGTCACTCTAGTTGATGGTCATTGGGCGGTGATGGATCTTAAAATCATTGTTGACAGTTACGGAAAGAATTAGGAAGTGTTTCACCTCTATCGCCTCGTGGATTCCGAGCCAAACATCGACGGTCGAGTCAGAGGCTTGCCGAATAATTTCGAGAACTAAAGAATATTCCAGAGCACTGTGCACAGAGGCCAGATTCCCTCCAAGAATGTTGCAGATGCTCTACAAGAAGAAACAACACCTTAGTACGGAATGTGAAAACTTCCTTTCGATGCACTCATCATATTTAGACAACCATCAGAGAACACGATGGAACATTGCTTTGTAATAGCAGTCATCCCTAAAGCACAGCTAGCATGTGAATTCTTTCCATACCTCTGCATCTGCAAACTGCCTGAGGCCACCCTGGTAGATGAAACAGCGACAATCCAACTGAGTCCAGCCTTTAGGACAACAATTGCCTGCAAACACAATTATTATTATTTTTTTTTCCGAAGAAAGTTACAAATGTTTGGATCAAATCTAGCATTAAACGGCGACAAACACAAATTTTGCTTTGAAGTTTAGAGACGGCGATTCTGACCTTTCTTTTCAATGGCAGGCTTAGACCACTGTGAAGAAGAAAAGTATGAAATAATAAAATCAGACCCAAGGAAAATGTGGACTAGGTTCCTCCAATAGAAGAGAATGGCTTACAGCTCCGGTCAGCAGTCCACTGATTCCACAAAGGAGGATCAAAGAGCAAGGAGCAAAAGCCATCTAGTGGAAGGACAAGAAAGAAAAATAGAGTTAGAAATACAGTTAGAAAATAGAACTGCGGAAAAAAGCACGGATCCCGTTAAGTTCACCAAGGCAGAATTATTGAGGTGTCTCGTGTTACCTCGACACTAGTGAGGCTTAATGCTGGGAACGGAGGTGATGAAATGAGCGTCGGGTGCTTTATAACAGCTTGTAACAGCTCTGGAATGTTAATGTGACCATCATGTCATCAAACTAATGAAAGAGCAACAGTTTAAAATGAAAATGAGTTGTTCCACGCAAAGGGTGGCGTCACAACTTGACTTCCATTTGCTGACATCTTTGTTTTGACAACAACGGGACACACACGACACAGAATCGTACTATACAAAAAGAGACTATAATTAAGTGGTTGCAAAATTCGGCACTGCTTGTTTGTTTAATAAGCCAGTCTAAATCCAATCTGCTCACCAAAACAAAAGACAAGAGTCAATAAACCACTGTTATTAACAACACTTTGGTTGGGACAACACTTTGGGTGGCAACACCACCCAATGAATGACACGAAAGAGCAGTAATTCAGGCAATTCAATGACGATAAAATGCTGCACTTCTCATCTTTGTGATTACAAGCAGTAACTCGTGATATCATCCCTTTGGAACAGTCATCCAAATAGATCATGCTCTTGTGGTTCGGCTTAGTACTTCATGCATTTCAGAAGACAGTCTGTCTGTGTGTCTTTGTGTGTGTGTGTGTACATTTTTATTCATTCATCCATTTTCCTCCAAGCTGTCTTATCCACACTAGGGTAGGCAGTAGGTGGGCGACACCCTGACCAAGCTATATACAGTAAGGTATCGTTATATCGATGTTCTCGGGAGTCGGAAAAGATATCGATATAACCGGACTATCGATATATCCGATCCTGAGGCATGTAAATTTTGTTCTTGCGTTCATAGAAATAGTATCATAATAAGCAGTACTATCGATATAACCAATATCGAAATAACGAGACTTTACTATATATATATATATATCTATATATATATATATATAAACTCCACACAGGGAGGCCGGATCGGGACGCGAACCGGCGACCTCTGCACTGTGAAGCCGGTGTGCTAACCACTCGACTACCGGTTTCATATATATATATATATATATATATATATATATATTGATGTTATATTATATCCATTTGGTTATGCTCCTTTCAGTGTTGTAGTTTTAGGTCAGAGTTTTTAATCCAATCAGAATTCAGCTAGCTTGTGTCGCCAGGCTGTATGAAATCTGACACCTTCAGAATCAACAGTGAGGGCGTCTGTGCGCTGTACATGAACGGGCACATGTAATTGATATATAGTTGCGATAGCCAATCAGATCACGAGTTGGCACAGTAAGGCCAGTAGAGGCCAGCTACGCGTCCTGTGATTGGATACTCACTTTACCTCAGCCCTCAGCGGAGGCAGCGCTATGCAAATCAACCAAGCTACAACAGATCAGACCCGGAAACTTTAGCAGAAAAACCAAGTATATCTACTCGCTTTGTTAACCCACAATGGCTGAAGGAGAAGACAACTCGCTGTCCCATGTAGGCCTATTCTCAAGAACAAATGAAAAAGATTTGTTTACTTTTATTTTCAACAAATAGTTCGTTTTGTGAACGTCTTGTTGTTTTTCTTATATTAAATATATATATATATATATATTTATTTTTTTGAGGACGTTTGAAAATTGGTGTACATCGAATGAGCCAAGAAATTGTTGATGGTTTACATCAACACTTCTCTTCCGCTGTCCTTATCCAATCACAACAAATAATATAAGTCATCTTTTTTACTTCTGCAGTTTTGATGCGACAAGTAAAAGGTTGAAAGGGTTAGGAAGCATGCTTGGCTGGCCACAATAAAAGCATTAGTTATTCTCTTAGACTGGTTTTTATCTGGTAAAAATTCATAATTCAAAAATTGGGACCACCTACAGAATTGTAATTGTAATTGTAATTGTAATTTCGCTTGGCATTGTTGACTTCACAATCCTTTCGCTTTTGCAGGGGAAGGATTCTAAAGACAACCCACGACGTATTTGATGGCAGTTTTTTTTAAAAACATTTTACCTTTCCATGTCATAAATTCTTATGTTCCTACCAGCGAGATAGGAACGGCTGGGATGATTTTTTTAATGCTAATTTCTTAGACGTTTTTTTTCCTGAAACAGCTGATGAGACAATGAAATGGTGAAGTAATTGCAAATGTTTGTTTTATTAGCACAGAGTTCCATGTGTTACATGCACTTTTTTGAAACAATACAGCATTTAGTGCGGATTATTTTATGGACTGCAGAGCTATGGATCGCCGAGCATCTGATTCATAGAGGAAAACATTTGGAACACAATTTCGCTGCTTCGACAACTCGGAAAATTAGTTGTGGTCGATTTGTGGTTAGGTGTGTCAAAAGAAAAATTTGGCTAGAGGAGCAAGAAATACAGTACCTGTACTTCGATTAAAACCCACACAGAAACCAATGAGCAATTCTGTCACATATTCCCCAAGTAGTAATACCAGATTGAAGGAATTGTTTTTAATCTATTTATATCTTAAAAGTATTGTGTTCCAAATTGTTTTCATTTAATTTCACATCAGCCTTTATTCTTTTTGACTGTAAACAAAGAACAATGGAATTGAATTTTGTTCCAATAAAATGTAAAACGTGAATGGTGGTAAATGAGAGGTACATTCATTATATATCGGCAATTTGTCATTATGTATGTACAGTATGTATGTATGTATGTATGTATGTATGTATGTATGTATGTATTTATGTATGTATGTATGTATTGTATGTATGTATGTATGTGTGTGTGTGTGTGTGTGTGTGCATGCGCGTGCATGTGTGTATGTGTATCTATGTGTGTGCGTGCATATTTATTTATTTATTTATTTATTCACTTTTTTTTAAATGACCCACAAGAAACAAAACGGGTTTGAACTATTTTACTTCCTCTGCACAACAACTGAACCACCGGTAATTAGATAATAACAACTGTGGCGAACAAAAGTTTGTGAGGTACCTAAGCTATGACGCACAAAACCTAGCCTGGTGGCTCTTGGAATTCCCATCCATCTATACATAGCCATTAAATGTTGGAAGGTTTGGGGGATTACCTCAACACCTCCCTCTCTGCCCTATTTTTGGTGGAGGACAAAAATATATACAGTATTATACATGTTTTTTTTTGTACTGGACGCAGGGCAATCCAAGTTGTCTTTGGGTAGATGGAGTAAACCTTGATTAGGGTACGAATAGGGAAACAACCATCGGCGCTCACGACCTCTGCACTGTGATGCCAGTTTGCTAATTGCAAAGGGATTGAATGAACTACCTCTACACTGTGAGGTCGACGTGCTAACCACTGGACCACCAGGTCGCCGACACAACAACTACTGCAAGCAAATCAATTTGGTAACTTTCACTGTGATTTCTGTACTGTACCCTTCAGCAGATGTTTTGGCCCATTCTTAATGAGCAAACTGCTACAGATGTCTTGGCTATGAACGGTGCTTTCTTCAGATGGTCTTTCACAGATGTTCAATAGAATTTTGATGACAGCTCATCAGGGGTCACTTTCGTATACCTGATTGTTTTGCCCTTTGCTATTCTTGGATATTTTCAGCTATGGGTCAATTGCGAGAACCATGACCTCCATTTGAGGCCAACGTTTATGACACAGGGCATCACATTGTTCCTTCATTGTCTCGAGATTTCATTGAAAGCAGCACAGATTCGAGATCCCCTCTGGCGGATGGAGCAGAGCAGCCCTAGAACATAACAGAGCCCCTCCCATGATTCACTGAAAGGATATTTTTTTCATCCGTCTACATTAAAAGCTAATGTGACTTGGCAAAAAGTTCAGCATGATTTTTTTTTCACAATTTATTTTCAACAGGGACATTTGGATGTCTCCCACGGTGTCCAGTCAGTATTTGTTTGGGGCTCAAACAAATACTGATCTTACAGATGTATCTTAACTTTAAAGTTAATTATTCCTTTTTGTCAGCTTCTTCAATGTGTCTGTTGTGTCCGGAGGAATGAGAGGAGGAGAGTTGCTTTGTCAACGTGTTTATTGTGCCACCATCTTAGTCTACCTGCGGTCGTGACGTCACCGCTGCTTTACGACCTGTCGCAACATTCTGTAGCAGTGTGACATATGCTACATTTACCCCCCCTCCCTGAAGGAACCAAAAACACTGTAACAAGGGAAACCGGGTAGACTGCCGGTTTCCCTGCTTAGCCGTGTGGGTTATTCTGCCACGCGATAGGCTAAGCACTGGCTAGGGACATTCAAAATCGGTGATAATTGTCCAAATACCGAGGGCAAAGGCGAACGCGAGCTGGCCGAGGCTCTGGCCCCACGGGCACGGCTGGTTCACGACGCTCTTCGAGGCGTCAGTAGTTTTTGCCTGAGAAGTCGTTCGAGGGGGTCGGTGCCGCCACTCTCCTTAGGCGGCTGGCATGCCAACGGGACCCGTCAGCCAGACAGAAAGTGGTCGGTCCGAGTTGGGCGGTAATCTGGACTGGTGCTGTCCAGAATGAGTCCAATTTGTGAGAGCAGCACGGCCGGCGAATGCGGACCCAGTCCGACACAGTAAGTGTGCGTTGCTTCGTCCGGCGCTTCTCGTTGGGCCCTCTGCTGGCTGAGGAAGAGTAGGGAAGGCCGTCTGCTTGGTTGGAGCTTCCTCCACCCCCGTTGGCCTGGGGGTGAATTGGGGCACCCGCACTGTCAGAGATGGAAAAGCCGAGTGCACAAAACAAGTCCAAGCCCAAGAGGTTGGCGCCGTGACGGGACACTTGGAAAGTGAAAGCAGGGAGAGTCCTTGAGCCATAGCGCACCGTGAAGGTGGCAGTGCCCACCATACCAATCTTAGTTTGGCCATAGCCAAACAAGTCCTCAGCGTTGGCCTCGATCGGGAGATGAGGAAATAGCCGTCGAACTGTGGACACGTTCAACAGTGACCTGGAGGCTGCCGTGTCGAGCAGGAGTGGTAAGCTCACTCCATCCAGTTCCACTGTGCACCACTTGAATGGCTTGGCGCGTGAGCCCACGCAGTGGATGGTGGTTCGCCTCGGCTGGTCTGGTGAGCGGCGTGGTGGGTATGTTGACGTGGGAGCAGAGCGGCACATCCTGGCGAAGTGGTTCCTCCTTCCGCAGTGCTGGCATCTCTGTCCAATGGCTTTGCAAGTTGGCGCACGTGTGGGGTGCCAGGCAGACCCACAGTTGGCACAAGGTCTGCGTGTGTTGGCCCGTTGATGTCTGACGACATTTATCTCGGTACGGTCGTAAGTGAAGGTGGGAGCAGAGCGGCACATCCTTGCGAAATGATTCATCTTCCCGCAGCGTTGGCATCGTTGTCCGGTGGCTCTGCAAGTGGGCGCACGTGTGGGGTGTGAGGCTGACCCACAGTTGGCACAAGGCGTGCGTGCATCGGCCCCTTGACGTCTGGCCACATTTATCTCTGCACCGTCGTATGTAGAGGTGGAGTCGTAGGTGGCGGTGGCTTCTGGGAGTGGCGAGGTTGGAGCAACAATCTGTGCCAATGCGGGAGAGTGTGAAGGTGTGGGTGGGTTCACAAGCCGAGCCGTTAGTTGTGCTGCGTTCTCCAATTGGAACGCCATCTCCACAGCCTTCGATAGTGGGAGGTCGTCAGGGGACAATAGTAGTTTTTCCCGTAGCTTGGGATCAATTGTGTGCTCCGCTAGTTGATCCCTTATCATTTCCTCCTCCAAGCGGCCGAATTTACAGAGGCCCGCTAAACACCTCAAATCGGCCACGTAGTGGTGCACTGACTCGCCTGTTCGTTGCCGTCGTTGACGGAAGGCAATCCGCCGGACAATCACGCCCTGAGGTGGGGCGAAATGTCGGGCCAATAAAGTGACACAATCCCCGTATGTCTTCGCGGGTCCAAGAGAGCGAAAAATGCGCTGCCCCTCACTACCTAAACTGTGTATTAGCATAGCCGTTCGGCGTGCTTCGCTTGCCTCGTTTAGTCCGGTCGCCGTCAGATACGTCGTAAACGAGTCATACCAGCGGGACCACGGGACTGGTGGCTCACCGGGGAGCGCGAGAAACGAGGGGAGGGGAGCTGTGTAGAATCCCATCCTCGTCGCCAATGTTGTGTCCGGAGGAATGAGAGGAGGAGAGTTGCTTTGTCAACGTGTTTATTGTGCCACCATCTTAGTCTACCTGCGGTCGTGACGTCACCGCTGCTTTACGACCTGTCGCAACATTCTGTAGCAGTGTGACATATGCTACAGTGTCCTCAAGTTTCCTCCATTCAGGGGTTTGGCTCCAGTCTCAGATGTTAATTTACGGAATAATTTACAGAAACCACAAAGGGACATACGTCTTCTTGTGCCGGTCCCATAAATACAGAGGGTTGTGTCAGGAAGGGCATCCGACGTAAAAGCTTGGCCAAAACAAACATGCGGATCAAACCTCTAAAGATGGAGCACACTGATTTGCTGTGGCGACCCCTTGAAGGGAAAAGCCGAAAGGAACAGAAGAAGAAACATCAAGTTGCTCTCCTAGCCTATACCTTCAAAGTGCTAGTCGATTCAAAAACTGTTAAGTGTGAGACACACCGTGTCTCTAAGTAGAACACACTCGTTGTCCTTTTAAATAGGCCAATGCGTGTGTATTTTTTTTAAAGGTGATTAGGGGGGCAAAGGTAGAGCATATAATTGAGTAGGCTTACCTTGGTAGTCTTGATGCAAAGCATAGCCACCAACAAAAATGTACTATACTTTTACCGTATACTTCTGGAATGTTGTGCCCTATTTCACATGACACGTCAGACAAGTTCCGTATGTCAGCCAATTAGTTCGAAGACAAGAAACAATATTGCGAAGATTATGTCCATTTAGTAAGTTGCTTATGGGGGGCATGGGGATTGACAATGGACAAATACCATATATTCCGGTGGATAAGGCGCACCCAAAAGCCTTGATTTTCTACAAAAGAAGACCCTGCGCCTTATGCGCAGTTGTGCTTACGTGTGAAGTAATATTGAGCCTCAAAAGGTCTCGCAACTCCTGTCAACAGCCACCGACTCCATTTCCACCAGTAGAAGTATTGCGTAATCGCAGCTTCTACTGTAGCACATTATAATGTGGTTTGCCTTAGATATGGAAAACCTTTATGTTTATATTATATTTGAAAACCTGTCATTCATTGAAGGTGCGCCTCATATATGGAAAACGTTTTAAAAAACACCATTCATTGGGGATGCGCCTCATACTCCAGTGCGCCTTATACACCGGAAAATACGGTAATAGAGGCTGAAAAAGAACATTGAGACAGTGAATGGATGCCAGAGTAGATTTTTGTCAAGAGACAAGCAGCAACATTTTGGACCAACTCGAGACCCTTGATGGAGAATTGTTGTAGCTGGCTCTAAAAGCTATTCTCCACGACTTAATGATGATTATGATCAATCACCAGTAAAGGTATAGCAATTGCATGATAATAATAAAAACAATGGTTTCAGCTATGTTCTATATTTAATCCATCCATCCATCCATCTTCTGCCGCATATCCGGGGTCGGGTCGCGGGGGCAGCAGCTTCAGTAGGGAAGCCCAGACTTCCCTCTCCCCAGCCACTTCTTCGAGCTCATCCTGGAGGTTCCCGAGGCGTTCCCAGGCCACCTGGGAGACATAGTCTCTCCAGCGTGTCCTAGGTCGTCCCGGGGTCTCCTGCCAGTGGGGCATGCTCTGAACACCTCACCAGTGAGGTGTCCAGGCGGCGTCCTAATTAGATGCCCGAGCCACCTCATCTGACTCCTCTCAATGTGGAGGAGAAGCGGCTCGACTCTAAGCCCCTCCCGGATGACCGAGGGTCTCACCCTATCTCTAAGGGAGACCCCGGACACCCTACGGAGAAAGCTCATTTCTGCCGCTTGTATCCGGGATCTCATTTTTTCGGTCACAACCCATAGCTCGTGACCACAGATTAGAGTTGGGATGTAGATCGATCGGTAAATTGAGAGCTTCGCTTTTTGGCTCAGCGCCTTCTTCACCACAACTGATTGGTAGAAAGTCTGCATCACAGCAGACGGCGCACCAATCCGCCTGTCGACCTCTCGCTCCCTCACACCCTCATTCGTGAACAAGACTCCTAGATATTTAAACTCCACTGCTTGAGGAAAGGTCTCTTCCCCGTCCTGGAGAGGGCACTCCACCCTTTTCCGACTGAGAACCATTGTCTCAGATTTGGAGGTGCTGATTCTCATCCAAACTGCTTCACATTCAGCTGCGAAACGCTCCAGAGATAGTTGGAGAGCTCCGCTTGAAGGCCCCAACAGTAACACATCATCTGCAAAAAGCAGAGGTGCTATACTGAGGCCACCAAAACGGAACCCTTCAACGCTTCGGCTACACCTAGAAATTCTGTCCATATAGGTTATGAACAGAATCGGTGACAAAGGGCAGCCTTGGCGGAGCGCAACCCTCACTGGAAACGACTCCGACTTACTTACAATGCGAACCAGACTGTGACATCACTCGTATAGGGACCGAACGGCCCGTATCAGGCGCTCCTGTACCCCATACTCCCGAAACACCCTCCACAGAACTCCACGAGGGACACGGTCTCCAAGTCCACAAAGCACATGTAGACTGGTTGGGAGAATTCCCATGCACCCTCGAGGACCCTGCTAAGGGTGTAGAGCTGGTCCAGTGTTCCACGGCCGGGACGAAAACCACACTGCTCTTCCTCAATCTGAGGCTTGAGTTTCTGATGGACCCGCACCTCTAAAACCCCTGAATAGACATTACCAGGGAGGCTGAGGAGTGTGATCCCTCTGTAGTTGGAACACACCCTCCGGTCCCCCTTTTTAAAAAGGGGGACCATGTCAGAGATAAGACAGTCTGACACCGTGGACAGAGACTCGGAACCAGAAAGATTGTCCCCACTGCCGCCAGGAGACGCAGTCATCAATGACATACGTCTGAATTCTGCGCCCCTCTGCCAATCTATTTATTAAGAATACATGCAAATTAAAGTGATACATTAGTGAAACATAGTTTTATTGATTATAATGCCACACCTCTGGGAGTTCTGAGCAACAACAGATGTAAGTAATAAAACATTGTGTTTCCCATGAACTGATAAGTTTGCATCCTGGCTAGTGACCTCTTCGTGTGAAAAGGAGTTTGAATTCCTAAATTACCCCTGTGGTAAGACTTCCCCGGTCGTAAATGACTCCTGTGAAGCTGGCCGTTTACATTGCTGTGTCCGTTGACCTGATTGACCTCAGGTTGCGCGTGCCACGCTTGTGTATTGAGTCAGAAGTGTTGACGAAGGATACAACAGCATGAAACTTTTTTTTTATTGAAATTTTTGAGAACAATTAGAGGAGGAAAGGAAAGGAAGGAAAACATGGTCACATTCAGCATCATCTGATCTACACATCAAAACAAAACATGGATCACATAACCATCTCATTAAATGTTTTATATTTCTTTTCAATTCTGCTGGTGCAATGTCCTGTTCACTCTGCCATATACAAAAGAAAAGTTAATGAATAAATAATGAAGAATTAAGAGAAAAAAAATAATAAAAATAATAAATAATAAATAATAATAATTAGAGTAGCAATAATTAACAATTTTGATCTTGAGTGGATTGGGGTTCATTGGTTAACTAAATCGATGAGAAGGCTTCGGACGTTTCGCCTCCTATCCAAGAGGCTTCGTCAGTGTACTAAAGTCTAACTCAGACATGGGCAAACTACGGCCCGCGGGCCACATAGGCTTTTTAATCCGGCCCGCCGAACTTGCCCAAATTATAGTAAAATCAGTGTCTGAAACTCATGACAAAAAGTTAGTGGTCAACAGGGAAGTTAACTGAAAAGTTGCCTGCCCCATTTTTTCACAACTTGAAGCACAATGAGACAACCAATCACATTAAAAAACATTGCCACCAACCATGAAGTTTTTTTTTAATGAAGAATGCACCTACTACAAATGCTACCTTGCTTAATTTACGGTAAATGTGCATGGCCGTAGATTTTGCTGCAGTAGTCGATTGTCATTGAGGTGCACAATGCAGCGTTTGCATTGTCTCACGTACACTTCACAGTCACGGTTTAATGTAAATTTACGTTTTGTAGCGTCACATATGTTGTTAGCTTCTTTTGAATCTTTCTTCTGGGCTGAGGTTCTGTGCATCTATTTTGGAAAATAACATGCAATTGCACGACTTTATAACACTTGATAAAGTCCGGACGAAAGAAGCAGGCTTCTGATTGGCTGCCGTGCCGAGTATGCAAATTTCAACTGCAGGTAGCCTATGTCTGTGTGCTCGGCGACGGTACACGTGTATTGTTTGCGCGTGAAGGCGAGGGTGTCAGTGGAGAGTTTGATGAGCGCGCGGTCAGGACAAACCATCTATGATTTGGCGGAATTTAACACAAGTAGGTATTATTGAGCTTGAATATTTCGTTGTGTAATAATATGTTTTGAATGTTGAAAGTGATTCAATTTTTCAATAAATGTTGATTTCTTTAACTTTGTCCCTTCAATGAAAACTTATTAAAAACAGACGCAATCTTGATAAATCACAGTGCATGTTATTTTAATCTATTTCCATTTCCTCCTCCAAGTATCTGCGAAATAGTATGTAAACGCCATATTCCTTGAGACAAATTTATTAACTGATCAGGGATATTTTTCACATTTGAAAGACAGTTACTAAATTGGGTTGTAGTATTCTTACTGTGCTATGCGGTTTGTACACACTACATTTAAAGGACAACCGGCACCATTTTTTTTTGTTTCCCACTGACATCAGAAAAACGTTTTATAGCATCTAAAATACCCAAATCAGGCAGGCTGATATTTTTAGTTAAATGAAAAACACCAATAAAATGATTTCAAAATGAATCCGGAAATGGCCAGTTTCAGAAGGTCCCACCTCCTTGTTCGTGACGTCATGCCAAGACGTCTTGCCTTGCTCGAGAATCAAAACAATGGCTTCAGATTTGGAGAAGATGTTTTCTTGTTACTCATCCAGTTATGAATATAATTCAAATAGTTCTGAAGAGGAAAGCATAAATTTTGCAATTGATTCAAGGAGTCCTCCCATATCAATTCGAGACGTCAATGACAGCAATGTAGCATCCGTTGGAAATGGGCTGATTTGTCAGCTGGGAATTTGTGTCAGCGAATATCAAATAGTTGTCTTGGTCCAACACACAACGATTCACCATGGCATTATTTATGTGTAAGTCTTAAAACGTAAACTATAGCTATATGCTGTGGAATCTTTGTAAAATACGCTCAGTCGAAGTCATTTGAAGTGAAGAGGCGTCGGTTGTCCTTTAATGCTTTAGGTTTAGTATTTCCGGCCCAAACACTCCCTCCAAATGCTCCGCGAGTCAAAAAGTTTGCCCACCCTTGGGTTATACCCTCGATCTCTTCTTTTTGTCTTATCCATTAACTTAGAGGTTCTATAAAAATGGCAAATAATAGTGGGGAAATAGGGGAGCCCTGTCGTCATTTTGATCTCCCGAGACTGTTGGGAGGTTGAGTGATTCCAATATAGCTTCGGGAGCTTCCCCATCATCCGGAACCATTTGGGCATAGAGGTCCTTATAATATCTTTCAAAGAAACCATATACCGGACAAATTTCATTTGTCCGGTATATGGGTCCTTGATTTTATGAACCACCCTCTCTGCTTGTTGCTTCCTTAATTTATAAGCCAAATTTTTCGTTGCTTTACTGCCCGCCTCATAGTAATTCTGCTTTAAGAAAATACGTTTTTTATAAATATCTATGTCATGGATATCTTGTATCTGTTTTTTAACTGTCGTAATTTCTTGGGCCACCGTCATTTGGGCATTTTTTTGTGTTGACTCTCTAGTTGCTGTAATGATTTATCGAGTTTTCCCAGTTTTTCCTGTGTGCTTTTCTTTTGTAAAGCCAATTTTGTGATTATTTTCCCTCTTAAGACCGCCTTGCCTGCATCTCATACCATGTTTAGGGGCACCGTTCCGTTATCATTTTCTAATAGAAACAGTGAGATTTCATCCTTTATTTCTTCCTTCATCTTCCCCTTTAATGCATTGAAGTTACGTCTCCAGGTGTATGTCTACTTTTTCTTTTGCCATTTTTCCCATAATTTTGCTTCTCTTGATTGGGTTTAGGATACCTTTCACGTTGTATGAAGCGAACCTAAGTGGGGTTTTGTAACTCTCCATCACCTAATAGGAAACACCTATTGCTGAAGCAACCCGTTTTCCAATCTAACTTTAGTGTGTTAGCAAGAAAAACTACAATAATAAAACAAAATCTAAATAAAACAAACTTAACAGATACAGCAGATGCCTCCAAATGAGGATTCTGCTGTGGGGATTCATATATGACCCCAATAGAGCCAGGATCTTCTGCTGGCTCTGAGGGAAAGCCTCCACTAACATTTCCTTGTAGAGGGCCCTCCATTCGTTGACGCCCTTACAAATACATTTGTGTCCAAATGAGTCCAAGCATCCTCGATCCACATAATACATCCATGTGTACATAACTGTATGCACAAAACAGGCATACATACTCATTGACTCACATGTTTTAAATTGTCACAGCCTCGTGTCATTCCACGTATAGCCACGTACGTACACACACCTACATTCATACACATTATATATATATATATATATATATATATACACCTGTATATACATACATATACACTTACATTTACACAAATACAAATATACACATATACACCCATACATACCTAAATACATACATACATACCCATACGTACACCCATACATACATGTATACACATACATAGCTATATCTACACCCGCACACCTACACATTATCTTCTCCGACGTACATTTCCACCTGCTCATGTAATACTGGCAAATACATTCACTTTCTACACCCATATGCGTACGACTACACACACAAAAACTCTCTTCTCTTTAAACAAACAAAGCCTTTTGGTGCCAAATTTTACGCAGGATCTCCTCCTTAGTTTTGTTGCTGGTGAATTTTATGATTATTGACCTCGCCGGGGAGTCAGCGGGAGGTTTTCGGCCAAGTGCCCGATGGACTTGTTCAATCTTGAGATCGGTGTGAGAAGAAAGCTCAAGGTTTTCTCTCAATAGGTGATCAACAAACTCTACCACTGTCATGATCTGGTTGGCGACCAACGGGTAGCGACGTCAGCCCTGCCGGCAGCCTCGCAGGTGCTGGTCGTTATAATCTATAACACTTAAAAGGACACCTGGCACGATCATCCGGTGCCGATTCATTGTTTGTTTGCTGCTTGGTTGCAGCATGCATCGTGTACGTGTTTGTTTAACCTTGGCGGGCTTTTACTTTTGGTCTTCTTTTGATACTTTGTATTTTTTCCATTCAGATCATTTTTGATGTTTTACATTTTGTTCCTGCTGACTTTATTTTACATGACGATTTGAGTCTCATCCACGACGAGCCGTGCAACGTCCGCGTCAACGTCAGTCCGAGACCCCACTCACCGCTGGATCCCGGAGCGGCTCGAGACTGGTCTCGATCCCCCGGAGCCGGGCAGTTCACGCCCACGTCGGCGTCCGACCGAGACCTGGTCCCATACGGCCGTACGGGGTGCCATTCTGCGCCTGGCAGTTCGACGTCCACGCAGAGCCATGCGCCGTCGTGTGATCGTGCGAGAGGGATCGCACTCACGCCCACGACGATCCGTGCCGCGTCTTCGTCCACCCCAGGCCGAGTCACGTTCCCATCAGGCCGCCGCCCGTCGTATGTTGGAGAGGCGGCGGTTGCCCTCTCCACCGACCGTTCCCTGGCGAGTGGACCTTTTGGGAGACTGTTGGGACTTCTGGAAGCAGCCCCTTGAAGGGGGGGTACTGTCATGATCTGGTTGGCGACCAACGGGGGGCGCTGTCGGCCCCGCCTGCACCTGCACAGGTGCTGGTCGTCCCGATCAGATTGGCGACCAGCGGGTAGCGACGGTGCCCCCAAAAAGCGGGCAGGAGGGAGCAGGAGGTTGTTTGACAAATTGTATTAAAATAAAGTCAGCAGGAACAAAATGTAAAACATCAAAAATGATCTGAATGGAAAAAATACAAAGTATCAAAAGAAGACCAAAAGTAAAAGCCCGCCAAGGTTAAACAAACACGTACACGATGCATGCTGCAACCAAGCAGCAAAAAAACAATGAATCGGCACCGGATGATCGTGCCAGGTGTCCTTTTAAGTGTTATAGATTATAACGACCAGCACCTGCGAGGCTGCCGGCAGGGCTGACGTCGCTACCCGCTGGTCGCCAATCTGATCGGGACGACCAGCACCTGTGCAGGTGCAGGCGGGGCCGACAGCGCCCCCCGTTGGTCGCCAACCAGATCATGACAACCATCGTTGTAAAGTTGATCTCAGCCCCCTCTTCGACACCATAAATTCTTATGTTGTCCCGTCTTGCTCGTCCCTTTTGGTCGGTTATCTTATCTTCCATTTTAGCCTGTAGCTTTAGCAGCTCCTTTGTTGCTTCTTCCAGTTACAACACTCTTTCCTCCGTCTCCGAGATCCTCGTTTCGATGACATCTATCCTGTTGTTGGCAGTCTTAATTTCGTCCTTGATTTCAGTGAGCGCATTGGCGTTTTCACGCCGGAACGCCCTTAATTCTTGCAGGATCGTTGTTAAATTAGCTGCGGCTTCGTTCGGCTGGGGCTCACCAGGTACGTGTCAGCCGTCGATGTCGAGTTCCTCCCCATCGGATTGGGTTGTTTCAATCCGCAGAGCCGACTTTTTGATTGCTTTGGGCATTTCTTTAACGCCTTAAAATACACTTTGCAGCTTGTCAAAATATTAATAAAGTACGGCGTTACTCAAGTTGATCGAGGAGCTCTGCAGACGTGCTTCTTACTCCATGACCCAGAAGTCAGCATGAAACTTTTAAATATGATAACCTCTTATTCTCTAATCTCGATCAGACCACCACCACTCTGCCAATCCAGAGGCACTCTCCCCGATGACCATGCGGTGTTGAGGAGGCGTGTCAGCGAAGACAGCCCCACAACATCCAGAACCTTTAGGAACTCTGGACGGATCTTATCCACCCCCGGCCGGGGCCTTGCCACCGAGGAGCTTTTTAACCACATCGGTGACTTCAACCACAGAGATCGGAGAGCCCATCTCAGAGTCCCCAGACACTGCCTTCTCCAAGGAAGACGTGTTGGTTTAGTAGAGGAGGTCTTCGAAGTACTCTGCCCGCCGGTTCACAACGTCCTGAATCGAGGTCAGCAGCGCCTCATCCTCACTGTACACAGTGTTAGTGGTGCACTGCTTTCCCCTCCTGAGACGCCGGATGGTGGACCAGAATTTCCTCAAAGCGGTCCGGAAGTCAGCTTCCATGGCCTCATCGAACTCTTCCCATGCCCCAGTTTTTGCCTCGGTGATCACTGAGGCCACGTTCCGCTTGGCTAATCGTTACCTGTCAGCTATCTCAGGGGTCCCACAGGCCATACAGGCCCGATAGGACTCCTTCTTCATCTTGACGGCATCCCTTACTACTGGTGTCCACGAGCGAGTACGGGGTTGCCGTCACGACAGGCACCAACCACCTTACGGCCATAACTCCGATTTGCCGCCTTAGCAAGGGAGGTACGGTACATGGTCTATTCAATGTAACCCGCCTGCCCCGGTACATGTGTAAAGTTCTGCCGGAGGTGGGAGTTGAAACTCCTTCTGACAGGGGATTCCAGACGTTCCCAACAATCCCTCACAACACGTTTGCGTCTGCCAGGTCGGACTGGCATCTTCCCCCACCAACGGAGCCTCCTCACCATCAGGTGGTGATCAGTTGACAGCGCCGCACCTCTCTTCACTCGAGTGTCCAAAACATGCGGCCGCAAATCCGATGATATGATTACAAAGTCGATCATCGAACTGCGACCAAGGGTGTCCTGGTGCCACGTGCACGTATGGACACCCTTATGTTTGAATAAAGTGTTTGTTATGGACAACCCGTGTCGAGCACAGAAGGTCAGTAGCAAAACACCACTCCTGTTCTGATCGGGGGGGCCGTTCCTCCCAATCACGCCCCTCAGGTCTCACTGTCATTTCCCACATGAGCATTGAAATCACTCAGCAGAACAAGGGAGTCCCCAGCGGGAGTGCTTTCCAGCAAACCCTCTAAGGTCTCTAAAAAGGTTGGGCACACAGAACTGCTGTTTGGTACACATGCACAAAAAACAGTTATAACCCGTCCCCCGACCCGAAGGCGAAGGGAAGCAACCCTTTCATCTACCGGGGTGACCCAACATACAGGCTGCGAGCCCGGGGGCAATGAGTATGCCGACACCTGCTCTACGCCTCTCACCGTGGGCAACTCCAGAGTGGAAGAGAGTCCAACCCCTCTCGAGAAGGCTGGTACCAGAACCCAGGCTGTGTGTGGAGGCAAGCCCAACTATGTCTAGTCGGAACTTTTCAACCTCGTGCACCAGCTCGGGCTCCTTCCCTGCAAGAGAGGTGACGTTCCACGTCCCAAGAGCTAGCTTCTGCAGCCAAGGATCGGACCGCCAGGGACACCACCTTTGGCTGCCGCCCAGCTCATAATGCACCCGACCCCTCTAGCCCCTCCCATGGGTGGTGAGCCCTTGAGAAGGGGGATCCACGCTTCCTCTTCGAGCTGAGCCCGACCGGGCCCCATGGGTCTAGGCCCGGCCACCAGGCGCTCGCCAACGAGCCCCATCTCCAGGCCCGGCTCCAAAGAGGGGCCCCTGTGACCCGCGTCCGGGCAAGGGAAAACCAAATCTATTTATGTTTTTCTTCATATGAGGTCTTTTGAGTCATACTTTGTCTGATCCCTCACCAAGGACCTGTTTGGCATGGGTGACCCTGCCAGGGGCATAAAGCCCCAGACAACTTAGCTCCTAGGATCACATTGGAACACACAAACCCCTCCACCACGGTAAGGTGACGACTCACGGAGAGGTGTTGTTCTATATTTTTAAGAACAAAAGAGGGTGTGGAATAACACTCAAACATATTTTAATGCTCAGAATTTATTGAAAGGATAGGCTGCCTTATGGTGACAATCATGAACGGGTGAATGAACCTGTCACGAATGTTGAAGAATCCCACAGAAATCACCGCAAACTTAGCATAAGTCAATATATATATTATTATTGATGTTAAGAATGGAAAGATGGGTGATTAATGGCAGTCTTTTTCGATTATAGGTCTGATGCAAACAAATGCCTTTAAGTTGGTGCACACCTCATCAGTCCAGACTGAGCCTGCAAGGAAAAAAAAGACAAAAAAAGGGTTAAGTGTGCCACCTTCACAGAGAACGTTACATGTACTTGTATGAAATAAACATTGGGATACATTATTGCAATAGGAAAAGACATTTATGACACATCCGGATACATGCTATTCTCCTTTCATAATATTCTTAGCATACAAACCATTTTCATCAATCTTGACGCAGTCTTCATCTCCATCAAAGTTGTCAGGCTGACCAGCGGCAAAGTTCCTGAAATTAACAACTTCGCCATCGGTCCAAACGAAATCGCCTTCCTGTGTAAGAAAATGTCACATTTTAGACACCTAAAGACTATGCTTGCAATATGGAGTTTGAGTCGATCTCCGTTTTTGCTGTACATGTTCAACACGTGTTCGCTGTAACTATTTAACACGTGTCAATCTCAAGGTGAATTTACAGGACAAGTTCCACGGGGACAGGTTCTCCTCCCTTGAGGTGATAAAACAACAACAATGAACAAAAAACAAACAAAGTCACACCACCTTTCTTGAAGTTGATGACAAGACTTAACCTGAAACAATGCGTTAATTTTCTATGTGGCAAAAATATATCTGGTCAACACGGTAACTTGATTCAATCAAAACATTTGTACTGATCGGTTTCTCACCAGAATTGCATCATGGAGTCCAATCCAGGTGTTTACAATAGAACCAGCTCCTTCCCGAATCAGTTCAACCACGAGTGCGTTTTCTTTGGCACTGTTAATTGAGACCAGATTCCCACCAAAAAGGTTGCAGACGCTCTGAAGGGGGGAAAAATGAAATCAAACCAGAATTTAAACTCGTTGCACAAAGTGTCAACACATGTTAATTGCAGTACACTTTATACGAATATCCTGTTTGAATGCCTTGCATACCTCTGCATCAGAGAAGGTCCTAGGATCATTTTTGAAGATGTAACAGTACTTGTCCAGCTGAGTCCAGGTTTTGGGACACTGATTAGCTGCAATGTGATAGTTGGGCATCAAATGACTGTCGCAATATTAAAAGCGGGAGCGGGATTTACAGTAAATATCGTGACCTACTTTCTGGATGGTTGGACCTCTGTGAAAGTGATGAAGAAGAAGAGGATAATTGTTCAGTTCAGAGAGCAAAACAAAATTATCAATGTGTCAAATTTCGACTTACAGCTCTGGTCAGTGCAACGGTCACACAAAGGACAACCAATAGGTGAAGACGAGCCATCTGAGCAATGAAAGAATGATTTGGATCACATGGTTGAAAAAAATCATCAGCTTTGTGAAGCAGATTTTTTTGAGCAGGTGTGAGAATATTTTTTTGTAAAAATATTTTCATATACATGAGTGGTGGGGAAATAGGTTGAATATACAATTGAGGATGCTTACCTTTGGAGTCTGGTTTCTTGAATGCCAAAAACGGCCACTGGAAAACGTTTTATACATTGGGTTGACAGTCTTGGAATGTTGTCCCCGTGTCGCATGACACGTCAGACAAGTTCAGGTGAATTAAATCATCTATCAGACAAGAAAATATATTTCCTCCCTGAGGGGGAGCTCAACCCACAGGTGGGTTGAGCTCTGCATCACTGCATCAGTGGCTCTTCAAGCAGTAGAAGCAATACAAAATAAGGAACGTCATCATTTTCTTTTTCTTTTGACTTTTCCCTTCATGGAATCAGGTGCATCTATCTAAGCCTGTGTTGCGCTTTCCCTTCGTGTCGTCTTCCACGACATCCATTAACCTCCACATTGGCCTTCTTCACTTCAATATATCAAACATGAAGGGTCATGATATATAACAGGAATTGTAGGCTTGTTTGAGCTGATTAGGTCAATATTTCCATAAGTGTGCACAAAAATACTTGGCTCAGTTCCAATTTCACACCCAAACATTCACCAATTAAAGAGAAATATTCTCACATATTTGACAAACTTGTCTTTGAACATAGTGAGCAGTGAATGCTTTTTTAACTTAAGTATGCAATACGTCTGTAAGTATGCAATTAAATGTGAAGTATGGTTTGACGACACAGGTGAGAATTTCTGTGTGGGGGTGTTGTTGCGTTTGCAGAATATCGTCATGCGCTCCCTGACTCCATCAATCCGGTAATGTGCACTTTTGACCCTTGAGAACTGAAGAACTTTGACAACTACTAATAGTGTGCATGTATTTATGTTAACCCATTTACGCCGAGCGTATACTACATATGAACACAAATAAATTCATTTTGAAATGCATTAATGTTATTAATTATTACCTGTATTCATCATATATTATTCTATTATTGTTAATTATATCCTACATTTGAACCTATTTGGAAAACCAACAGCACAGGTAGAAAAGCCCTTTCGGCGCTTACGACATCCTACTCGTGAGCTCCGTTGTCTTCAACTCTGTTTTGATTATATTTTGATTTCATAAAAATTAAATGCTGGCTTTTGCATAACTTTCTCAAGCTTAACAGCGAAAAAACTGAACTTCTCTTTGTCGGTACCAAATCCACCCTACACACAGCAAACAGTTTCTCTCTCACCATTGACAGTCCAACCGTGTCCCCCTCACTTCAGGTCAAGAGCCTGGGTGTCATCCTCGATAGCTCACTATCCTTTCACTACTGTATAAATAACATAACTCGGTCTGCATATTTCAACCTCCATAATATCAATCGTTTCCGTCTCTCTCTGACCCCTCAATCCGCTGCTATCCTTATCCACAGTCATGTCACCTCCCGCATCGATTATTGTAACTCACTTCTCATCGGTGTCAATCAGAAATTTCTCCATAAACTCCAACTAGTCCAAAATTCTCCAGCCCGGATCATCACAAAACCCCCCTCCTTTCACCACATCACATCTGCCCTCCAGCAGCTCCACTGGCTCCCTGTCATCATAAACATCGGATCAAATTCAAAATACAGTAAAGTCTCGTTATATCGATATTCAAGGGAGTCCGAAAAAATATTGATATAACCGGGACTATCGATATATCCGGCCCTGTTTGCATGTAATTTTCTCCGTGCGTGCATAGAAATAGTATCGATATAACCGGGACTATCGATATATCCGATATCGATATAACGAGACTTTACTGTACAGTGAGACTTCAACTTACAAACACCTCAACTTACAAACTTTTTGTCTTACAAACGTCAAACTTATGAAAATCAAACCTTATAATAAGGACTATTTTCATAATACACACCCACCACGGCTGGCGGAGTGATCTTCGGCGGAAGCACACGACCGAACAGCACCACAGGTTACCAACAGTCCTTATGGAAGGTGACTCTCCTTCCATAAGCCATCAACGACCATCAAAAAGGTAAATAAAACTTTATTTTACAGCACAGTTTATTTCTTTAATTACAGTCGCCATGTAATGCGCCTCTCTTTCCAAACAGCAATTCCCTTTGACCTTCGACCTCCAACGCCATTCCATCAAGCCATAAATTACCATCACAGATGTAAACGAAGGGACTTTATGATACAATGCAGTGTCTTTCTTTCATTACAATACAATAGCACATTTATTATACATAGAATAAGGTATGTTGTGTGTAGTTTTAAGGCTTATTTAGTTGAAAAGTATATTTTATGGAAACCCGGGAACGGATTATTCCCATTTTAATGGTTTCCTATGGGATTATTATTTTTGAGATACACACTTTTTGCCTTACACACTCTGTCTGGGAACCAATTAAGTTCGTAAATTGAGGTCTCACTGTACTTCTGTTTATATTCAAAGCCATGCAGAACCTTGCCCCTCCCTATCTGTCTGATCTGCTTCAAATCTCCGTTCCCTCTCGGTCCCTCGGATCCTCATCCTCCCTTCACCTCTATGTGCCCTCTGCCCGTCTCACCACGATGGGATGCAGAGATTTCAGCCGCTCTGCTCCCAAACTCTGGAATTCACTTCCACCCAACATCCGTAATATTGACTCCCTCCCTATTTTCAAATCCCACCTCAAAACCCATCTGTTTAAAATTGCATTCATAGTCTATTTCAATCAGCGATTTTATTATTTATAATTTTATTTATGGTTTTATTGTTTTGTGTATTGTTTTTTGATTGTAAAGTGTCATTGAGTGTTCTGAAAGGCGATTAAAATTAAATGTATTATTATTATTATTATTAAAAATACATTTAGGTATGTTCATATGAACACGCTCTGCCTAAATGGTTCTGGAAAAGTCAGGATTGACTTTTCCAGAGTGAGCAGCGACTGGGGTAAAAAAATGTGGTGATTTAATGTCATAACACCAAGATAAGAACCTGAGATAAGGGACCGTATTGCTGTGGGTGTGGAAGGTTCATGACAAGATAACATATCTAAACACTTTCAACTAATTACGAGCTGAAATATAAAAGCAGGCATCTAATTTTTGGGGTGTGTGAATTGATTAACATATTTTATTATTTTCATTTGTGAGTCAAGTTTGAAGATAATATTTTAATTTGATGAACTTTAAGTTAATATATACCTACTATTATTATATAAATAGTATTAAGCAATTAACATTTTACAAAATATTGAAAAGGTCTTTTGGAATTCATGTCATTTCGTCACAAAACTAGACAACTTGGGACGTTCCAAGTCCCACACTGTCCCTGACGGTTGCCTAATGTTTTGCTGACAATTAATGAATAAAGGGGACTCTTAAATGATATATAAGCACTGAGAAAAGTAGGTTTATGTCCGTGAATGTATTGATCACGAGTCAAGGCAAGTACAACGAACCTCTTAGTCTGCCATGGATGGATGCCATTTCGCTTGGCCACTGACAGAAACTGGTGACTGCCCGTCTCATGTTTGTTCGCGGGGATGAATACAACAAGGCTGGCTTACTTCTCTTCAATATACAGTATATGGAAACACTTTGTGCTTCCGGTACAATAGGTATGAACAAAACAAAAAAAAAAGAAGAGAAATCACATTTATAGACAGGAGTAGGACTTTAAACGACTTGTGGTGAAGGCAAACTTCAAAGCTTCATAATTCTTACTCGCCATGACAAGCAAATCCACTGGTGACTATCTTGTGTTGGCCCTGGAAAGTGACCATAAATTCGATACATAGATTTCTTCATGGCAAAGTAAAGTTTCTGTCTCGACAGTAAAAATTTCACACTATGTGGTGAACGGTTGTACCCAAACGCCTGGGAGATATTTCATTGATTAGAACAGGGGTGGGCAAACTTTTTGACTCGCGGGCCGCATTGGGTTCTAAAATTTGATAGAGGGGCCGGGCCAGGAGCATTTGGAGGGAGTGTTTGGGCCAGAAATACTAAACCTAAAGCATTAAAGGACAACCGACGCCTCCTGACAAGTTATGTCCATAATTTATAAAATCACTTCAAATGACTTTGACTGAGCGTATTTTACAAAGATTCCACAGCATATAGCTATAGTTTACGTTTTAAGACTTCCACATAAATAACGCCATGGTGAATCGTTGTGTGTTGCACCAAGACAACTATTTGATATTTGCTGACACAAATTCCCAGCTGACAAATCAGCCCATTTCCAACGGGTGCTACATTGCTGTCATTGACGTCTCGAATTGATATGGGAGGACTCCTTGAATCAATTGCAAACATTTATGCTTTCCTCTTCAGAACTATTTGAATTATATTCATAACTGGATGAGTAACAAGAAAACATCTTCTCCGAATCTGAAGCCATTGTTTTGATTCTCGAGCAAGGCAAGACGTCTTGGCATGATGTCACGAACAAAGGGGTGGGACCTTCTGAAACTGGCCATTTCCGGATTCATTTTGAAATCATTTTTATTGGTGTTTTTCATTTAACTAAAAATATCAGCCTGCCTGATTTGGGTATTTTAGATGCTATAAAACGTTTTTCTGATGTCAGTGGGAAACCAAAAAAAATGGTGCCGGTTGTCCTTTAAATGTAGTGTGTACAAACCGCATAGCACAGTAAGAATACTACAACCCAATTTAGTAACTGTCTTTCAAATGTGAAAAATATCCCTGATCAGTTAATAAATTTGTCTCAAGGAATATGGCGTTTACATACTATTTCGCAGATACTTGGAGGAGGAAATGGAAATAGATTAAAATAACATGCACTGTGATTTATCAAGATTGCGTCTGTTTTTAATAAGTTTTCATTGAAGGGGCAAAGTTAAAGAAATCAACATTTATTGAAAAATTGAATCACTTTCAACATTCAAAACATATTATTACACAACGAAATATTCAAGCTCAATAATACCTACTTGTGTTAAATTCCGCCAAATCATAGATGGTTTGTCCTGACCGCGCGCTCAACAAACTCGCCACTGACACCCTCGCCTTCACGCGCAAACCATACACGTGTACCGTCGCCGAGCACACAGACATAGGCTACCTGCAGTTGAAATTTGCATACTCGCACGGCAGCCAATCAGAAGCCTGCTTCTTTCTTCCGGACTTTATCAAGCGTTATAAAGTCGTGCAATTGCATGTCATTTTTCAAAATAGATGCACCGAACCTCAGCCCAGAAGCAACAAAAGAAGCTAACAACATATGTGACGCTACAAAACGTAAATTTACATTAAACCGTGACTGTGAAGTGTACGTGAGACTTATGAAAGGGGCTTCGTGGCTCTTAGGAAGCAATGCAAACGTTGCATTGTGCATCTCAATGACAATCGACTACTGCAGCAAAATCTATGGCCATGCACATTTACCGTAAATTAAGCAAGGTAGCATTTGTAGTAGGTGCATTCTTCATTAAAAAAAACTTCATGGTTGGTGGCAATGTTTTTTAATGTGATTGGTTGTCTCATTGTGCTTCAAGTTGTGAACAAATGGGGCAGGCAACTTTTCAGTTAACTTCCCTGTTGTCCACTAACTTTTTGTCATGAGTTTCAGACACTGTTTTTACTATAACTTGGGCAAATTCGGCGGGCCGGATTAAAAAGCCTAACGGGCCGTATGTGGCCCGCCGGCCGTAACTTGCCCATGCTGGATTAGAATGTGATTTTACATTTTCTCTGCCAAGGTAGATGATACTAAGAAGTGCTGCTCAATGATTTGTCTGCAACAGGCCAGAAACATGAACAATGAAATGAAAACAGCCTATCACATAAAAAAAAGTAAAAGAAAAAAACATCAACCAAAAAAAAGAAAAATCTGTCTGAAATGTGAACTCCTGTAAATCATGAAGATATTATGCTCTGAATTGTCATACGAAACTGTGAAGCCAGTTTTTATGATGTTCTCAATATGCCATTTGGGCTTGTAACATTACTGTAAACCAGTGGAGTGATTTACTACAAGTCCACTAAACGATACCTTTAGTGATATCTTTAGTGGTCTGATTGACCTTTATCAACGATGTTCATTATTTCTTGAAAAGTCGGTCTTCAAAATAGCTTTAATAGTAAATCTCCAACCAAATTCATTTCTTCTCCTCCTTCAGCCATTGTGGGTTGACCAAATTGCTATTAAATCAACACAATACACAGTGTATTCTTATGCAGCTCACTACAGATCCAGTGTGCTATCTCTGTCCAGTATGCTATGTCTCTAGTGGCTTGTGATTTGAGCAAATTTCCAGCTACTTCCAGGAGGCCTTGGATTGCCAACTCTAAATCTGATTGGTTAAAGCAACAGTTTCATCTACACTTATTTTTTGCTGCAGGTCCTGCAGAACTGATTGTGCAGGCATCCGGGTAGATTTCTGACCCTGATAACAAATGATGGCTGAAATGTGATTGGTTAAATGCTTGAATACGAAAACACACGTCTGGAAGCAACACAACCGGCGAAAAGCAATGAAAGGAAGCTGAAAGAGAATTTGGAATTATTTAATATGAATTAATGGACAAAATATAATTAACATAAGTGTGTGATTCTCATATTTTTAGGCCAGAAGATAAGGTTTTACGGCCTTGACGGTTCTCCACTGCTGTACACATACTGAAAAAAGTCTTTCAGTGAAAAAAAGACAAGTTGTCAATTTCAGAGGCATTGCAAGACGGGTGCTCTCTATGTTCAGCTGCAAGAGGCAATTGAAAGTGCAACACTACATGATCTCTTCCTCATCCCGTTTACCAGTTCAAAAAATTGTTCTTGTAGTCAGAATCAACTTGTTCCGCTTGTTTCGACAACAGCCAAACAACGCGACAAGTTCTTGAGACACGGAAATATTTTTCAATTCATAGGTGCCTTATTATATTTTACAAAAAGCCTTTGTAACATTAAGCATGTAAGTTTTTGGAGGACATAAATGTACAAAATTCTGATACATGTTAAACAAACTATCAACGCTATGGACAAAACATTTCACCTTTGGTGCTCTACTTTTGAGATACAGACCATTACAAGCTATTTTCACAAGTGTTCTTGAGAGGCCTTTAGAAATAAAACTTATTATTATTATTATTATTATTATTATTATTATTATTATTATTATTATTATTATTATTATTATTATTATTATTATTATTATTATTATTAAAGCCTCTGAGTTGGAGTCCCTGGGTCCTCGTTCGCTAACATACCACCAAGTGGTTTTGACCAGTATCACACCTTTAAATGGCTCAACAACATTAAATATCAACGTCTAGGAGGCGCTACAGGACAAGTTGCATAGCAACAAGTGCTCTCATTCCCATAAGACACCTGGTAGGTTCGTGGAACACGCTAAATTGTTCCTTTGTGTGATTGTGTGAACATTAGTGGCTGCTTGTTTTGTGCGCAACAAGTGGACGGTGTGCGCGTGTGAGAGGGTGATTGCAATTACCCAAATTCTTCAAAAAAGTGAATCAACACAATGCAGTACAATACAGTATACGGTTTCCACGCAAACGGCAAAACGAGGGGAAAAGATCTCCGAAAAGCAAAATATTAAAAAATTAAAATAGAAAAAAGAAGCAAATATGCGGTTTCGCGAGTGGAGTGCCAGACTGGAAAAAAAAGGAAACGTTGTCGTTTGAATCCAACACCTCAGGGCCGATTTGGGTGCACAATAAAATATATGATCATTTTTTTTATAATATTAAAGGGAGACAGATTGTTTTAATTAAAAAGAATAACATGATATGAAGCAGAAGGTGGGTCGTGAGAGTAATAGAATCACCTGAAAGGACAACCGACACCTCCCGACAAGTTGCGTCCATAATTTGTAAAATCACTTCAAATTACTTCTACTGACCGCATTTTACAAAGATTCCACCGCATATAGCTAGATTTTACTTTTTAAAATGTTGAATATTCAAGAAGTCTTGTTTTCGAGTTGATGACAATGACGGAAGTGACGAAACATTAGGAACACTTCTCACCGAGAAAACAATACACAGGTGAGTTCGAGTGCATTTTTGATACTTTTATTTCATCTGAAAACACCATGTTGAGTGCGAAATTAGAAGGAAAACGACATAAATAACGTGATGGTGAATCATTGTGTGGCAGCCAATTGTGGTAACACGCATAAAGAAGGTGTAAGTTTACACAAATTCCCAGCGGAGGAATAAGCGGTACGGAAAATGGATGGATGGATGGCTGGATGGATGGATGGATGGATGGATGGATGGATGGATGGATGGATGGATGGACAAACCAGCCATTTGGGTGGAATGAGAAAGACAAGTACAACATTTTCATTTATAAGCGCCTTTCAAAACTGTCCTGGTTACAGTCCTGGTTTTTTTTTTTTTTACATTTTTTACATTTACATAAAAAATGTGTACATCCAAATCGTTCATGTATCCTTGTTCTTCCAAATACATGATGTACAGAACGGTATGCTTGATTGCAGCGTACATCTAAACCACTTTATCCTCACGAGCGTCGCAAGTGTGCCTGTACTTGAGCTAAATACATTGTTTCCATCAAGTAAAGGCCAGTGTATTATTCCCAGTGTTTTGACTCATACTTTACAAATGAATAGTGATCCAGTTACTCGTACATGGTTTAAAAATGTTGTGCGGAATAAAAGGCAAGTACAATTACATAAAAATAATTTAATTTGAATACTTTGGGATTACTGCAATACTAAATATGTTCAAAAGATCACTCAGACAGCTCTGAGACAGATATGCTAATCACTTGTGTACCATGTCAGAGAGAGAGAGAGAGAGAGAGAGAGAGAGAGAGAGAGAGAGAGAGAGAGAGTGTGTGTGTGAGAGAGAGAGAGAGAGAGAGAGAGAGAGAGAGAGAGAGAGAGAGAGAGAGAGAGAGAGAGAGAGAGAGAGAGAGAGAGAGAGAGAGAGAGAGAGAGAGAGAGAGAGAGAGAGAGAGAGAGAGAGAGAGAGAGAGAGAGAGAAAAACGTTATATCACATGAGGTTAATTTTTGGAGTTTGGCCACTCATACTTAGGGACAACTTGGAGTGGTTAATCAGCCTGCTATGCATGTTTTTGGAATGTGGGAGGAAACCAGAGGACCTGGAGAAAACCCACGGGGGCCTGGGGAGAACATGCAAACTCCACACAGGGAGACCAGAGCTGGAATCAAACCCAGTACATCTGCACTGTGAAGTCGGCATGCTAATCACTCGACTACCAGACCACAATTTCAATCATATTTTGCCATGCTTTTGTCGTATCAAAGTCTTCATGTACAATAAATAGACATTTGTAACTCCATTCATATTTCAAGTACATATTTCAAGTGGGATTTTTTCCGGAAAGGGCCTTTGTCAATAGCATTGCGGCCAAATGACCCTATCCGCAAAACATTTCTCGGTGCGTTGATACCAAGTGTTCCGTGAAACAGTGATTGCGGACCACTTTTGCCAGTGCACCCTGTACATTTTTTGACCTAGCAACGCAGTCATCTGCCCAGCTATGAGCAAGCGCGTTTTATATACCCCTGGATGAAGGATCACGGAGGCCTACAAAGAACAAAAGTAGGAAGATGGATAAGCAAATACATGATTTGTTTTTCTGCATACATCGGGGGCGGCTCGCCGTTTGATTGGTTAGCGCATCGGGCTTACAGTGCAGATGTACAGAGTTCCATTCCGGCTCTAGCATTCTTGTCGGGAGTTTGCGTGCTGTCCTTGTGTAACGGAGTTGTGCGCTTAGATTATTAAATTATGAAGGAAGTGACGCAACGGCGCACAGTGTGGCACTATGTCCCGCCCATAGTTTCCAGAACAATCTCGAGGAGATTCAGGGTGAGTCGCAATTTTCTGTTGGTCTTGATTAACGCGCATTTTCATGACAATATCTTATTTTGTTTCCCCTTTTGTACTGTCTAGTGTTATCTAATTAGTTCCCTTATTCATTTCGAGTCCAGATTACTTTTTGTGTCATTATTTACTTCACGTTTTGTTGAGTGGAACTTTGGAGCGCATGTGCTTCATAGTGCTTTTCTATTGCGCAGTTAATCACAAGACGAAACCCATGCGACTTCACCCATCCCTTCTGCCATACTGTGTTGCAGGTAATAATTGTTTCATTTCGTTTTTATTGAACAATATTTAGTTTCTTGTGTCGTGTTTCATTTGCCCGTGAGTGTCCGTGGCTGGTTGAACTGTGCGCCAGCCATTACAAGCGCACCGCGTGTTCTGCCGAGTCTCCGCCCATGATGCGTTCAGGGACATCTTGTAAATAACTGAACTTGTGTTGTATTCTCTTTTTCTGTAAATAACCACTATACGATCACACGTTGTTAATTCTGTTTTGTTATCTACAATGTTTTGCATTTGAGAACAATCTCGAGGAGATTCAGGTTAATCACAAGACGAAACCCATGCGACTTCACCCATCCCTTCTGCCATACTGTGTTGCAGAAATAAAAGAAATAAAAAGACACATCCACGCGTCTCGTCTTCATTAATACAGCAGCATCGTGGAGATGAAGACAGTCACTGTTGTGACACCCGTGACATTGGTGCCGTGACCCGGATTCACAAGTGACTCTCCACTTCGGACCGGGACCGCGATGCTGCACAATGAAGACGCTGTGCAGTCCCATCACTCGGTGGACGGTGTGTCGACCCCCGTTTTGGAAATACATGTAGAGTGTTAATTGTCTACCTGCTGTTTTGCAATTGGTGTACTTTTTTTCATGTACGTGTTTTTGTGTGTTAAGTCTAAGAATGAGCTCCTTAGAAGTAACAAGTAGCACACCGTTGAATGAGTGTGTTGGTAGAGGTAGAGGCTTCCCAACCGTGTAACAGTTGTATAGTGCAATCCAGAGTGGTGTAGGTTGTACAGAGGGGAATGGGCAGGTTCAAGCTGAGGCCACTTATGTTAGTGGGGACAGAGTTCCTTCCCAGACCCAGTGCAGTGCATCTACGACGAGCGCACAGACAACTGATACACCAGCAACAGATACCTTTCTCCAGTCTGTCACAGTTATGTAGTGCTATGCAGGGTGATGTAGTTTGTACAGAGGGGAATGGGCAGGTGCGAGCTGAGGCCACTTATGTTAGTGGGGACAGAGTTCCTTCCCAGACCCAGTACAGTGCATCTCCGACGAGCACACAGACCCTGACACACCGGCGACAGATCCCTTACTCCAGTCACCTGACGTAGTTGGTCAGATGAGTGACATAATTAGACAGCATTTTTGTACATCCTTGCCCGATAACCTTGTCTATTGTGCCTGTTGGTCTTTCTGTTGTCTTCCGTGTGTATGTTGCCTCACTTCTGCATAATTTAAGGGGGGTGTATGTAACGGAGTTGTGCGCTTAGATTATTAAATTATGAAGGAAGTGACGCAACGGCGCACAGTGTGGCACTATGTCCCGCCCATAGTTTCCAGAACAATCTCGAGGAGATTCAGGGTGAGTCGCAATTTTCTGTTGGTCTTGATTAACGCGCATTTTCATGACAATATCTTATTTTGTTTCCCCTTTTGTACTGTCTAGTGTTATCTAATTAGTTCCCTTATTCATTTCGAGTCCAGATTACTTTTTGTGTCATTATTTACTTCACGTTTTGTTGAGTGGAACTTTGGAGCGCATGTGCTTCATAGTGCTTTTCTATTGCGCAGTTAATCACAAGACGAAACCCATGCGACTTCACCCATCCCTTCTGCCATACTGTGTTGCAGGTAATAATTGTTTCATTTCGTTTTTATTGAACAATATTTAGTTTCTTGTGTCGTGTTTCATTTGCCCGTGAGTGTCCGTGGCTGGTTGAACTGTGCGCCAGCCATTACAAGCGCACCGCGTGTTCTGCCGAGTCTCCGCCCATGATGCGTTCAGGGACATCTTGTAAATAACTGAACTTGTGTTGTATTCTCTTTTTCTGTAAATAACCACTATACGATCACACGTTGTTAATTCTGTTTTGTTATCTACAATGTTTTGCATTTGAGAACAATCTCGAGGAGATTCAGGTTAATCACAAGACGAAACCCATGCGACTTCACCCATCCCTTCTGCCATACTGTGTTGCAGAAATAAAAGAAATAAAAAGACACATCCACGCGTCTCGTCTTCATTAATACAGCAGCATCGTGGAGATGAAGACAGTCACTGTTGTGACACCCGTAACACTTGCACCTGCGTGGGTGTGCTGCGTGATAATCTGATTTCCTTCATCATTCCAAAACCACGCGTGGCAGGTTAAGGGAACAACCTAAAGTGTTCACAGGCATGCTTGTGAGCGCCAATGGCTGTTGGTCGAAATGTGTGACTGTGATTGGTTAACAACCGGTTCACTGTGTGCCCTGCCTACTGCCCGAAGACTGCTGTGATAAGCTCCAGTATGCCCCACTACCTTTGTGAAGATTAGCCAAATAGAAAAAGATTGATGAGTGTCTTCATTAGGACTCAAACACAGCCTCTGCATTAATGAAAGTGAGCGAGGTCACGTGAGGTGGAGTAAATTCCAAAAAATTATCGTGTATCAACAAAACCAACAATTTTAATGTTTGTAAAAAAAGACATTTACTTGCAACAAAACCATGAAACAATGGTTTGACTATAAATGATGGAATGAAGACTGTCAGACCAGCAAGGTAGGTTTGATCTGCAAGCAGGACAGGAAGCACACAAGGCTAATAACATCAAGGCAGAGCAATAAATTCACGAAAAGTCGACAGAGAAACACCTGGTGCATCGCTTTTTGAGCCAAGACAAAAATTCAACGTTCTCCAGCAAACATAAACACACTCACTTTGTTGTTATCATCATTTTATTGTTTCACCACTAATATAAGAATATCTTTTATTTTCTTAAGAATCGGGATGGGAGATATTTGCCACTTTTGTCAGCGTCAAGAAAATGAATATATGGCATACCAAGCCTTCAGCTGAAGCATGCTGTTTTGTTGGGTGTGCCATAATTATCACTCCCAACCCTAATGCATTATCTTGGGTGTGTTTTGTCTTGTGACGTGCTGGTAATTAACAGAGAAGTAAAGAGTATATTTCCATTAACGCAGGAGTGCCACCCTGTCACTTAAAACTCTTGGTTATTTTCGAGCTGCTTAAATTCAATATTTTTGGAATATTTCTCTCTGACCTCTTTCAGGTTTCAAAACTTTCAAGCACTGCAAGAAGATACTTTTATGCATCAGTTCCACCACAACAGTTTTACAAGATTACAATTAGATAACGATTGTGTGTACTATGTACTACATCTCAGGGAAACTTGTGTTCATTGTGATTCACCCGCGAATTACTAATTTGCCATTTGGTGGCTTTGGCATGCCAGAAAACTCATCAATTTATGATGGCTCCCTAATTGAAAATTGGGGGGGGGGAGGGTGTTAAATTAAAAAGCCTCCTGTCTTGTCTTGACAGTCGGCGTGTATCGTCACCAATTTAGACTGGGTGCTTGGGGGAATAAAGTGGACCTGCTTCTGACAGAATGACTATGTAGGAAACTGTCAATAGAATTGGAGCCAACATGGCTGACCCTTTTTCTTGCATCATAATACAATATAAGCGCACCTAAGTTTATGCGGGTGCATCAAGCCATGTTTCAGGGTCAACCTTTTTTTTTTTAACTTTCCAAAGTGCTCCGCTTGAGTGGTATCCTGTCGAGACCCTGAAAAAGATGTTTTCACCAAATCTTGAATTGAATTGACAAAATATGCGCGTGAATGAAAATCGAGCATCTGAGTCCGCGTTCACCGACGGTGTTGCTGAAATGTCTTTGCAAGCTCGGAAAATAGTGAAAGCGATGCTAAGAGGACAGTCGGCCAGAGCGTGTGACAAGACGTTGGAATACATTCATGCATATCCAACAAATGTTGCGCCTTCCGCCATGAAGAGTAATTATAAGTAATTATGAAGATAAAGATTCCAAGAGGGTCTGACATCACCTCCAGCTCGGGCGTTTTTTTTTCACTCCCAAGCCTTCCTTCTGTGGTCTACCAATGTGCGATTGAACAAGCGCATACTTTGAAAATGATTGTGACTTCATTTGACTGGGAAAGCGGCATACCAAAGAACCACGTGGATGGGTGTGTCCTTAATTAAGGAAGTAAGGATCCATCCAAAGCAAGTGCCGTGGTGTGCGAGGTGTGTTTTGCGCTTTAATGGATATAATGCTGACGTTACTCGGTCAGGCTGCTCTATTAAATCAAGAGAACATTCCCGTGTGTGCAGGTGCACCACCCTGCTTCTCATCTTACGGCTGTTGTTTCACAAATCTCGTGTGAGTGTGTGAGAAGTAGGGAGAGGGGCGATAACGTAAAAAAAAGAAATAAAATTGACGAAAAAATATATGAAATGATCATGCAAATTTGCAAGTGCAGTGACAAATTCATCAATGAAACCCTTTTTTAGAAACCTTTTTTATTGTTCATGGCTAGACAAATAAACTTGACCTGATGAGACGTGTCACCTTTCATTTAGTCATAATTTTTGCACAGGTGCTCACATGAAAAAAATATGTTATCCTTGTTTTTTAACCCCCACCCCTCCAAAAAAAGCTAAACAGCTCACTCACCTTGAATGGGCTTCCAAAGGTTGTTGGAGAACTCGTCTGATGCGTCACGTGACAAGACGATGATTGCCATATTTAACATTCCAGGACTACGTCAACCCAACGTATATAAAGGAGCGTTTGGTGTCATTCTCGGCATCAAGCATCACCACTGCAAAGGTAACCTCACGCAACCCAATTTATGACTCACAGCGATATTTCAAACAATACCACGTGCAGATAGATGACCAAAAATGATCAACTCATTACTCTCGTGGTCAAAGACACAAATGAAAAACTGTCTTCTTCTGTCACCGCACAGATGGTATCTGCTCTTCGCTCCTTGCTCCTCCTTTGCGGGATCTGTGGACTGTTGACCGCAGTCGTAAGTAAAACTTTCAACGAACGTGTATTTGCCATTGCGTTTGATCATCAGTCGTGATTTACCGTTTTGCTTTTCTTCTCACAGTCATGTCAGACATTGAAAGGTTAGTCTTAGCTTTGCGCTCGGATTCGTATCTCACCTCCCTTCCTTCCCGAGAAGGAGTTGTCGCCTAAAAGGTCTAAAATTGTCTTGCAGCGTACTGCCCTAAAGGCTGGACTCGGTTGGACAATCGCTGTTTCATCTACCAACATGATGAGAGAAGCTTTGCCGATGCTGAGGTTTGAGACTTTCACTCCGTCATTGCGGCATCATTCCTAACAATTGACTGTCGTGATTCACACTGCATTTTTTTTTTCTTCTTTTGCTTGTTTTGCTCACATCAGAGCGTATGCAACATTCTTGGTGGCAATTTGGCATCAATCAACAGTGCCCTGGAGAACCAAGTGGTTATTGAAATAATTCGGGAAGGTGCTGGTACTTTCGAAGACACCTGGATTGGATTCCATGACACCATCTTGGTAAAACCTTGCTCAGTACATTCATGTTGGTTGCTGATCACTAGAAACATCTTTGCCACATAGGAGAGGAATGTGTCCTCCCGGCTTAACTGAAGCGCGTTGAGTTGAGAGTTGGTCTTTATGAGAAGGGGAACCCGCAGTGCCGTTGAATAAATCATAAAGCTCCACTGACTGGTGGACACTGCTCAGATCCGCGTTTATAAACGACATGTTATAAATGCAGTTAGCTTTCAGGAGAAACGATATTTTTGACAATCACGCTCCGAACCCCTGACCACGTTGTCCACGACCCTGCTCCCAGCATGAAGTCAAAACAAGCTCAAATCAGCAACCGTTTTCTTGGGACTTGTTCAAATGGGACTTTTTATTTTCCAGGAGGGTGATTTCATTTGGACTGATGGCAGCACTGGAACTTTCACTGCATTTGAGACTGGGCAGCCAGATGAATTTACAGCACCCGAAGACTGTGTGGACATTGAGGCCTCAAGTAAAAATGATCTAATTTCTTTGCTTTGTCCAAAAGGAATCACAATTCATACTTCTGATAATTTCATGTCATAGTTATTTTGTTTGTTTCTTTTTTTTCTTACAGCTGAAGAGTGGCATGATGACAACTGCACAGATCTGAGTCCATATATTTGTGCCAAACCAGTGATTGTCAAGAAACACTAATTGGGGCACCACATCATCTTTACTACCTTCTGGATGAGAATAAAAATACTTCAGGGATACCAGTCTCATTTCTTGGTCTATTCAGCTATTCCTTCTACTTTTTCTTTTGCTTCTTCTGCACCATTTAGTTGTCATTGGTTGTGGTCAGTCGAGAAAAACCTTCAGGCTTATGACGAATAAATGAAGGAATCTCCTCCTGCATAACACATGTGTTTGTGTGCTTTTTGCTTTTGAAAGTTGCATTTATATTGCAGGTCCAAGTGCACACTTTTCTACCGACTGTATTGCTTACTGTCACAATCATATTTGATTCCCAATATATTGGCCAGTTGAAAGGCTACTGTCTGAAAAGTTGGCCAAGGTTTAATTTTTAGTATTATTTTGAACATTCCATAATAACTTCTATTGCAAGTAGTATGCAACGGGTGATTGGCATACATGCCTAGACCTCTTTGGGTAGGTCCCCCATTTTGGCCACATGTTTTTGATATACTGTAAACTGTGACATTTTAAAATGCCTTTTTCATGACTTACTTTTAAATCTTAGTTTTTACCATCAACATTTGGGGAAATATTTTAGGTCTAATCATCAGCCCGAAATCATCAAGGCTCATCCACACAATGTGTAGTATCAGTGGAGATCTGCTTCTCTTATAATGGCCGTGGTGTGAATGTACAAATTAGTTGACTGTCTATGCATGTGTCTGTGCGTGCATGTGTTCGTGCATGTGCGTGTGAGTGTCCGTGTGCGTGTGCGTGCATGCGTGCGTGTGTGTGTGTGTGTGTGTGTGTGTGTGAGAAATTCTCAACATCACAGGCTCCCTGCTTGTGTATTTTCTTGATCCACAAAATGTCCTTGAACTGTAATTTTTAATTTTTATTTAAACTATATGAGTTGATGGTTGATGCACACAATTAACATGAGAATTTTGAATATGTAAAGCTGTCATATTTTTGTTGAAAGTGTTTATTTCTCAATTATAAAAGGATATAACACATCTGTACACGTCGTATTTCATTGACAATATCAAAATATCAACCAAGGGGGACTTTTGCAGGATGACTTGGCCCTTTGTGTTTCTCATGTAAGTTTGTTCCAAAATGAAGTGCCCATTGCAGATTTCTGCCCCACCAGTTCAAAGAAAGTGTGTGAGTTCAAAGAAAGTGTGTGTTGCCATTGTGAAAAACGATGACACGGTTCTTAGTGTGAATGGGGAAAGCAGCCGAGCTGTCCTAATTAGATCAAATGACAAAAGAAAGCAATTGGCTCTTTCTCATTCAACCAACATTCCAACATATTGGTATGCTTAGAAAAAAAAAGAATTTCATTTATTGAAAGGATCCTGCTGAATCATTAAGCAATGAATTACCCGGCAAAGCAATGTTGAATGACACCACAGATGTTGGCTCAAAGGTTGTGTGATGAAGGAAAGACTACAGTGTCATCAATGAAAAATGGAAGCAGAGAGGGCTGATTAATGGCAGTCTTTTTAGTCCACAGGTCTGGCGCAAACATAGGGAAATGATTTGGTGCATAAATCGTCATTCCATGTTGAAGCTGCAAGCGAAAACACAAATATGGAGTCAGTGTGCCACATTCACGGAAAAGGTAACACATAGTAATAAACACATGAAATAAACATGGGTTGACCTCATTGCAAGATGAAGGCATTTTATGACCCATCAGGACAACAGTATTCTCCTTCCAAAATATTCTTAAGCATACAAACCCGGTAGAATCTCCACACAGCCTTCATTTCCACCAGTGTTGGAAGGCTGGCCACGGCCAAAGTTTTCGAACTTCAAGTCCTCACCATCCGTCCATATAAAATCGCCTTCCTGTAAGACATTTCAGAAAGGAATATCATCCTAAAACTGAGCCAGCATCATGGAGCAAACATTTGGTCATTATTGAGGATGCAATGCCGGCCGAATGGATTGACATCGAAGCAAGCGTTAATTTTCAATGTGGCAAAACCATCGTCTGGGAACCACAGTGACTTGATGCAATCAGAAATGTTGTACCGGTCAGCTTCTCACCAGAATTGCATCATTCAGTCCAATCCAGGTGGCTGGGACAGCACCACCTGATTCCAGAATCAGCCCAGCAACAAATGCATTTTCCACGTTATTGGAGATTGAGGCCAGATTACCGCCAAGAGTGTTGCAGATGCTCTGAAGGAAGGAGGTTGGAAAGGGACAGGGGGGTTAATGAGAAGCAGGAAAAAAATAATTGTGCTAGTTTTATTAACAAATGAATGTACACATTGGTGGGTATTACAATAGCAGTAAACTATATACACAACTACTCTGCAAAAGTCTTCTGCACCTCTGCATCTGCAAAGTTCCTGGGCTGGCTTTCAAAGATGTAACAGGTCTTCTCCAACCGAGTCCAACCTTTTGGGCAATGATTATCTGTAACATAAATATTGGGCATCAAATGATTCTGTTGCGACACGTGAACGGTTTCGATCACAGCTACCTACTGTCTAATTTTGAACGACGGCCCTGCGAAGGTGACAAAGAAAAAATGCACAATGTTCAGTTCGGGGAGCACAACTTCAAAGAGTGTTGTGGGGTCATATTTTCACTTACAGCTTGGCTTAGTGCAACGATCCCACAAAGGGTGACAAGCAGGTGAAGACGAGCCATCTGTATGATGATACAATGATTTGTCATGTTTTCTAATGATTTGGATTTGCGTGGTTCGTATATGACCATGTGTTAAAAATAAAAATCAGAATGAAAAAAATGAGAAGGCAAACTTACCGTTGCTCTCTCGACACGTGATGAATGGCAGATGATAAATGGCAGCTGTTTTATACCTTCGTTGAACGTCGTACAAAAGTTACATCCCATGTCAAATGATGTGTTAATTCAATGCGCTGAAAGATAAATAATTGCCACATTCATACACAATTAAAACTGTTGTCAACAATGCTCTGCTATCTTTCAGGAAGTTAGCCTTGTATGTCAGTGAGTCATTAGATTTGAATGCATTGATCTAAGTCTGTAGTTTGCCTGTCAAGATGATTTGGAAAAACAGGTGAGAGCTAGTGCTTGTTGTGTTCCTCCTCGGCCTGATTATTCCACTTATCCACTCCGAGACATGAACTGATTGATCCGAACCTATAGAAACACCACACCCCGCAAACCGTCCTCTTGCTACTCGAATCTCACCATGGTCACCATCGCACCATGGTCACCATCTCACCGGTGTCAAAGTCAAAGCATTTTGTCGGCCGCAAAAGCAATTCAAGCATGTCAAAGTTTTAGATCCTTACTCAATACTGAACAAAAAGTTCAAATTGTCACAAGTAATGTAAAAATTGCGATGGTACGTCAAACAGTCCATTGTTCTTGATTTCTGATATTAAAACCAGCAATCAATCTACAGTGATACCTCGGTTTACGAATGCTTTAGCTCACGAACTTTTCCCCTTACGAATGTTAAACTCGCGAGAATATAATCTTGGCATCCAAACTACTTTTTGGCAAACGAACCAAACCACACGGAGCGCCACGGTGGCTGGCGGACTAGTTTTCGGTGGAAGAACACCAAACCACATGGTCGAACACCACCACGGTGGCTGGCGGACTAGTTTTCCACACCTCCTTTGAGTGCAGACGGGATTTGCTATTGAGTGGAGTACTTTTGCTATTATGGGACCGAAAAAGACCCCACTGTGTTTCTGTGTTGTCTAAGCAATGGTCTCAGGCAATAGAAGAGGTTGAAAAACTTCTGTTTATATGGATTAATGAAAAGCAGCTAGCAGGGGACCATGTGAGTCAGGGTATTATCACGGAGAAAGCACGCCAACTTCACTCATATCATCAAGAGGCAACAAAATCGACCATCACAAAGGTAAATAAAACGACTTTATTATACATCCATCCATCCAGCCATCCCTCCATCCATCCATCCATCCATCCATCCATCCATCCATCCATCCATCCATCTATCCATCCATCCATCCATCCATCCATCTTCTGTCGCTTATCCGGGGTCGGGTCGCGGGGGCAGCAGCTTCAGTAGGGAAGCCCAGACTTCCCTCTCCCCAGCCACTTCTTCTAGCTCGTCCTGGCGGATCCCGAGGCATTCCCATTCGAGCTGGCAGACATAGTCTCCGGCGTGTTCTGGGTCGTTCCCGGGGTCTCCTGCCAGTGGGGCATGCTCGGAACACCTCACCAGGGAGGTGTCCTGGGGGCATCCTAATCAGATGCCCGAGCCACCTCATTTGGCTCCTCTCAATGTGGAGGAGAAGCAGCTCGAGTTTGAGCCCCTCCCGGATGAATGAGCTTCTCAACTTATCTCTAAGGGAGAGCCCGGACACCCTACGGAGAAAGCTCATTTCGGCCGCTTGCATCCGGGATCTCGTTCTTTCGGACAAAACCCATAGCTTGTGACCATAGATGAGGGTTGGGACGTACATCGACCGGTAGAGTGAGAGCTTTGCTTTTTGGCTCAGCTCCTTCTTCACCACGACAGATCGGTACAAAGTCCGCATCACAGCAGACACCGCACCGATCCGCCTGTCGACCTCTCGCTCCCTTACACCCTCATTCGTGAAGAAGACACCAAGATACTTAAACTCCTCCACTTGAGGCAAAATCTCCTCCCCGACACTCCACCCTTTTCCGACTGAGAACCATTGCCTCAGATCTGGAGGTGATGATTCCAGCCCAGCCGCTTTACATTCGGCTGCGAAACGCTTGAGAGAGAGTTGGAGAGCTCCACTTGAAGGCCCCAACAGTACCACATAATCGGCAAAAAGCAGAGATGCCATACTGAGGCCACCAAAACGGAAACCTTCAACGGTTCGGCTGCGCCTAGGAATTCTGTCCATAATAGTTATGAACAGAATCGGTGACAAAGGGCAGCCTTGGCGGGGCCCAACCCTCACTGGAAACGATTCCGACTTATTGCCGGCAATGCAAACCAGACTCTGACATCGGTCGCATAGGGACGGAACGGCCCGTATCAGGCGTTCCTGTACCCCATACTCCCGAAGCACCCTCCACAGAACTCCACGAGGGACACGGTCAAACGCTTTCTCCATGTCCACTAAGCACATGTAGACTGATTGGGCGAATTCCGATGAGCTTTTGCACCACCTCGGTGACCTCAGCCACAGAGATCGGAGAGCCCACCTCGGAGTCCCCAGACACTGCTTCCTCCAAGGAAGGCGTGTTGGTGGAGTTGAGGAGGTCTTCAAAGTACTCTGCCGACCGGTTCACAATGTCTCGAGTCGAGGTCAGCAGCGCCCCATCCTCACTGTGCACAGTGTTAGTGGTGCACTGCTTTCCCCTCCTAAGATGCCGGATGGTGGACCAGAATTTCCTCGAAGCGGCCCGGAAGTTGGCTTCCATGGCCTCACCGAACTCTTCCCATGCCCGTGTTTTTGTCACGTTTTGCAAGGTGGTGATGGCGGGTGCATACCGCCCTAAAGGCTGGACTCGGTTGGACAATCGCTGTTTCATCTACCAACATGATGAGAGAAGCTTTGCCGATGCCGAGGTTTGAGACTTTCACTTCGTCGTTGCGGCATCATTCCTAACAATTGACTGTCGTGATTCACACTGCATTTTTTTCTTCTTTTGCTTGTTTTGCTCACATCAGAGCGTATGCAACATTCTTGGTGGCAATCTGGCATCAATCTACAGTGCCCTGGAGAACCAAGTGGTTATTAAAATAATTCGGGAAGGTGCTGGTACTTTTGAAGACACCTGGATTGGATTCCATGACACCATCTTGGTAAAATCTTGCTCAGTACATTCATGTTGGTTGCTGATCACTAGAAACATCTTTGCCACATAGGAGAGGAATGTGTCCTCCCGGCTTAACTGAAGCGCGTTGAGTTGAGATTTGGTCTTTATGAGAAGGGCAACCCGCAGTGCCGTTGAAATAAATCATAAAGCTCCACTGACTGGTGGACACTGCTCAGATCCGCGTTTATAAACGACATGATATAAATGCAGTTAGCTTTCAGGAGAAACGATATTTTTGACAATCACGCTCCGAACCCCTGACCACGTTGTCCACGACCCTGCTCCCAGCATGAAGTCAAAACAAGCTCAAATCAGCAACCGTTTTCTTGGGACTTGTTCAAATGGGACTTTTTATTTTCCAGGAGGGTGATTTCATTTGGACTGATGGCAGCACTGGAACTTTCACTGCATTTGAGACTGGGCAGCCAGATGAATTTACAGCACCCGAAGACTGTGTGGACATTGAGGCCTCAAGTAAAAATGATCTCATTTCTTTGCTTTGTCTAAAAGGAATCACAATTCATACTTCTGATAATTTCATATCATAGTTATTTTGTTTGTTTCTTTTTTTTTGTTACAGCTGAAGAGTGGCATGATGACAACTGCGTAGATCTGAGTCCATATATTTGTGCCAAACCAGTGATTGTCAAGAAAAACTAATTGGGGCACCACATCATCTTTACTACCTTCTGGATGAGAACAAAAATACTTCAGGGATAACAGTCTCATTTCTTGGTCTATTCAGCTATTCCTTCTACTTTTTCTTTTGCTTCTTCTGCACCATTTAGTTGTCATTGGTTGTGGTCAGTCGAGAAAAACCTTCAGGCTTATGACGAATAAATGAAGGAATCTCCTCCTGCATAAGACATGTTTGTGTGGTTTTTGCTTTTGAAAGTTGCATTTATATTGCAGGTCCAAGTGCACACTTTTCTACCGACTGTATCGCTTACTGTCACAGTCATTTTTGATTCCCAATATACTGGCCAGTTGAAAGGCTACTGTCTGAAAAGTTGCCAGGGTTTAATTTTTTGTATTGTTTTGAACATTCCATAATAACTTCCATTGCAAGTAGTATACAATGGGTGATTAGCATACATGCCTAGACCTCTTTGGGTAGGTCCCCCGTTTTGCCCACATGTTTTTGATATACTGTAAACTGTGACATTTTAAAATGCCTTTTTCATGACTTACTTTTAAATCTTAGTTTTTACCATCAACATTTGGGGAAATATTTTAGGTCTAATCATCAGCCCTAAATCATCAAGGGTCATCCACACAATGTGTAGTATCAGTGGAGATCTGCTTCTCTTATAATGGCCGTGGTGTGAATGTACAATGTAGTTGACTGTCTATGCATGTGTCTGTGCGTGCATGTGTTCGTGCATGTGCGTGTGCGTGTGCGTGTCCGTGTGCGTGCGTGCGTGTGTGTGTGTGTGTGTGTGTGTGTGTGTGTGTGTGTGTGTGTGTGTGTGTGTGTGTGTGAAATTCTCAACATCACAGGCTCCCTGCTTGTGTATTTTCTTGATCAACAAAATGTCCTTGAACTGTAATTTTTAATTTTTATTTAAATTATATGAGTTGATGGTTGATGCACACAATTAACATGAGAATTTTGAATATGTAAAGCTGTCATTGTCATGAGCCAGTTGACAGCGGGGCGGGGCCTCCGTTCCCGCCGCTCGCCAGCTGCTGTCAATTCCCTCCTCATTAACTGTGGACATTTAAACCCGACGCTGGCATCCACCCAGCGTCGGAAGATACTTCGCCTTATGCCAAGCTAGTACGTGGAACTTGTTACCAGTACATTATTTGCTTCGCCCGAGGAATGATTTTAGCCACGAACGCGTTTGTTGTTTGCACCGCGTCGTAGGTTGTTTTGCACCCCCGTGTGCCACTTTATTTTCTTGGTTAGTGTGGTTGGGTGGATTGCCGCCACTCACCCACTAACATTGTCAGTTGTCATTTTGAGTTTGTTTCACGAGTTTTTACCGGGTCCGCGTATTTTCGGACCCGCGCTTTATGTTAATAAATCCTTTGCCGGTACCCACGCCTCTGTCCTGCTCTACGATCCACCGCCTATACCACACGTTCCTGCTCGCCAGCTGCCACTGTCGCCGCCGGAACGTGACAGAATCTTCCGACCAACATGGATCCTGTGGACAGTAACCGAATCTTCTCCGTCCTCGCTCAGCAGGCGGAGCAGCTCGGCCAAGTGGTGCCCGCCATCGCGGAGATCCGCCGCGACATCACCCGGTTAGCCCAACGGGTAGATAGACTTGAGGCCAGCGGCGCCTTCGTCGCGGGGGCCGTCCCTCCCCAAACTTTGAGCCGCGAACCCAACATCCCACATCCCACCCGTTACGGAGGGGAGCCCGGGCGCTGCGCGCAATTCCTGCTGCAGTGCTCCATAGTTTTCGACCAGCAACCCTCCGTATACACCACGGACGCGGCCAAAGTGGCTTACGTCACCAGCCTGCTTGCCGGACCCGCAGCCGCTTGGGCGTTGGCCGTCTGGGAATCTCGGCCGGAGCTCCGAGCCTCCTTCCCGGACTTCGTCGCCGAGTTACGGCAGGTTTTCCATCTCCCGGTGAGTGGGCAGGCAGCGGAGTCCCAGCTGTGGATCTGCCAGCAGGGTAGCCGATCGGCGGCGGAGTATTCCGTCGCCTTCCGCGTCCTGGCTGCCGCCAGCGGGTACGGCGACCGTGCGCTGCGAGGGATGTTTCGGCGCGGGCTCAGCGCGGCGTTGAAAGACGAGCTGGCTACCCGCGACGAGTGCTCCAGCCTTCGCGAGCTGATCTCCCTCACGCTGCAGCTGGACAACCGGATGCGAGACAGGGCCCGGGAGCGGGCTGCCCAGGCAAATCTTGAGCCGCCAGCAGGGACCCGAGGGGGTGCCCGGACCTTTCCGCGTGGGGGGCACGCGGCCGTGGAGCCGATGGAGATGGGGGTCGAAAGGGCCGTTGAGCGGGCGCCGGAGCGACGCAACACCGGCCCGGCATGCCAGCTCTGCGGCAAGTTGGGTCATCGAGCCCCGGACTGTCCCAGTTGGGGGCTTCCCGGAAAGACCCCCAGTGACTGTACGTTACCCCGTCCACACAAGCAATGGGTTCCCTTAAGGTCCGCGGGGGGGTTCACGTCGCGGAGACTGGAGCTGGATGCCGTTATACACGGTCCCACCAGGACAATGTCCGTTCGGGCCTTAGTGGACTCGGGGGCCGACGGCTGTTTTATAGACCCGCGCGTCGTGTCGGCGTTGGGGTGTCGGGTTGTTCAGCTGGGGGCGAGTCGGAGCATACTCGATCTCGACGGTCGGTTACTCGCCGAGGTTACGCAAGAAACCGTGCCGCTTCGACTCGTACTCTCGGGCAATCACGTGGAAAACCGGCGGTTTTTCGTGATGCGTTCACGCTCGGTTCCCATCGTGCTCGGGTTACCTTGGCTGGGGACCCACAATCCGGCCATTTCGTGGGACGGACCTACCATTCAGGGGTGGAGCCCCCTCTGCTACGCTCACTGCCTCCGGTCAGCCGCGGGTGGGCCGGCACCATCTCACAGCTACCCTAGGGAGGAGATTAGCCTAGAGGGGGTGCCGCCCTGTTACCACGACTTACGACAGGCGTTCAGCAAGGACCGCGCCCTGTCGTTACCACCGCACCGTCCCTATGATTGCGCCATTGACATTCAGCCCAACGCTCCGTTTCCCAGTTCTCGTCTGTACAACGTCTCCCAACCCGAACAACAGGCTCTCCGGGACTACATTGACTCTTCGCTCGCGGCCGGGCTCATTCGGCCATCACGGTCACCTCTGGGAGCGGGGTTCTTTTTTATCACTAAAAAGGATAAATCGTTGCGTCCGTGCGTGGACTATCGGGGACTCAACGAAATAACTATAAAGAACAAATACCCGCTCCCACTGATTGACTCCGCCTTCGCGTCCCTCCAGGCCGCGACCATCTTCACTAGACTGGACCTCCGGAGCGCTTATCATCTTGTTCGGGTCAAAGAGGGGGATGAATGGAAGACCGCATTTAAGACACCTCTGGGACACTTCGAGTACTTGGTGATGCCGTTTGGTCTCACCAATGCACCCGCTGTGTTCCAGAACCTTATTAATGATGTCTTGAGGGATTTTCTGAATATTTTCTGTTTTGTGTATTTGGACGACATTTTAATTTTTTCAGAGTCCCTTGAGGCACATCGCCAGCACGTCCGGCTAGTTCTGCAGCGGCTGCTGCAGAATCGACTATACGTCAAAGCCGAGAAGTGTGAATTCCACACCTCCTCCTTATCCTTCCTGGGCTTCATCGTGGAGCGGGGGCAGATCCGGGCTGACCCAGCCAAGACCGAAGCGGTAGTAGAATGGCCCACACCCACCTCTCGCAAGCAGTTACAACGCTTCCTGGGGTTCGCCAACTTCTACCGCCGCTTCATCCGGGACTACAGCCGGAAAGCCCTCCCCCTCACCCAACTCACCTCCACTAAGACCCCGTTCAGGTGGACGAGAGAAGCGGACGCCGCGTTCCGGCTGCTGAGAGAGGCTTTCTCTCACCCCCCAGTTCTCCGCCATCCAGACCCCAACGGCGCGTTCATTGTGGAGGTAGACGCCTCGGACTCAGGCGTTGGGGCAGTACTCTCCCAACGCTCCTCAGTCGACCAGCAGCTCCACCCCTGCGCCTTCTTCTCCCGCCGCCTCAGCTCCGCCGAAGCCAACTACGACGTGGGCAACAGGGAGCTGCTCGCCGTCGTATTGGCTCTTCAGGAGTGGAGGCACTGGCTCGAAGGGGCGAAGGAGCCGTTCACCGTGCTTACGGACCATAAGAACTTGGCGGTCATCCGGGCCGCCAAGAGGCTGAACGCACGCCAGGCACGGTGGGCGCTCTTCTTAACACGCTTCTCCTTCACCCTAACCTACTGTCCAGGAACAAAGAACACCAAGCCCGACGCCCTCTCGCGGATCCACGAGCCAGCAGACAAGGAAGACCTTGCGGAACCCATCCTGCCCGGCCGCCAGATCATGGGGGCGCTCCAGTGGGAGGTCGAACGGAGGGTCATGGAATCATTAAAAGGTACCCCGACTCCCGATAAGTGTCCCACAGGCAGACTGTTCGTTCCCCAGTCGCTGCGCTCGGAGGTGCTCCAGTGGGGGCACGCATCCAAGGTGGCGTGTCACCCAGGGGTGAGCCGCACCGAGCACCTCGTCTCCCAGCGATTCTGGTGGCCGCGGCTCCGCGACGACGTGGCGGACTTTGTTAAAGCCTGCCCGGAGTGCGCCTGTGGCAAGGTCTCCCATCAGCCTCCGGCAGGACTGCTCCGCCCCCTACCTGTTCCCCCGCGCCCTTGGTCCCACATATCAGTGGATTTTATCACCGGCCTCCCCCCATCCCGTGGTAAGACGGTCATTCTCAGAATAGTGGACCGGTTTTCTAAGTCGGCACACTTCGTGCCGTTGACCAAGTTACCGTCCGCCATTGAGACGGCGACACTATTGGTCAAACACGTCGTCCGTCTCCACGGGATCCCCACTGACATCGTGTCGGACCGAGGGCCCCAGTTCGTATCCCGGGTCTGGAAGCGTTTCTGCAGGTCCATGGGGGCGTCGGCCAGCCTGTCCTCCGGTTACCATCCACAGTCCAACGGCCAGACCGAGCGGAAGAACCAGGACCTGGAGGCGGCCCTGCGCTGCGTATGCCTTCATCGTCCCTCGGCCTGGTCCATCCATCTCCCGTGGGTGGAATATGCCCACAACACCCTGGTCTCCTCAGCCACAGGTCGGTCACCGTTTATGTCGGCTTATGGCTACCAGCCGCCGCTCTTTCCCACACAGGAAGGGGAGGTGGAGGTCCCGTCGATACAACACCATCTTCGGCGGGCCCATCGGGTATGGAGGGAGACCAGGGCAGCCCTATCACGCACGGCAGTCCGGAACCAAAGGGTCGCGGATCGCCGTCGCCGTTCCGCGCCAGCCTACCAGGTGGGCCAGAAGGTCTGGTTGTCCACAAGGGACCTACGGCTGGCCGGGACAACCCCCAAATTGGGTCCGCGTTTCGCGGGCCCCTTCACTGTGGAGGCCATCATTAACCCGGTCGCGGTCCGACTTCGGCTGCCCGCCTCCATGAAGATCCACCCGGTTTTCCATGTATCTCTCATCAAACCGGTGGAGTCCAGCCCCTTGGCCCCCCCTCTTGCCCAACCCCCCCCCCCCCCCGCGGATGGTGGATGGAGGACCGGCATACGCAGTGCGGGAGATCCTGGATTCACGCCGCAGGGGAAAGGGCATCCAGTACCTGGTCGACTGGGAGGGTTACGGACCGGAGGACCGTCAATGGGTTCCGCGAACCTGGATTCTGGACCCGTCGCTCCTGAGAGACTTCCACGAGGCTCACCCGTCGAAACCAGGTGGGCCGCCAGGAGGCGTCCGTTGAGGGGGGGGTACTGTCATGAGCCAGTTGACAGCGGGGCGGGGCCTCCGTTCCCGCCGCTCGCCAGCTGCTGTCAATTCCCTCCTCATTAACTGTGGACATTTAAACCCGACGCTGGCATCCACCCAGCGTCGGAAGATACTTCGCCTTATGCCAAGCTAGTACGTGGAACTTGTTACCAGTACATTATTTGCTTCGCCCGAGGAATGATTTTAGCCACGAACGCGTTTGTTGTTTGCACCGCGTCGTAGGTTGTTTTGCACCCCCGTGTGCCACTTTATTTTCTTGGTTAGTGTGGTTGGGTGGATTGCCGCCACTCACCCACTAACATTGTCAGTTGTCATTTTGAGTTTGTTTCACGAGTTTTTACCGGGTCCGCGTATTTTCGGACCCGCGCTTTATGTTAATAAATCCTTTGCCGGTACCCACGCCTCTGTCCTGCTCTACGATCCACCGCCTATACCACACGTTCCTGCTCGCCAGCTGCCACTGTCGCCGCCGGAACGTGACAGTCATATTTTTGTTGAAAGTGTTTATTTCCTAATTATCAAACAACATATAACACATCTGTACACGTCGCATTTTATTGACAATATCACAATATCAAACAAGGGGGACTTTTGCAGGATGACTTGGCACTCGGCAAGCCTTTTGTGTTTCTCATGTAAGTTTGTTCCTAAATGAATTGCCCATTGCAGATGTCCACCCCGCCAGTTCAAAGTAAGTGTGTGTTGCCATTGTGAAAAAAGATGACACGGTTCATGGTGTGAATGGGGAAAGCAGCCGAGCTGTCCCAATTAGATCAAATGACAAAAGAAAGCAATTGGTTCTTTCTCATTCAACCACCATTGAGTGAGAAAGCATTAAATGCTAAAATTAGCACAAAGGGAAAGGAATAACATTCCAACATATTGGTATGCTTGGAAAAAAATGAATTTCATTTATTGAAAAGAACCTGTTGAATCATTCAGCAATGAATTACCCGGCAAAGCAACATTGAACGACATCATAGATGGTGTCTCAAAGGTTGTGTGATGAAGGAAAGACTACAGTATCATCAATGAAAAATGGAAGCAGAGAGGGCTGATTAATGGCAGTCTTTTTTGTCCACAGGTCTGGCGCAAACATAGGGACGCGAAATGGTGCATGAAAGGTCATTCCATGCTGAATCTGCAAGCGAAAACACAAACATGGGGTCAGTGCGCCACATTCACGGAAAAGGTAACACATACTTGTATGAAATAAACATGGGTTGACCTCATTGCAAGATGAAGGCATTTTATGACCCATCAGGACAACAGTATTCTCCTTCCAAAATATTCTTAAGCATACAAACCCTGTCGAATCTCCACACAGTCTTCATTTCCACCAGCGTTGTCAGGCTGGCCACCGCCAAAGTTTTCGAACTTAAAGTCCTCGCCATCCGTCCATATAAAATCGCCTTCCTGTAAGATATTTCAGACAGGAATCTCATCGTAAAACTGAGCCAACATCATGGAGCAAATATTTGGTCATTATTGAGGATGCAATGCCGTCCGAATGGATTGACATCGAAGCAAGCGTTCATTTTCAATGTGGCAAAACCATCGTCTGTGAACCACAGTGACTTGATGCAATCAGAAATGTTGTACTGTTCAGCTTCTCACCAGAATTGCATCATTCAGTCCAATCCAGGTGGCTGGGCCAGCACCATCTGATTCCAGAATCAGCCCAGCAACAAATGCATTTTCCATGTTATTGGAGATTGAGGCCAGATTACCGCCAAGAGTGTTGCAGATGCTCTGAAGGAAGGAGGTTGGAAAGGGACAGGGGGGTTAATGAGAAGCAGGAAAAAAATAATTGTGCTAGTTTTATTTACAAATGAATTTACACATTGGTGGGTATTACAATAGCAGTAAACTATATACACAACTACTCTGCAAAAGTCTTCTGCACCTCTGCATCTGCAAATGTCCTGGGCTGGCTTTCAAAGATGTAACAGGTCTTCTCCAACCGAATCCAACCTTTTGGGCAATGATTATCTGTAACATAAATATTAGGCATCAAATGATTCTGTTGCGACACGTGAACGGTTTCGATCACAGCTACCTACTGTCTAATTTCGAAGGACGGCCCTGCGAAGGTGACAAAGAAAAAAAGCACAATGTTCAGTTTGGGGAGCGCAACTTCAAAGAGTGTTGTGGGGTCCTATTTTCACTTACAGCTTGGCTTAGTGCAACGATCCCACAAAGGGCGACCAGCAGGTGAAGACGAGCCATCTGTGCGATGATACAATGACTTGTCATGTTTTCTAATGATTTGGATTTGCGTGGTTCGTATATGACCATGTGTTGAAAATAAAAATCAGAATGAAAAAAAATGAGAAGGGAAACTTACCGTTGCTCTCTCGACACGTGATGAATGGCAGATGATAAATGGCAGCTGTTTTATACCTTTGTTGAACGTCGTACAAAAGTTACATCCCATGTCAAATGACGTGTTAATTCAATGCGCTGAAAGATAAATAATTGCCACATTCATACATAATTAAAACTGTTGTCAACAATGCTCTGCTATCTTTCAGGAAGTTAGCCTTGTATGTCAGTGAGTCATTAGATTTGAATGCATTGATCTAAGTCTGTAGTTTGCCTGTCAAGATGATTTGGAAAAACAGGTGAGAGCTAGTGCTTGTTGTGTTCCTCCTCGGCCTGATTATTCCACTTATCCACTCCGAGACATGAACTGATTGATCCGAACCTATAGAAACACCACACCCCGCAAACCGTCCTCTTGCTACTCGAATCTCACCATGGTCACCATCGCACCATGGTCACCATCTCACCGGTGTCAAAGTCAAACTATTTTGTCGGCCGCAAAAGCAATTCAAGCATATCAACTTCTTAGATCCTTACTCAATACTGAACAAAAAGTTCAAATTGTCACAAGTAATGTAAAAATTGCGATGGTACGTCAAACAGTCCATTGTTCTTGATTTCTTATATTAAAACCAGAAATCCATCTACAGTGATACCTCGGTTTACGAATGCTTTAGCTCACGAACTTTTCCCCTTACGAATGTTAAACTCGCGAGAATATAATCTTGGCATCCAAACTACTTTTTGGCAAACGAACCAAACCACACGGAGCGCCACGTTGGCTGGCGGACTAGTTTTCGGTGGAAGAACACCAAACCACACGGTCGAACACCACCACGATGGCTGGCGGACTAGTTTTCCACACCTGCTTTGAGTGCAGACGGGGTCTGCTATTGAGTGGAGTACTTTTGCTATTATGGGACCGAAAAAGACCGCACTGTGTTTCTGTTTATATGGATTAATGAAAAGCAGCTAGCAGGGGACCGTGTGAGTGAGGGTATTATCACCGAGAAAGCACGCCAACTTCACTCAAGAGGCAAAAGGCATCAAGAGGCAACAACATCGACCATCACAAAGGTAAATAAAACGACTTTATTATCCATCCATCCATCCATCCATCCATCCATCCATCCATCCATCCATCCATCCATCCATCCATCTTCTGTCGCTTATCCGGGGTCGGGTCGCGGGGGCAGCAGCTTCAGTAGGGAAGCCCAGACTTCCCTCTCCCCAGCCACTTATTCTAGCTCGTCCTGGCGGATCCCGAGGCGTTCCCATGCGAGCCGGCAGACATAGTCTCTCCAGCGTGTTCTGGGTCGTCCCCGGGTCTCCGGCCAGGGAGGCATCCTGGGGGCATCCTAATCAGATGCCCGAGCCACCTCATCTGGCTCCTCTCAATGTGGAGGAGAAGCGGCTCGACTTTGAGCCCCTCCCGGATGACTGAGCTTCTCACCTTATCTCGAAGGGAGACCCCGGACACCCTACGGAGAAAGCTCATTTCGGCTGCTTGCATCCGGGATCTCGTTCTTTCGGACACAACCCATAGCTTGTGACCATAGATGAGGGTTGGGACGTAGATCGACCGGTAGATTGAGAGCTTTGCTTTTTGGCTCAGATCCTTCTTCACCACGACAGATCGGTACAAAGTCCGCATCACAGCAGACACCGCACCGATCTGCCTGTCGACCTCTCGCTCCCTTACACCCTCATTCATGAACAAGACCCAGATACTTAAACTCCTCCACTTGAGGCAAAATCTCCTCCCCGACACTCCACCCTTTTCCGACTGAGAACCATTGTCTCAGATCTGGATGTGATGATTCCAGCCCAGCCGCTTTACATTTGGCTGCGAAACGCTTCAGAGAGAGTTGGAGAGCTCCACTTGAAGGCCCCAACAGTACCACATCATCGGCAAAAAGCAGAGATGCTATACTGAGGCCACCAAAACGGAAACCTTCAACGCTTCGGCTGCGCCTAGGAATTCTGTCCATAATAGTTATGAACAGAATCGGTGACAAAGGGCAGCCTTGGCGGAGCCCAACCCTCACTGGAAACGATTCCGACTTATTGCCGGCAATGCAAACCAGACTCTGACATCGGTCGCATAGGGACGGAACGGCCCGTATCAGGCGTTCCTGTACCCCATACTCCCGAAGCACCCTCCACGACGTACACGGTCAAACGCTTTCTCCAAGTTCACAAAGCACATGTAGACTGATTGGGCAAATTCCCATGCACCGCCGAGGACCCTGCTAAGGTTGTAGAGCTGGTCCACTGTTCTGCGGTCGGGACGAAAACCACACTGTTCCTTCTCAATCTGAGGCCCGACTTTCTGACGGACCCGCCCCTCTAGAAACCCTGAATCGACCTTTCCAGGGAAGCTGAGGAGTGTGATCCCTCTGTAGTTGGAACACACCCTCCGGTCCCCCTTTTTAAAAAGGGGGACCACAACCCCGGTCTGCCAATCCAGAGGTACTTTCCCCGATGACCACGCAATGTTGCAGAGGCGTGTCAGCCAAGTCAGCCCCACAACATCCAGAGCCTTTAGGAAGTCTGGACTGATCTTATCCACCCCTGGGACCTTTCCACCGATGAGCTTTTTAACCACTTCGGTGACCTCCGCCACAGAGATCGGAGAGCCCACCTCGGAGTCCCCAGACACTGCTTCCTCCAAGGAAGGCGTGTTGGTGGAGTTGAGGAGGTCTTCGAAGTACTCTGCAGACCGGTTCACAACGTCTCGAGTCGAGGTCAGTAGCGCCCCATCCTCACTGTGCACAGTGTTAGTGGTGCACTGCTTTTCCCCTCCTGAAATGCTGGATGGTGGACCAGAATTTCCTCGAAGCGGCCCGGAAGTTGGCTTCCATGGCCTCACCGAACTCTTCCCATGCCTGTGTTTTTGTCACATTTTGCAAGGTGGTGATGGCGGGTACGGATCCCAAAAAGCAGGCAGGAGGGAGCAGGAGGTTGTGTTTGACAAATTGCATCTCACCCAGCAGGTGCATGGGAAGGGGCGGGTTCATATCACATATTTCACTGCATTTTCTGTTTGGCTGAGATCCACTTGTTAACCGTTGGAATAAACACGTCTTTGTCCAATCCTGTGTGCTCCTTCCTCAACGGCTACACTGGTGACCGCGGCATTTAAAATGTTTCTGTCAACCGACGAAGAGGCATCTTCCTCGGCCATGTCATCACGACCAACGCTCCAACTCGCAGACACCGCATCAGCCGCGAGACTGTCCAAGTTCTGGCACAGAGATCCGGTTTCGTGGTTCCAGCATGTGGAAGCACTTTTCCACCTACGACGCATCACGGCGGATGAGCCGAAATATTACCTGGTCGTGGCGTCTCTCAACGAGCAGACTACCCGTCGTGTGCTGCCTCTCTTGCGTGCAGCTCCACGATATGGGAAGTACAACGCGCTCAAATACCTGTTGATCAGAAGGTTCACGTTATCGGCCTCTGAGTGAGCAGACAGGCTTCTTTCCCTTCCGGGACTCGGCGAAGGAACAGCAGTGGATCTCATGGACAATATGCTGTCGCTCTTAAGTTCGGATGAGGCCTTTTTCCCCATCTATTCCTCCGTCAGCTACCAGCCTCAGCGCGCGCCGTGCTAGCTAACTCGACGTGCTTAGCCACCGGCGATTATCAAGGTTTGGCTGAAAAAGCGGATCGATTGCTTCTGGCGACACGGCGGTTCGCCGTGCAAAGCGTGACGGCCGAACCCCTCGGTGAAGAGGCATCGACCATCGATCCGACCGTCGGGGCTGGAGTGGTATCGGAGAAGACGCGTGGGAAGACCACCTGTTTCTTCCATCAGCGGTTTGGCGCCAAGGCTCGACGCTGCGTCCCCCCCTGCCGCCACAAGGCTCCGGGAAATTCCCAACGTCGGCACCCAGTAGCAGCCGTTTGCGCCGGCAGTGAAAGCGAGCTGCTTTTCATCACCGACTCCTCGTCAGGCAGACGTTTTCTTGTGCACAGCGGGGCACAAGTAAGCCAGCTGACGCCCACAGCCGCGGACAAGACGGCAGGTGGATGCGGGCCTCCCCTGTGCGCAGCTAACGGCTCGCCCATCGGCAACTTTGGCTCTAGGCCGGTGACTTGTGTTTCCACGAACGGAAATTCGAGTGGGACTTTATCGTAGACTCGATTACAGTTCCGATAATCGGCACAGAGTTTTTATGCGCTCATGGACTGCTTGTGGACATTGCTAACCGTCGTTTGATTGACACCATCTCTTTCGCCACTTTTCCGTGTGAGGCTGGAGGGCTCGGAGCGTTAACGCATGCAAATTATTTAACGTCAGGTAACGTTTATGAACGCCTGCTGACCGATTATCCTGTCGTTAACCACACCCGCCTTTTCCAATGCCGATACAAAACACGGCGTAGTGCATTTTATTCCCACGCTTGTCCCACCAGTATTTGCCCTCGCTCGTCGCCTCGACGCGGCAAAATTGGCAATTGCGAAAGGGGAGTTCGCGACGATGGAGCGCTTGGGAATTGTGAGGCGTTCCAAGAGCCCGTGGGCCTCACCATTATACATGGTGCCCAAAAGTGACGGTTCTTGGCGGCCGTGCGGTTATTTTCGTCGGCTTAATAATATCACCACGAATGACCGTTACCCCATTCTGCACACCCAAGACGTTTCCGCACGTTTGGCCGGCGCCGTGATCTTTTCTAAAGTAGATCTAGTTCGCGGTTATCATCAGGTGCCGGTACGGGCAGAGGATGTGCCAAAAACTGCAGTAATAACACCTTTTGGTCTCTTTGAATTCCTCCGCATGCCTTTTAGCCTAAAGGGGGCGGCACAGACCTTTCAAAGACTGATGCACTCAGTCTTGTGAGGCCTCGATTTTGTGTTTGTCTACCTCGATGACATTCTTGTGGCCAGCCCTTCACCAGAGGAACATCTGTCACACTTAAAGATGGTTTTCAAGCGTCTTGATTTTCACGGCCTTATTGTTAACCTTGTGAAGTGCCGATTTGGTTTGCCCGAGATCTATTTCTTGGGGCACCGCATTTCTCCACAGGTTGCCATCCCCTTACCCGTCAAAGTGCAGGCAGTGGTGGATTTCCCCCGCCCGGCCACAGTTAAGGCTCTGCAGGAGTTTTTGGGAATGATCAATTTTTACAACTGGTTTCTTCCTCACGCAGCCGACCTCCTACAACCCCTCTACGGCGCCTTGAGAAAAAGGAAGGCTAACCACCCCGTCGAGTGGGCCCCGCAACGAGCACAGTCCTTTCAACGAGCCAAGGAAGCTCTCGCGGGTGTAACTCTTCTGGTCCACCCGATCTCAACTGCACAGGTGGCCTTGACTACCAATGCGTCTGATGTTGCCGAAGGGGCGGTGGTTGAGCAGCTTGTGGAGAACGAATGGCAGCCCCTTGCATTTTTTCAGTCGGAAGCTGCAAGATAACAAACGCAAGTATAGTATTTTCGACAGAGAGTTGTTCGCACTCTATCTTGCGACGCGCCATTTTTGTTTCCTCCTCGAGGGGCGCCGGTTCACCACCTACGTAGATCAAAAACCCCTAACATTCGCCATGTCAAAGGTGACTGAACCGGGGTCGGCCCGACAGCAACGGCATTTAGCGGCTATTTCCGAATTCACAACAGACATTCAGCATGTGGCCGGCAAATGTAATCTTGTGGACGATTGCTTGTCACGTGCGATAGTATGTTCAGTCCTGCTCTGAGTGGATTTTTCAAAGATGGCCACCGCCCAATCTGAGGATCCGGACATCCACGAACTCAAGGCAGCAGGCACGTTCCTGAGGGTTGAGGAGATGGCACTGTGTGAAGGGGGTCCCGCTCTCTTCTACGATGTGTCTACGGGTCGCACTCGTCCCGTGGTCCCGCAGGAGTGGCGTCGGCAAATTTTTGATTCAATTCATTCCCTCTCACACCCTGGCGTCCGGGCGTCAGTCAAACTACTGCCAAGTTTGTCTGGCCTGGGTTACGAAAGGACGTCAGGAAGTGGGCAGCTGCATGCGTGGCATGTCAGTGCGCCAAAGTCCACAGGCACACCCGGGAAAGCCTGGAAACTTTTCCAATTCCGGCCAGGAGATTTGACCACGTCCATGTGGATCTTGTCGGGCCCCTCCCTCCTTCGCAGGGTGGCACACATCTCCTCACTATGGTCGATCGGACCATTAGGTGGCCGGAAGCAGTCCCCCTGTCCTCCACGACCTCGGCAGATAGAGCACGCGCATTTCTGTCGTCCTGGGTCGCGCGTTTCGGCACGCCATCCGACATCACTTCGGACAGAGGCCCCCAGTTTGTGTCCGAGCTCTGGTCGGCCAGGGCGCAGTCCTTGGGTGTGTAGGTAAACCGCATTATGGCCTACCACCTGCAGTCTAACGGGATGTGCGAACATTCCCCTCGAGCCAGTGCCTCCACGCCTGCAGGGCCCACACGACTGCGAGAAGCTCCCGGTTGCCCATGTCGTAGTTAGCCTCCGCAGGACTGAGGCGGCGGGAGAATAAGGCGCAAGGGTGGAGTCTCTGGTCGACTGGGGAGCGCTGAGAGAGCACCGCTCCCACTCCGGAATCTGACGCGTCCACCTCCACGGTGAAAGCGGAGTTGGGGTCCAGGTGATGGAGGTTGGTGAAGGCCCATTTAAGAAGACAAAAGGCGGCGTCCACCTCTTCCGACCACCTAAACAGGGTTTTGGAGGAGGGTAATGGCGTCAGGGTAGAGTCTTCTGGCTGTTATTACGAATAACGCGGCGGTAGAAGTTCACGAAACCCCAAAAAATGTTGCAGTTGCTTGCGCGTAGCGGGCGTCGGCCACTCTACCACCGCTTTGGTCTTGGCAGTTTCCGCTCTGAGTCGGCCCCGCTCAACGATGAAACCCAGGAAAGAGAAGGACTGGATGTGGAATTTGCATTTTTCGGCCTTGACACAGAGTCTGTTCTGCAGCAGTCATGGTAGCAGGAACGAACCCCCTTAAGGCAAATAACCTCAGTAGGCTCGCATTGGGAGAGGTTGCTTCCGCCAGCGGCTGATCTGAGGCAGTGCGCATAGCAGAAGGGGCTCCAGCCTTGTATCGACGGTCCCTCCCACTAGATGCCCGGATTGTGCGTTCATAGCCATTGAAGGCCGAGGACTATCGGTGCATTTTGGCTTGGCATGAGATAAAAATGGCGATGCTCAACGTGATTGCCCGATAATTTTAGCTTAAATGGGGCGGTTATCAGCGTCAGCTCAGCAAGAAGCCGACCGTCGAGGTCCTGCAGCCATATGCTAGCATCCAGCTCCTCTATGGGACACTCCAACTCGCAGGTGAGGCGGGCGTCAATAAAACATCCGTCAGTCCCTGAGTCCACCAAGGTCTTGATGGGGATAACCTTGGTGGCTCCGTAGACCTCGCCGCTCAGCACCAACATCTGCTTAGAAAGTCTACTTCTGGGTAGAATTGGAGCCCGCTGTGGGTGAGCGACGGACAGCTTATAGTCACCGGGGAGTCTCGACAGTGGTTCCCTCGCCGGGCCCTCCCGTCCGGCTCCCAGCTGTGTTGGTTCGTGCTCCGCTTCTGGGTGCCCTCCTCGAGAGCTGGTCCGGTTTCCGGCCCCTCGGTCTCCCGCCGGCGAATTGTGGCTGTTCTGGGCTCCGCGTTCCCGGGCTCTCTCTCGCAGGCGGTTGTCGAGCCGAAGCGTGAGCTTAATGAGATCGTTGAGGCTGGCGCATTCATCGCGGGTGGCTAACTCATCCTTGAGCGACAAGTTCAGCCAGCGCCGAAACAGTCCCCAAAGGGCGCGGTCTTCATACCCGCTGGAGGCGGCCGAGATACGGAAGGCACCAGAGAACTGAGCCGCCGACCGGGTGCCCTGGCAGTAGTCCGATAGTTGCCCTTCCGCTTCCCTCTCTCTCACCGGGTGGTGAAATACCTGGTGCAGCTCGGTGACAAATTCCGGGGAGGAAAATCGCAGTTCGGGTTTGGACTCCCAGATGGCCAACGCCCATGACTCCGCCTGGCCGGAGAGCAAGCTGGTAACGTATGCCACTTTAGCCGCATCAGTGTTGTAAACGGAGGGTTGCTGGTCAAAAACAATGGATCACTGCATTAAAAACTGTGCGTATCAACAATGGAGCAATAAACACCTGAACAATAAAAGAATAAAAAAAAACATTATAAATAATAAAAGAGCTGATTAAACGAAAATGTGAACACGATTTTAAACATTTTTAGGCTGGATTTGAAGGTGGGAAGAGAGTCAATATTTCGGATATCGGGTCTGCCATGCCGTAACACAGTCTTCTGAAGATCTGACAGATGTGCTGATCATGAGAACAAAAACCTTTAATAAAGAATAAACTAAGTACATGTATAGGAATAAGTCATTCAAAAGATAATAGACACAATGTGCTTGGAGCAAATACGGGACAGTAGCCTTGTGTCGACCCCACAGTCCAATTCCAGCTCCGGCTTGCCTGTGTGGCATTTGCATATTCTCCCTGTGCCTGTCTGGGGTTTTCTCAGGATACACCGGTTTCCTCCTACATTCCAAAAACTTACATGGCAAGGTGATTGAATACTCAAAATCAGGGGTGTCAAACTTATTTCTTTGCCGCGGGCCACGTTGTAGTTACAGTTTTCTCTCAAGGGCCATTAGGAGTTTGGGGAAACCATTAGAATATTTGATCTCCGCCACATATTACATACAGAACGCACAACCATGATGTCCCTGATCCACGGGTGAAAGACACTTTGATCCTCTTCTCTTTCATCTAGAACTGCTTCATGTCAGAAAGAGGGTACAGTAAGTGCTTAAGACTCTCTGTGTCTTTGTGCTGTCATATTATTTGTTATTTAGTTTTTTTTTTTTTTGTTCTTTTGACTTCAGGATGGCGCCGCGAGAGTGGCTGCCTTTCCAGCAGCTCATGATTTGTTTTTCTACTTTCATTCCTTTCATCACTTTGCTGCTGTGAAATGTAAATTTATCCAGTGCGAGTCTAATAAAGGCAAATCCAAATCCAAATTCAAATCCAACAAATTAATGAAGAACTACCTTTCAAATCTGAAGTCAAGAATAATGACTGTTATTGTGGCTTACATGCGACAATTTGAAATTTTGCTTCGGACTTTAGCAAGCATCTTGGCACCAGACATGCTTGATCTGCTTTCACGGGCCGAATAAAATGATGTAGCGGGCCAGATTTGGCCCCCAGGCCCTGACTTTGACACCTGTGCTCTAAATTGTCCCTAGGTGTGAGTATGGTTTGTCTAAGTGTGCCCTGGGTTTGACTAATTCAGGGTGTACCCTGCCTACTGCCAGAAGACAGCCGTGATAGGCTCTAGCACCCCCTTGTGAGGATAAAACGGATGAAAAAATGGAAGGATGGATGGATGCATGCATGCATGATCTAACACCAGTTGCCCTCACACTTCCCCTTACGACATCCATCAAACATCTTGCAAGTCTTCCTCTTGCTTTCTTTCCCACCAGCTGCATACTTATCACCCTCTCTCCTCTGGATGTTTCCAAACTCCTTCACCACATTACCACACACACAAATACTCACTTCTGTCCCGGATCTACTTCCACTTCCACAAGTCCATTTTGATTCCTCAATACTTCCCGCAACAATTCACATGGTCCTTGAAAATGGTCACCAGCGCTTCTTCATGCTAACCGACGGGCTTTCAATGATTCATCCTTTTTAGTGACTAGTCACTAGTGACTGCAGTGGCAGGGTTTAAAACATTTCCGCCTCTATCCTGCATCACCCTAATCTACTGCATAAAACTTCACATCTCAATCTCAAAAAGATCTTTTTCAGATTTTTTACTGTCCAATCTGGCATACACGTCATCATATACCCCTTTATGGCCTTTGCCAATAATTGCATTTCTTCTCTTGTCTTAAATGATTGACATTCCACTCTACTTTCACAATCCATTTATTTTCTTAACCGCCTATCCTCAGGAGTATTGCAGGCACGCTGGAGCCTATCCCAGCTGTCTTTGGACAGTAGGCAGGTTTACACCTAGAACTTGTCGCCAACCCATCACAGGGCACATAAAGATGATCGACCATTCACACTCACAGTCACACCATGTGGTTCAAAAGAGCAGTTAGAGCACTGTGCATGTTTTTGGTAACGTGGGGGGGAACCGGAGTTCAAATGATCAGGGTCGTTATCCTGCATCTCAGAGCTTGCTGATGAGCTAAACATTAGAATCAGGTGTGTTGGAAGAGGGAGATTACATCAGGCTGAATAGGAGCTGTTGAAAACCGCGCACGGGCACCCCTGACCAGACCCATGGTATAGGAAGATTTATTGCAGCACTTGCTCTTCCATTCTTAACAGTGTCGGTGATGCTGAATCTGTCAATGCAATATGTGGGTACTCAAGCAAGGACTCACGCTGACACTGTGTGAGCCAGAACCAGCAAACAGCATGCACACACGTGCAAGACAACAAAAAGACACGTGCGTCAATGCAGAGACAGATTCCTTCATTTATTAGAGAGAGAAGCATTGACACTCCAAGATTTGGCTTGGCTGATGGCAATCAACCATACATGAAAAGTGGAAAAGGAGAAGAAACTTTGCAATATATCCAGAAACAGAAAGCCACCGTTGGCATCATCTGTGATGTCGCAGAAAAGACATTGAGACCACAGACAAGATGTTGTTGGAGAATACATGGTGTTGGAAGTTCCGTCTCAATGCACTTGGGTGACACAAACAAATGGAACTGTTGAAGCACAGGGCTCATCCTCCCAGAAATTACCTTGGGAAAAACACGGGAAACACATTTAGATATCCATATGCACATTCTTATCACTGATTGAAATGAAAACATACTGTTTGTCCCAGCATTTGTCTGGACGCAATCCTCATCGATATTGTTTGGGTCTGCACCATTGAAGGCATCAAAACCGGGAGTTGAACCATCGGTCCACACGAAGGATCCCTCCTACAATAAAGAGTCACATTTGAATGATTCACACATGACAATAGCCACTGCTTGGGTTACTTTGTTTTGTATGTATCCAAGCTTTACCGTATCTATGTCATTGTATCCAATCCAGGCTTCTTGGGAAGCTCCAGCCTGCATGTTGATCAATGCGCGAACTACTACATCTTCTCTTGCATTTAGAATGGAGGCCAGATTCCCTCCAACAGCTTGGCAAGTTAGCTAAAATAGATATCCACAGGGGGTCAGGACTTTAATGTCATATAAATGTGTTGAGACTATTTACGTATGTTAATTTATTCTTACTTCTGCATCCTCAAAGTGTCTTTGCTGGTCCACAACATAGAAACAGCGGTTCTCCAACCGAACCCACCCCTTTGGACAGGAAGGAACTAAAAAAGTGATTTTACATGAATGATGTAAGTGCAGACGGGTGTCAAATACATCAAAGCCAGTTGATAAAATCGCCGCCACTAACCTTCAACTGTCCTAAAAGACCACTGCAAAGACAAATACATGCCGCTCACTATTAGAATGTAGCTCCTCATGGTGAAAGGCACTCACCAAAGTCATGATAAAGTTATATACAAATCACTTACAACTCCAGTCAACAGTCCACTGATCCCACACAGGAGAAGCAATGCGCGAAGAGCAAACGTCATCTACGCAATGACAGGAGAAAAAGAAATAAATATTCGTTTTAAACTGAATTTTCTTAAAGTCATTGGCTTGGCTTTGTACGTTGAATACTAATCTCGCAAGGCTGGCATGGCAGCCATGGGAGAGTGAAAAGGGAAGCTGTAAAGTTGTGTCATGTTACCTTTGCAGTCCTGATGATTGATGCTGAGAGGATGTGTGGAGGGACTAAGAGCGTTGCTTTTTATATGTCAGAGTGACACAGTCCCGGAATGCCGAACGTGTCACTTATACCACGTGACGCATCGGACGGGTTCTCGTCCGCCCCAACCAAACAATGGGACTCAAAAAGGAAGTCATCCAGGTCCAATTTGGGATGGATTTTATTTTCACTGATGCTCATCATGAGGGTGTGTGAGATGGTGTCGACCACTTTGTTTAACTATTTGTATGTTTGATACATAAAATGCTCATTGATCCCGTGGTATTCATTCAACATCGTCTTATGGAACACACAGAAATCAAATTAACCTGCTTTTAGCTTCTCCTTTGTTTGTCATAAATTAAAAGTAAAAGGAGAGGAAAAGTGGCTTGAGACTTGTTGCTTTGAACAATAAAGTCAGGAATGCAACATGAGATGAGGCGTTGCAGAGTCAGGGCGGTGCTCTTGTGAACACGGAAATGTTCTTTTGACTTCTTCGTTAATTAGTTGAGTTTGGCTGCTACACTCCCTGGAGTCACACCCTGATGTTCTCTGAGACACGCACTGTGATTTTTTTTCAAGTTAAAAACATAAAACACCAAGGAGTCCGAATCAGAAAATGTGTCGGCAAAATGTGTTATGATGTCAACATTGACTGACATGGCTGATGAGCACTTTGGAGACGAGGCTGTCGCTGCGCCATGAGCACAGTATGCGTTTACAACATACTATTTCACGCCCACAAGCCTTTCAACATTGACGGGATTCCTGCAACCCAGTGGCTGCCATCAGTGCTTGATGAGTGTGCACGGACGGTATAGGAAGGGCACAGTGCAGCAGCGGTGACAGACACAATTTGAATTTGTCGTCTGATGTCGACATTTTGCCTCCGTTCCTAAGATTTCCTTCAACAAGGCAAAGTATGTGACGTCTGCCGTCACCTCTCTCCAATGCTCATAGCAAGAGGGAGTTACAAACACAGGTGGACCCCATTAAGACCCAACATCACACCTTGAAATAATGACCTTCATTTTAAAGACACACCCAACACGAATCCCTCTCCCATGACGTCAATACCGTTTGGTTGCTTGGTATGCCACTCGTCCTGTCTAATTAGCTTAACCACTGCTCAAAATGTACTGAGTGATTAAAGATCCTCCCATGGCATGTGTGTCTGTTGGGGCGTAGTTTCGCTCTGTTGTGACAACAGCTCATTGAGGGGCTAATTAGCCTGCACAATTTACATTCTTTTGTTACATTATTTTAGGTGTTGCAGGCCTGCCTACTCTAATGACTTTGTGTTTCATTTGTGACTTGCATATTCAGGTATGCCAAATAAGGTAGAAGTGTGGAAGTTAAAAAAAAAACAACTCATTAAGTGATACAAAAAAGCAAAACCTTGCAAGAATAAAAATGACGATCTATTAATCTCAGATTGTTTGGAAGAGTGCGCGTGTCAATGGTTAAGTAGATTGAAGCAAGATCATCATGTTGCATTTTACCTTGTTTGGGTCCAAACAGGGTTTGAAGGACAATTCTAGCAACCAACCAAAATGTTCACTCTTTGTTTCTGCTCAAACTGAAATGACATCCTAACAACATCCAAATGACATCATACTGTGTGATGTTGCACTCGACTCACTAAAGTCCATGACGCCTATGCAAAAGCTATTGGGACGTTCCCATTATTGTTGCTCCACCCCCATCCTGCATCTGAAGATGCATCAATGACCGACTTGAAATAAATGGGAAGATCTATTCATGTAAAAGTTGGTGGAGGACTTATTTAGGCTCTTTGGAGCAGGAGGATAGGTTGAGCAAGGATGCAGATGATTTAAATTGCCATGAATCATTTGAGGGCTACGTGTAGACGAGTTATCATGAACACCTTGAAACAAGACATCCCGGACAAGACACTCCGGCTCAATCAAGAGGCGAGCAGCATGCCCTACACATCTGCCCGGTGGCTCTGATTTGCTTGGGTTTTACTTAGATTGCAAATAGTGGGTGCTAAATGGCACGTTCACTTTAAAATACTTTGAATTAAAAACTTAGGACCGCAGATCAGTTGACATGCTCCAGCACTAATTGTCACGGTGCACTGAAATGTCCCAATGGACACGAAATGAAAAGTTGAAAAGAATCCCATCATAAAGGAAAATCTCTTTTTTGTGATGTGCCTCAGATGCCCCAAAAAGGTGGTGCTGAATACGAAACATGACGTAATCATTTTGGTATGGTTTCAAAAATTCTTTCACTGTTTTCCCGCAGAAAAGTTCTACTCGGTCTGAACATCTAGATTACTGATCAATATCTCAGTTTTATTGGGATTGAGAAGCAAAACAAAATTGAAAGAAAACCATTGTTTAATCGCGACAAGGTACGTGTCTACATTACAGAAGATGCATGGATTTGTTATTTCAAATCTACAGTATCATTGGGTATCATACCTCTAAAGATGGAGGTTACTGATTCGCTGTGGCGACCCCTTGAAGGGAAAAGCCGAAAGGAAAAGAAGAAGAGTATCATTGGGTATCATCAGGAGACCAATGAAAACGAATGTTAAGTTGAAGTACAATATCAGTAGGTGAAAACAATACTGTGCCAAATATTGTGTTATTTATTTATTTATTTATTTATTTATTTATTTATTTATTTATTTATTTATTAAAAAAATGTTTTAAGCCTGCCTTGCAGCCATGTGGTGAATGTGTCAACCTCACGTCCTTCTCAGGCCTACGTGAGTTTTCTCCGGCTACTCTGGTTTCCTCCTATATTCTGAGTGCAGATTGTTGTTTATCTCTGTATGCCCGGCATTGGTTGGCAAACAGTTCAGGGTGCCTACTGCCTTCTGCTGAAAGACGGATGGGATAGGCTCCAGCACCCCCTGCAGCCCATTTGAGGATAAGAGGACTGGAAATTGGATGGATGGAATTTATTTATTTCTTTTTTCACGGTATTGGTGTTTATGGTTTCATTTTATACCGATGCGTCATGTGAATCAATTATGGGTTAGGTGATCCTTATTCCTCATGGAAGCAGTTACAGTGACAACGGTTGGCCATTGAGAAGAGTAAATACACTCTCACGCATGCAGACAAACAAACAGGTGCATTGACAGATTCCTTCATTTATTACAGAAACCCTTCCACCTTCCAAATTTGATTGCCATCAAGAGAAATTGAACCAGAAGATCACAGTTGGATAAAAAGAAGTCTGCTATTGTCTCAGAAGATGCTTAGGAAGTTAGAAAATACATTTTTTGAGACTGATGCGTTGGGGATGGTTGCGTTGGTTAATGACGGTGTGCCTCTTTGGCGCAAACAAAGTAATTCATATCTGAGCACTGGTCATCGTTCCATGCCTCCGCTGCAGAGAGAGAGAGAGAGAGAGAGAGAGAGAGAGAGAGAGAGAGAGAGAGAGAGAGAGAGAGAGAGAGAGAGAGAGAGAGAGAGAGAGAGAGAGAGAGAGGATTAAAGATTACACAGTGACAGTGCCTGCAGGTGGAATTCACTGTGAGTAGTTTGCTGTACTGTCAAAAAGAGGCATTAACCCGTACAGGAAAAGCGGATTTTACAGTGGAAAACATCTTGTCATGCTATCAGGTTACCGGGTGCATGGAAGGGTTAAGCAGTTCTAGGTTGCACCACACCGAAATTTCCTTCACTACTTTAACTAAACAAAACTAAAAAAACATACTTACTTGAGTCATCAATCTCAGTACAGTCTTCATTGTTGCCAAAGTTGTCAGGCTGAGGAGCTGTATAGGCTGTGAAATCGACCGCTAAGCCGTCAGTCCACAAATTGACACCCTCCTGCAATTGAGTCAGACGTAAAGATCCCAAGTTGACGCATCCATCTTGCATGTGCGCAATTCTGTGGTGATATCGCATGTCGTTGTAGAATTGTGAGCTGGCACCGTGTTAGTGCTAGTTGAGGACTAAATACAAGAGCATTTCTCCTCCACTTTTACAAGTCAGAATAACGCAGCTATTTTTTTCTCGTCAATGAATCACCTGAATGGAATCATGGAGTCCAATCCATGTGTCTCTAATGGGATTAAATTGCTTGCGGATCAGCTCAATAACCAGTGCATTTTCCCTTGCATCGAGGACGGACGCCAGATTTCCACCTTTCAGTATGCAGACTCGCTGATGGGAGAATGTTAAGAAAAGGCATCACTGATTAGGATTGAAAGTTAGACTTTGAAATGTCTCTTCATGCGACAGTATTTTGACATGTGGGATCGCAACTACTCTATGTCGAGATTCTTCCATACCTCCGCATCGACAAATGTTCTTTGCTGAGCGACGAACATGAAACAATAATCATCCAGCTGAGTCCAACCTTTGGGACAATAAGTCTCTGCAACACAAATGTTGTTTTAGACAGAAAAGAGTGGTGTAGCAACACCACCTGGTATCAAGCCCAAAATCATTTCCATCTTAGAACATAACAACAAACCTTCGGGGATTGCCAGCTGTGAAAAGAAAAATACATTGTTAAAAAGTGAACAGCGGCTAAGATCTAGCCAAGATGTAAATTTATCAAGCACTGGAGTAAATGGGTTTATTCAAAAGAGCGGGTGAGGTTTTGACTTACGACTCCAGCCAAGAGTCCACAAAGGAGGAACACCGAGCGAAGAGCAAGTGCCATCTGTCCAAGGACAGAAAAAGTATGTGAGTGTTGTCACCCTCTGACCAGGTCAAAACACAAAATAGCAACTTGTCGACGCATGAAACTGCGCTTCTTGATATCAAAGGAATGGCAGTTGGTATAAAAGCTTTGTCATGTTACCTCTGCAGTTCTGATGCTTGATGCTGAGTGGATGTGTTGAAAACCAAGCTGAGCAATCCTTTTATAGGGTGGCTTGACGCAACTCCGGAATGTTGCACACGTCTCCAGCATCCTTGTCAGGTGACACGTCAGACGAGTTCCTGCCACGGCTATATTTATGAAGTGAACTTTTTAAAAAGCATTTGATGTGGCGATATTGACTCAAAACAAGAGGTCACCGGATGGGTTCGCGTCAAACGCAACGCTACTCAACCTGCAACTTTCCTTTCCCAATGGGTATTCCGATTCAAAAGTATCGGAGGTGGTCGCCATATAATTGTCATTAAATTTCATTCACAATTAACTTTTTTTCACATCACCGTGAGCGTGCAATGAGTTGCTCTCATGGGGGTGCGGTAGTGCCACAGCATACCAGGAAATATACTTTGAAGTACAGTAGTTGCTTAATTAGTTAAATGACGCCCTATAAGTGACTGCAGGGAGAATTTTAGCCAAAGGGGGAACAAAAAATCTTCAATACAGGAATTATTAGTTTCTTGTACATTGTCCCGTAGTTACAGTGGATATGTCATTCAATACTCCTGAAGGAGAGTGTTTGCTTCCCAGGAGAGGGCAGTGAATTGAAAGTCAAACCTCAAACCTCTTTCCCTGCCGTGCCATCACGTTTTGCACCACATGGGCAGGAACATCTCCCATCATGCTGACAATGAACAAGAAGAATTCCTGTTCCAAATGGACGCACCTCATCAGCCTGAGCCTCGGCGGTTCGAATCTCAGCTTTATTTCATGGGTGGATTTGGCATGTTCTCCCCTATGGTTAGGTTGGTTTCCTTTGGGTACCCAGTCTTCCAGCCACAAAACATGCAAACCGGGATCGTTCGGGACTTGAATGATTGATGTTCGGTATGCGCACTGGGATACCTTCCAATGAACATTGGGCAAGCCCCCTCGCTGCCCATCTTTAAATCCGGTCTCAAAACTCACTTGTACTCATTGGCATACATTCGACTCAGCATGATTCCGACTTGATCTTGGTTTTACTCCCTAGTGCTTTCTACTGTCTTTGTGACTGCTTTAGTTCCTGTATGTCCATGTTAAGCGCTTTGTTACTTCAGCTGTTGTTAAAGCGATATATATATATATATATATATATATATATATATATATATATATATATATATATATATATATATATATATATATATATATGAGGGATAGGTGGCCTTGGGGTCTGTGTAGCTGGAGCCTATCCCAGCTGTCTTTGTGTAGTAGGCGGGTTAGGCACCGAACGGATTGCCAGACAATCACATGGCACACATCGTTGAACAACCATTTCTGCTCACAATCAAAGCAATGGACAATTATGAGTGTTCTATTAACTCGCCACTCGTGTTTTTGGAATGTGGAAGGTAACCACAGACCCAGAAAAAAACCCATACAGGCACAAGTAGAGTATGCACACAGGGAAGTGGTTAATCAAAAGAATTAAAAAAAACATTAAATTACTATGATCCTTTGAAAATGACATTCCTCTATCTATGTTACAGTTTCATTTTCTTAAGAAAAAACAAAACAAAACAATCAAATAAAAGAAAAGCAAATTACAAAAACAATTGTTTAAATGAACATGATTCATGCCCTTCTCTAAATCCTGTTGTAAGACATCAGTCCACGAGAACGCAAATCATTCACATCTACTGCAGGACATTATTTTTTTAAAACAATTGTTTCGCTGTCAGGGGCATCATGAAAATATTGCCTTTGCAAAAAAGTACCATGTGGCTTTACTTCATGTATTTGCTATGTCTGAAAATAAAAATCAGCCCTGTTACTCAAATGAAGAGCTCAAGTGCATTAAAACAATGGCAATTAATAAATACGTAAAAATATATATCATATGCCATAACACATGAGAGAATTACACGTAAAGAGCTCTGGAAGAGGCGATGAAGTGTTCCAGTCATTCCCTGAGAACATTGTCATCCTTTGAGGATGTGCATCCTTCGTTCAATCCAAGTGTTTCACCACCTGGACGAGATCGGGTGGTGCAGGTGAGGTGAGGTCCAATAAAATTCTGCCTTTATGAATCATGCGGACAGGAACCAGCCTCACGCTAACTCAACAACACGCCCTACAAGTTGGAGGACGCAAACATGTGGGTGACGCGAAAACTTCATAATTGATGGCACACCCATGCTAAATGAATTTCAATGAACATCTGTGAAAAGTTACAGCGTCAGTCTGGCTTGGTTGTTTGGTATGCCACCCGTCCTGTTGAACTGCGACAACCAATGTTGGCTCGACATGGAATCTCTTACGTCTCGACTTAGGCATCCATTTGTTCTCTCAAACGTGGGTGAGGAGATATTAACACAGGGGCGACTTGTGTTTTTCCACTTTTTTTGTTTGACAGTTGTCACAATTCTGGCAGCAAAGCCTGTCTCTGGGTTCAGGTTAGGGCTATGTCCATGTGCGCCTCACGTCTCATGTATCCCATATGATTGTGCTAACAACCCTGGAATGATTGAAACAGCCCACACGAGAAGAAACAAGTTGCAGGTGTTCCTTTTGGTGCAACATCCAAACCATTCATGGCGTCACTCATGTTGGCTGTGTCATTGTGTAGGCTCAACATGGTTTCCCAAAGCCACTTACGAATCCTGCGTCAATACTTGTGAATTATGGGCGCGATCGTGCCTTGAGGCTATTTCCTGGTTCTATCACATGGCCACATACATACACAGATGAATCTGTAACAATGTTGGGGGCATTATGGAGGATGTGTAGTCATAGTTAAATGGGGCGTTGTAAATTTTAATTGCTCTTTGTTTGATACTTTCTCCCTGATTGGAAATGTTTTAGAAACATGGAGCTGACTGGGGTGGAGATTGGGGATGAACTTCACGACTCACTCACACTACACATTCTTTTGCCCTTTTAATGTCCTGTTATGATTGTATATAGTGCAGTGTCGACATGGGCGTAGCACCAAATTTTAAGCACCCTAAATTTGCTTCCTGAGCTGTCCCCCAGCGCACCCAAAATGAATCCCTACCAACTTCCTATTATAGCCCAGGCTCCAAATGTGACAAAAGCAATTAGGTATGTGGCCGTTTCTATGACGAACATTATCATATTTCTAAAAATGCTACCTTTTTTTAACTGATTTAATTTCCACTCAATCATTTTTCTTCTTGACAAAGAAAAGTGTTTTTGCACTGTAAGACATGCTCTTCTCCCTCGACACGAACGATTGCACCTCAATGCACCCAGCTGTCAAATTCATAAAGTTCGCAGACGACACCACGATCATCGGCCTCAACAAAGACGGCGACGAGTCTCCGTACCGACAACAAGTGGAGTAGCTGGAGCTCTGGTGTGCCAACACAACCTCGAGCTGAACACGCTCAAGACGGTAGAGATGATCGTGGACTTCAGGAAACATCCATCACCACAGCTGCCCCTCAAACTCTCCAACAGTACCGTGTCAACCGTCGAGACCTTCAAGTTCCTGGGAATCACAGTCTCCCAGAACATTAGGTGGGAGGTCAACACTTACTCCATCCTGAGAAAGGCCCGACAGAGTATGTATTTCCTGAATGTATTTCCTTACTTGAATCACTGTTACTGGCCAATATAATCTCCAGCACGAGGCACTTTAAGGCGCTCAATGACATCTGCATAATTGCACACGTGTTGTACTATAAATACACCGACTGATCACTTTAAAATGGTTTATTGATTTTCTGGAACAACTGTATAATTGTTAGTACTGTATATTATTTTAGTATATATCACTTTAACTCCGGTTTATATTTTGCACAGTTGTTCCTGAGAGGTACCGCTTACCTTCTATACTTATTTGTCATGTTTTCATGATGATACAAGAACAGCATTTTCGACCGGAGACAAATTCCTTGTGGTTCTACACACTTGGCCAATCAAGATGATTCCAATTCTGATCTCAATCCATATACTTTTTCACTTGATAGATGTTGTGTTTTTGCATGATTGGATTGGATTCACCTTTATTCGTCTCACAGTGGACATTTCAGAGCAACAAAGTGATGAAATTAAGAGGAAAGGAAAGGAAAGGAAGAAGTATAAAAACAAAATACAGGAGCTGCTGTAAAGGCATCCACTCTCGCTACACCATCGTGAAGTCAAAAGAACAAAAAAACTAAATAACAAATAATGTGACAAAACACACAGACAGTAATTCAATCTTAAGCACTTTCTGCACCCTCTTTGTTGTATGAAGCAGTTCTCGATAAAAGAGGAGAAAATCAAAGTGTCTTTTTCTCCAGTGAATCAGGGACGTCATGGTGAAATGTGCACGTCTGCTACAAGCTACATGTTGAAAACAAACATTGACTGTAGCATCCATTGATGAAAAGAGACGGTCTCACATCTCCTGTCCCATGTGGTAAATTTTATTGTACTTGAAGGACAACCGACACCTCATGACAAGTTGCGTCCATAATTTGTAAAATCACTTCAAATGACTTCTTCTGACTGCATTTTACAAAGATTCCACCGCATATTGCTATATTTTACGTTTTAAAACTCGCGCTGATTGTTCAAGAAGTCCTGTTTTCGAGTTGATGCCAATGCCAGAAGTGACGTCGCTGAGGGAACGCACCTGACCGAGAAGGCGACACACAGTGCATTTTGGGTACTTTGTTTCGTCTGAAAACACAGTGTTGATTGCGAAATTAGAAGGAAAACACCATAAATAACGCGATGGTTAATCATGTGGCAGCCATAAAGAAGGTGTAAGTTTACACAAATTCCCAGCAGACAAAATAGCCATTTCCAACGGACCAGAGCAGGATAGCGCCAGCCGCAGGCGAACGAGAAGCTCCCCGGAGTGCGCGAATCCCCGCTGTCAGCTTGACAATGGGTAGAAAGTTGCTTCCAGTGGTGAAAGAGAGCAACCGTCATAATAGTGGAGCAAACCGATCCAGCAAACATCCAGCTGCTGTTAGCTCGTAGTCGTCGAGCACCAGCCGAAGGACAACTAGGAGCTTAAAGAGTTCGATGGTTCTCTTTATTTGTAAGTAGGTTCGTTGTCAGATCTCCCAGGCAGGTGATGTGCAGAGCTTGATTGCGGCGTGGAGTCGAGCAAGTCGTGCTGTGAGACTCCGTGCGATGCTGAGCAGGTTTCTGCGAGCTGTGTCTCTTTGAGGCTGTGAGTCCGAGATGAGTCTGAGATGATTCTGACCCGTGGTTCGCCCCAAACTCTCTGTCCCACGACAGCTCCTTTTATACCATTTTCAAGCGTGTGCTATGCGTCAGGGTGAGACGCACATCAAGGAGATCAAGGAACTGAAAGACATGAAAGGGTTGAAAGGCGCACTTCAAAATCATACACACGTGTGACGCAACAGGGCTCCCCTCCTGGATCCGAAGTCGGTGAAAGCGATGAAGGAAAAACAAATAAAAACAAAAGTCATTCTGCGACATGGTGAGGCCAGGCAAGATGACGGTCACCGGGCATGGCAGGCGTCGGTGGGGTGGTTGCCGAGGAGGTTTCGTGGTGCCTGAAGTCGTTGTACGGGAGCACGGCAAAGAGTGCTCTACGACTGCCAGTTTGAGTCGATCGATGGAAACTTTCCTCGCGGCCGTCGAGTCGATGCCGGAAGGTCTTCTCACCGTGAGTTGTTCGGCTGGGATCGGTCAAGTCGGAGAATCGATGAGGGATTGTGAGGACTAAGGTGCGTGGGGTTGGCCATGCTGCCGGGCACGGACAGGCCGGTCATCGGCTACGGTGGCGATGATCGCGCTGCCATGGCAGTCTGCAGGACGCTGAGGAAGAACGCTGACGTCGGCGGCCGTGTCGGCCATGAAGCGTCTTCCCGAAGTCGGATCGTGGACATAAACGATGTCCGACGATGTCCGATCGTGGACATATACGATGTCCGATAGTGGACATAAGCGATGTCCGACGATGTACGATCGTGGACATATACGATGCAGCTAGTTGCAGAGTCACCAGGCGAATTGGACGATGTTGGCCATCAGGGTGCGGCAGGTTTCACGGCGGGGTCGGGGCGCCCACGGGGTGGTGGCGGCCCATCGGGAGCTCGGCTCGAGGGGTCTTGCTGTGAAGATGACGGGTTCATGGGCGGCTGGGAAATCTGGGTGTTTCCATTTGGAGAGTTGATTGGGCTGAGGAGGAGGGAAAAAAATGCTCCTGGCTGGCTCGCCAATAAAGAGTTCTATGGTTCTCTTTATTTGTAAGTAGGTTCGTTGTCAGATCTCCCAGGCAGGTGATGTGCAGAGCTTGATTGCGGCGTGGAGTCGAGCAAGTCGTGCTGTGAGACTGCGAGCTGTGTCTCTTTGAGGCTGTGTGAGTCTGAGATGATTCTGCCCTGTGGTTCGCCCCAAACTCTCTGTCCCACGACAGCTCCTTTTATACCATTTTCAAGCGTGTGCTATGCGTCAGGGTGAGACGCACATCAAGGAGATCAAGGAACTGAAAGACATGAAAGGGTTGAAAGGCGCACTTCAAAATCATACACACGTGTGACGCAACAAGCTAACCGGAGTTAGCGATGAATAACCGCTGTCATCCCCTCATGTTGTTTCTGCTCCTCTCGAGACTGATCATCCAGCTCGTAAATTATTTTGTTGAACGTATATAAGTAAAATGGAGCTATTCAAAGCCAAAGATGATTACATTCCTCACAACGGGGACCGAGCTCTTTGGTGTAGTCGAAAGGACGCTTTGATGACAGTCAAACCTGGTACGTATCATTCCGACAGTCAGTCTTTTCTTTGAATCCAACACGAATGCTTTTCTTGACCCCGTGATTAAATTCTCGATTTGATATGAATTGCGATTCACTACAATTTTCTTATTATGAACTCCATTGTATAAAAGGCCATTCATACATAAGTTCGTAACTTTTCATCTTGAAAGTTTAAACAACTTTTTGCATGCACACCCATTAAACAATGTACATTGATGTTGACATCTTGTAGCTTATTATTTGTTATGTCGTTATTGTTACGTCCTTATGTTATTTGTCATGTCTTTATATGCCACATATCACCCAAGTTGATGCTTTATTGCTTATTCACAGAGCTTCACATATGCTTCATGTCGTGTCCTTCACCAGCCTTGTCGTTTTGCTTTCATGGCACGAAAGGACTAATCGATCGCAAACACATTTTTATTGGTGTCTTGCATTTGACTAAAAATATCATCCTGCGTGTTTTGGGTATTTTAGTTGCTATAAAACGTTTTTATCGATGTCAGGAAAAAAAACATGCTTTGATTTGTCCTTTAACAGTCAGATGACAAGCAATCAAATCAAAGGAAAGGGAGAGAAAGCAACTGCGATGACCATCCAATCCTAATTTTGCTTTCAACTATGCATGGCCGTAGTAACCCCCCCAAAAAAAATACATATATAACTGCAATAGTCTTGCCGACGGAAAACATAATGGCAGGAAAGCTTCAATTGCTTGATATATTTTCCAATGTCAAGACCGAACACAAAAATTGGGTAACCCTTGCCACAAGGCATCGTCAAAATAATGTAATTTCTGTCGTAATAATTACAGATTTTATAAATGATTCACGAATGCAGACATCATCAATGTGTACAAACTATTCGACACTGTTGCCTCTGTTTTGGTTCAAATGCTATCGATGCAGTCCTTCAAACTCTTGAAAAGTGGTCGGATCCGTTTTGAAATTAAGAAATTACTGTGACACACTGTATTTCTTTCACACGACCTTCAAAATAGAAATTCTATAAAGTGTATTGCTTACAATACTGTCATTGTAATTTTTGGCATCATCTCTGCCGAGTTGTTGTGTTCCATAATTGCTTTTTCATCAGTCGTTTACTCTCAATTATCAAAATTGGAAGTAGAACAAAACATTTTTGTTCTGAAACGAATCATCCCATATTGACTTGATCTCCACAGCTATGTGTGCAGTTAACTGACCAACTAGTGAACATAAATGTGATATTATACAGGACACGTTGCCCATCATCATATTGATTATTTAATCCTTTAGTAAATGACACTTTCACACCAAGTAGTGTGGATGTTTTCACATTTTCTTAAAATGCAGAGTCTGGTGCTAAATTAAAATCTATAGCCTAAATACATCTGAACAGTGAATTTATAGACAGTGGGGCCTCGGTTTACGAACATCTTGCCTGACGAATTTTTCATGTACGAACGTTAAATTTATGAAAATTAAACCTTAGATTAAGCACTACTTTTCGGTATACACACCCACCACGGCTGGCGGAGTAATCTTCGGTGGAAGAACACCAAAGCACACGACCGAACAGCGCCCCATCCCCTTTATCTAAATGCACACGTCGATCGCCTTCACGGATTTTTTACAGATACTTTTGCTTTCATGGGACTGAAAAAGACCCCACCACATGCTCTTTGACCGATTTCATGCGGCTCTGCAAGGGCTTTCGCATGACAAGCATCAAAAATGTTTGCCGCTGGCGCTTCCATTTGTCACATGCGGATAGATAGAAGGGGGTGGGCCGCGCTTCCACATTTGCAGTCAATCCCCTCATCGACACTGTGTATTCATACGGGTCGCGGTCATCTCGCTAGTGCCGGATTATTGATGTTCACCTCGTATGTTTCCCGTATCCTGTCTTTCGCAGCTTCGGTGCGTGTGTTGACCCGGTCCGAGTGCACGTAACACCATTCATTCACTATCTACCCGGTACGTAGTGAATGACCATAGGGCGCGCTTAATTTTTGGGATACACACTTTTCGCCTGACACACTCTGTCTGAGAAACAATTAAGTGCATAAGCCAAGTCCCACTGTATTCAGTCCAATCCACTCGTTCTGAATTTTATCTAAACTTAACCATCATGCTTACGTGACCTATTTGGCATAAATTTTCACCGCTCAATAGTTTTCTCAATTGACATTGTTTGATGGCAATTGGTTTGCCCACCATAATTTTTTTCAACTGGTGAAAGCAGTATGCAGCAGGACCAAACAATGATGACATAAATTAATTCATTGCATCATATATTCACTGACAACACTTAAACGTAATTGAACATTCTTTTCAAAATTTCCGTTTCCAACAGAATGTTTGAGAGTAAGAAATGACAAGAAGCACACAGCAGCAGAAATTAACGTCAGGTGCTCCTAATTTTCATTTTTACCGCATTTAATCAGAACCCACTACAGTCTATACTTAGTGAGGTCGGCGTCAACTGATTTTTTTTTTTGCTTTCCGTTTTCTTGATGCAAACTGTGATCAGAGATGCCCCTGCTCTGAATCGGAATGAGAAACACGAGCAGTTGTGTGATGTGCTAATGTATTAACATTGAGGTGCTACTGACAAGCTAACTCCTACGCCATTCACATTTAGGGTTTAGAAGAAGGAGCAAAAAGAAAATTTTAAATATTAGTATTTCAGATATTCATAGGAAATATTTTATCATATTTTGACATTCTATACACCGTACGTCATGTAGAAGTCCTGCAACAGTGAATTCGATCCTGGCCGTCTGAGAGCTCAGCAACCCTCGACCCTCAATTCCAGATACTTCAAACACTTTTACGCAGTTAACTTGTTCTTCCAGAATAAACACAGGTTTAAAAGCCTGACATGTAATCGATGCTTTGTCTCTGCTCACACTTCACAAATCCTTTGTCTTCGATATATGTCATTCATTGGAAGTTAAGACCAGTTCATCAACTTCCAGTTGCGAGTGGGTGAGAGCCTCCGAATTGCCCCGGCGTGCCACCGAGGCCCCATCGCGAGCATATTTTAAATTAAAAAAGCTATTTCTCTCGCTCTTCACCTGTTTTGCGAAGTGTCTTCATAAACATTTAATCTGAACTCTCACTTTCCAAAGCCAAGCTAAATGTATTTCAAATTGGTCTATTAAAAGCTTTCTGATTCTGATTAGGTTTGCTAATTGTATAAAATGGCCGCTACAGAAAGCGCCAGGTGAGGTAGAAAATATTCTGCTGCCACAGTGGGGCAACCACTGCGCATTTGAAATGAGCGGTAAAAAACTGCTACGCTCATCAAGTCAGAAAAGCACACCATCCTTTGATATTGAGAAGTATACCCATAAGGACATGCATCCCAATGAATGAGTTAATAAGGGAAAAATTTTTAAGGACAATATGCTTTCTCAAAACAGCGGAGATGGCAATAGTCTGGTTAGACAGTTTTTAGAGGGGCGGGGAGTCAGGCTTCCATCAGATGGATGAAAAGATGGAGATTCATGCTCAGGGGGTATATGTTGTATAAATGCATTCCCGGAGAAGCTATATGATTGCTGAATGAAGCTCATCATCCATTTTCTACTGTGTGCGTGTGTGTGTGGGGGGGGGGGGGGGGTGCCTGTGCGTGCGTGTGCATGTGTATGTTTGTGTGTGTGTTTGTGTGGTTTTGACTCCAGATTTTCCAGAACTAACAGTAACAAACACCCTTGATGCACATGCAGATTCCTTCATTTATTGGTGAGAAACCAAAATAGCTTGAGAACAAGAAGAAGAGGAAGAACAAAGTACATTGTCATCGATCAACAAGCACACCATTTAAAATTGATCTTGACTTAAGGAGGCATCAAGATGGAGGAAAAGATAGTCCGCAGGGTTCCACTTGGAGTGCTGATTCAATACAAGTTTAGGGAGCAAATAAAATCCTGTGTGTCTGTGCAGGTGTCATCATTCCATTGGCCTTTAAATACAGAAAATAATCAAATATCAACTTCATCTCATCTCCCATTCCAAATTTTTGGATGGCACACACACACACACACACACACACACACACACACACACACACACACACACACACACACACACACACACACACACACACAGACACACATTTATATTCATACCTGCAGAGTCAATCTCAGCACAGTCTTCGTTGCCCTGGAAGTTATCTGGCTGAATTGGCCCTCTGAAGTCTAAGAACTTTGATGTTGAACCATCTGTCCGAACAAATTTACCCTCCTGCAATACAAAACCACATTGTGATAAACAGCCATGGCCCGAGAGAAAAATTGCTGTCCCCAGTTCCAACATCTTCCTATCAAGTCCCAACACTGCTCTCATCACGACACTCAACCCTACACCGCATTCGCAAAAATACCTCTCCTGATAAGTGACATGAGTCCATTCATAATGTTTGACTAGGCAATGTTTCACCTGAAAACCATCATGGATTCCAATCCAGGTGTCTACGATATTGTTAGTGTTTGCATCCCGAACCAGTTGGAAGCAGAGGGCATTTTCAACGGAATTTCGGATGGAGGCCAGGTTCCCACCAGCATCGTTGCAGGCTTGCTATTGGGAGAGATGAAGAAACAAGAAATTGAAAAAAAAATAAAGGTCCACCCTTTTTTTGCCAAAAGGTTTCCAAATGTCATTTCATGTAGATCGCTGAACACTTAAATGTACAGAGTTGATCCAGATCCAAGAATGATATGTGGACTTTTCGACAAAGTTTAATAATGCATGGTCACGAATGGAGGATTTAGAAGCTCACAGCAGCTATTGTTTAAAAAGCTTGCATACCTCTGCAGCCGCAAAAGTCAGTGGGGTGTTCATGTAGATGAAGCAGCGGTCCTCCAACCGAATCCAGCCAGTTGGACAGCAAGGAACTACAACACAGCCATAATTTTAGCTAGAAGACGACAAATGGTCAACAAAAATAAACAGGTTTCACGTATGATTAATTCACAGTGACCAACCTGTCACAGTATCATCGCTCCACTGTAAAGACAAAGAGGAGATGAGCACATTGTTCAGATAAAAAATGCAAGACTAACATCAAACAAAGTGCAATGGATTTGGAGATTGACCGAGTTGTTGTCTTTTAATGAAGCCAATCTTGTCAAGAATGCTCAAAACACTTGTTTGTTTTACTTTGTAATTGTCACTTACAACACCAGTCAGCAGTCCACTGATTCCACACAGGAGAAGCAAAGAGCCAAGAGCAAATGCCATCTGTGCAATGACAAAAAGGAAAAAGTTGACAGTTTACGCTGAATTGACTTAAAGTCATTGGCTTGGCTTTGTATGTTGATTACTAATTCTGCAAGGCTGCCATGGCAGACATGGGAGAGTGAAAAGGGAAGCTGTAAAGTTGTGTCATTGTTACCTTTGCAGTCGTGATGCTTGATGCTGAGAGGATGTGTGGAGGGAGACTAAGAGCGTTGCTTTTTATATGTCAGAGTGACACAGTCTCGGAATGCCGAACGTGTCACTTATACCACGTGACGCATCGGACGGGTTCTCGTCCGCCCCAAGCAAAACAATGGGACTCAAAAAGGAAGTCATCCAGGTCCAATTTAAGATTGACTTTATGTACACCAATGCCCATCATGAGGATGTGTGAGATGGTGTCAACTGCTTTATTTGTTCAACTATTTAAATGTTTGAGACACAAAAATCTCACAGAGTTGGATTATTTGTATATTTAAGACAGAAAATGCTGTTTGATCGTGTGGAATATACAAATAATGTTATGGATGTAACAAATCCAACTCTTTCCGAAATTCTCCCATCCAGTCATATTCAACACTTTGGCTTCTGTCTTTTTTTTCTTGTCAATTAAAAGCGTTAAGAGAGGAAGGTTGGCTTGAGAGTTATTGCTTTGTCAGGAATGCAACGTGAGATGAGGCGTTGGAGAGTCAGGGTGGTGCTCTTGTGAACACGGAAATGTTCGATTGACTTGTTGGTTAATTACTTGAGTTTGACTGTAACACTCCCAGGAGTCACACCCTGATGTCCTCTGCGATTTTGTGCTCTCTGAAGGAGAGACATTCGTCAGCGATGGTTTTTTTGGATGGGGTGTCACTCTGGCAACATTGACTGAACTGGCTCTCGGATATCAAAGGACAAACTCAAAACAAAGTGATTGCCGTTATTGGTATCCATCTGTATTGCAATCATGGGATTATTTGAAAATCAAGCAAACAATAAAAATATAAAAAATCTGAAAATTATGCAATATGAGCTGTGGAAAAGAAACCGGTGATGTCAAAGAGCAAATGTTACCTTTAGTAACAATCAAAATATGTTGTTCAGTGTCAAAGCACACCAATTAGCAGTCAATTAAATGCTAAAAGTAGCTATCCACCCAGTCATCCATTTATGTCTGACCAAGAGCTCACAATGTCAGTCAGACAAGGGCAGGTTTGCAGATTGGAAAATTGATTTTGTCTCAGCTCCGAAAACAGAGCTTGCAACTTTGCAGATGCTCCACCCGTTGCCTCCTGTTCCACTCTTCTTTTATTTGGAACTTCTCGACCTGGCATACCAACTCGGGCTTTGACGTTTCACATTCCTAGAGTCAGCTTCTGTAGCCCGGGATCAGACTTCCAAGACGACTTTTGGGTGCCTCCCAGCTCACACTGGACTGACCACCTGCCACATGTCGTGAGCCCCTATAGCAGGGGTGTCAAAGTCATTTTTTGCCGCGGGCCACATTGTAGTTATGGTTTCCTCTCGAGGGTCATTATGAATTTGGGGAACCCATTAGAATGTTTAAATCTCTTCAAATATTACACATAGAGCACACAGCAAATTAATGAATAACTCGTTTTCAAATCTGAAGTCAAGAATAATGACTTTTATTGTGGTTGACATCCAAAAATATGAAATTTTGGCTCAGGATTTAGCAATCATCATGGAATTTAACAAGTTTGATTTGCTTTCGCGGGCCGAAAAAAAATGATGTGGCGGGCCGGATTTGGCCCGCGGCCCTTGACTTTGACACCTGTGCCCTATAGGAAGGGTGTCCTTTCAAACTGAGCCTTTCCGGGGGCCACTGGCACAGACCCATTGTCCAGGCCGGGGGGGGGGGGGGGGGGGGGGGGGTGACCCACATATAGGTACTGGAAATGTATGCCTATTGAAGTAAATGCTCATAAGGGGCTGGGAACCGTACTTTATAAAGAAACCAGTAACTTTTGTGTCTCAAATTACTCAGAAACCATTCAAATATTTCTGATGCGAGCATTTTTTTCCCATGGTTTTTGTTAGTCAAAGTAATCAGTCTGATTTCTTACAAGATGGTGTAAATCAGAGAATATGTGAGATGGAATTGCAAAGATTTAGATAATATAAATAAAAAGTGGTCCCTAAATGAGTAAATGCTTCTCCAAAATAATTAGGATAAGCGGTGTTGAAAATAAATGGATGGAAATATTATTTGGAGTGCTATTGTGATGCTGCCAATCACTTTTTTTGTTTTTTTTTAAAGAAAAACAGATCTGTTCACGGTTATGTGAATGCTTGAAATTAATTTTGTTTAATGTTTTAATGTGCCGCGAGAGTGGCTGCCTTTACAGCGGGTCCTGTATTTTTTTGTTCTACTTCTTCCTTCCCTTTCTTGTTATTTTCCTCACTTTTCTGCTGTGAACTGTAACATTGTCCACTGCGAGACTAATAAAGGATAATCCAATCCAATCGTTCTTACCTGTCGGACTGGCTAATAACTAGATATTGGGTTTTTATGACTTTGTTTTATGTCATGTATTGTTTTTTTTAGGACGACAATAGAATAATCCCTTTGGGCTTTATCAGGGGATGTTTAAATATTTTCTCTTCTGTGGCAGTGCTAAATAAATCCACTTGATCAATCGGCTCGCCTGATTAATGAGTAATTTGAAGAAGAGAGGGCAGCTCGTCAGTGCACAAGGTATGTTTGCTAAATACATGGGCACAAGGGTTACCAAAGTGAAGAGATGCACGTGACATTTTTGTCACAATTCATGGAAGGTGGCTGAGCATGACATCAGTGGCCCTCTTCCGCAGACATTCCCAATAGGAGGGAGTATCACTCGCAAGGAAAAAAAAAAGAAAACAAAAAGCACACCTTGAAAATGTGATGGCCTTTATTTTGGACTCATTATTCCCAACACACCCAACTTGTTGCGGCATCAGTACTGTTTAGTGCTTTGGTATGCCACTCCTCCAGTATAATTGGCCCATGCGCTGCGTGAAATGTAACAATTTTGATAATGACTTGATTGAAGACACTCCCATGAAGTCTGCCTGTTGAGGTGGAGTCTCAAAGGATGCCGTGACAGCAGATTGTTAAAGGCGTAATTCATTCACAATTTACATTTCTCGAAGCAACCAACCAAAAGAAAGATACAAACACTGAAAAGAGTATATGGTGATATTAATTGAGTGATGAATTAATTCAACTATTAATACAGCAATTAATCTAATTGTTAATATGTATAAATTGAGTTTTGGACATGCACTCTAGAGAACATAACTTGGATTTTTGGGGTCTTTGTCAATAAATTAAAATCGGAACAACTTAAAAATATAAATTATTGACATTTTATTTTATGTATTTATTCTTGACATATTTTGCAACAGTATACAGTACATATACGATATATATATACAGTAAAGTCTCGTTATATCGATATCGGTTATATCGATAGTCCCGCTTATTACGATACTATTTCTATGCACGCAAGGAGAAAATTACATGCGCGCAGGGTCGGATATATCGATAGTCCCGGTTATATCGATATTTTTCGGACTCCCAAGAATATCGATATAACGAGACTTTACTGTACATATACATATATATATATATATATATATATATATATATATATATATATATATATATGAGATACAGTGAGACCTCAACTTACGAACTTAATTGGTTCCCAGACAGAGTGTGTAAGGCGAAAAGTGTGTATCTCAAAAAAAATTCCCAGAGGAAACCATTAAAATGGGAATAATCCGTTCCCGGGTTTCCATAAAATATAGTTTTTAACTAAATATGCCTTAAAACTACACACAACATACCTTATTCTATGTATAATAAATGTGCTATTGTATTGTAATGAAAGAAATACACTGCATTGTGTCATAAAGTCACAAAGAGAGGCACATTACACGAGGACTATAATTAAAGAAATAAACTGTGCTGTAAAATAAAGTTTTTTTCAACTTCTTCGATTGCCCGAGACCGTCACTTTGAGAGCACGGAAACACCTTTTGCAACAGACGCACCTTTGATGGCTTCTGTGTTCCGGAGAATGGGAGCAATGGTTGACTTTGCATAGCAGTGCTAGGCCACTAAATCACACAAACGCACACCTCGTTCGTGTTTTTCAATTATCTCCTTCTTCTCAGCGACGGTGATTTTATTTTGTGTCTTCCTGGGTTGAACACGAGCCTGTGGTGGTTTTTTTTTGCCCCATCATAGTAAACTTATCAGCAAAAACCTCAAAGTAGGCGATCGACGTGTGCATTCAATGAGAGGGGGTGTGCAAAGTATCGCCGGCTGGAGCGCTGTTCGGTCGTGTGCTTCCGCCGAAGATCACTCCGCCAGCTGTGGTGGGTGTGTATTATGAAAATAGTGCTTATTATAAGGTTTAATTTCCTTAAATTAGAGGTTCTTATGACGAAAAGTTTGTAAGATAAGGTGTTTGTAAGTTGAGGTCTGACTGTATACAATTTTTTTTATCCCCCCCCAAAAAAAAGTCCCACCCCACAATTTTGAACAGTGATGTCCCAAATTATTTTGCACCACCATTCAGATAAAGCAGTATTTTTAAATTGACCTTGACAAAAACACAAAACAACTTGCCAGTGTACTCATTGTAGTAATAAGTGAGAGTCTTGTTTTTTTTATGTTACTTAATTTTGACTGTTTTGTAAAGCGCGTTGTTACAACTGCAGCGGTTATGAAAGCGCTATTTAAATCAGGGTGTATTGTGTTGTTTTTGTGCTTGTATTTATTTAGTAAGATTGTCTTGTTTTTGTTTTGGTCGTTTTCATGCTAACTTCATGAGAAAAGGATTGTGGAAAGGTATTTTGTGACATTTTTACACTCCATTGCATCATTTGTGAACCACTTTCCTGTCGCGATACATTGTTAGTGGAACTGCATAGTATGCATTTCATGGTGTCATATGTATAGTATATTTTTTTCAAGTATGGCGTAGTGTCGTGGAAAAAAAAAGTGTGATGTAAATATTACTTATTTTCATACTTCAATGATATTGAAATAGGTGGGTAGGTTTTCATCTTTCCGCCTGGAATAGGTTATTTCAATTTCCACAATTTCTTCTCTGGAAAAGCAATCTTGTACTATGAGTACAATGTTTTGTCTTGGTTTAACCTGAGCTAACTGTGCCCTCTGTTGGGTAGTGTAAAGTAGTAAAAGTCATTTCAGAAACATTGCGGATAACCTTAATGACTTTTCGCCTCCATTCCAAAGCACAATGACAAGAGAAAAGTCCCAGGGCTGGTGTCACAAAATATATATTACATTTGCAAACTTACATTTTGACCTTGGGAAGTAATCTCACCACTACAACGCACTTTCCCAACATTTTGTGCCACATTTTTATGCACTCTTGGAGTGCATGAAAGGCACGATCTGCCACAACTTCATCATCACAGTCACCCAAGCGCTGTGCAAGTTGGGAGGTTGTTCTTGCTAGGCAAGGTTCCTCAAGGCTAGGAACTATCAAATTCTCAGTGCAGATGGGTTGTAACTTGTAATGAAGCAGGCACGAGTTGTCCTGCCAACCACCACAGTTACTTCATCACACAGTGCACAAAGTATCGCCCCAAGATCTCTTTGCACAGCAGCCAGTCTTTCTTATACTATAGGGCAGGGGTGTCAAACTCATTTCGCATCGCGGGCCACATACGGCCTAGGGAGATGTCAAGTGGGCCGGACCATTAAAATTATACCATACTCTGCTAAAAATAACAATAATATCATGTCTTTCCTTTGTTTTGGTGTAAAGAAGCACAAGAACGTTAGGAAAATATTGAAATTTAATGAACTATGCTTTTACAAAACATTACATGAAACACCCCATATTTCCTTAGACAAATGTGCAATTTACTTTTATCATTCACAAATATGCATTGCAACTGATCCCACTGATTGTACACTGGCACAAAACTTTAATTGGCTCTTTCATCTGGAACTGCTTTATGTAACAAAGAGGGTACAGAAAGTGCTTAAGAATGAATGTCTCTCTGTGTCTTTGTGTTGTCACGTTATTTGTTATTTAGTTTTTTTTGTTCTTTTGACTTCAAGACGGCGCCGCGAGAGTGGCTGCCTTTCCAGCAGCTCCCATGATTTGCTTTTCTACTTTCATTTCTTTCATAACTTTGCTGCTGTGAAATGTACATTTCTCCACTGCGAGACTAATAAAGGCAAATCCAATCCAATCCAAAATATAGTACACATAGGCATATAAAATCTAAACGTAATCCCTGCGCACAACTTACAAACTAAGCAGAGTGATTTTAAATGTGTAATGAAGAAAGTGTTCGCCTGTCCTGTAAATCTGTAAACTTCATACATGAAACATACATACACATACAATACATACTGAAAATTTATGGAGTTGTATGAACAGTAGAATTCCATCACACAACGTTTGTTTTGAAGCTGCTGACTAACATTAAAGTGCACATTTTTTAAATCAACACAGTAAGGATTCATCTTCACAGAGCTGTATTCTTTCAATGCAAACAGTATCTAAGGCAGCATTTTAAAGGCGTTAGTCTAGTCTGGACTTGTATTTGTTCCTGAAACTTGGCATCTTTTGGCCTGTACAAGTGCATCAATACCAGGTGTCATGTCCTGACTAGCTGTCACTTTCAGAATGTCATTTAAGTGCTTGTTTGTGAGCCTTGAACGCATTTTTGTTTTATTGATATTCATCACTGAGAAAATTTGTTCACAAAGGTAGGTTGTCCCAAACATGCACAAAATTTTAGCAGCCAGGGCTGTTAATTTGGGGTAACCTGGTAGTCGATATTGATCAAATCTGTCCAGACCTACAGAGGCAAATTTGCCCTTCAAATCTGCATCACACTGCAAATCTATTATCTCTAGCTGAATTTCGACCGGCAGATCAGATGCATTAACTGTAAAAGGTGAGCGAAAAACTGAAACTGTCTCAAGTTCACCAAATAACTGAAAACATTTCTCAAACTCCCGCAGTGGTCCTGCAATTTTGTCTTTGTACCGTTTCATGTCCGCATCAGGTCTGGTCACACACACACATCTCTCACACAGGGGAAATGAGCAGGGTTGCCATTTGCCAGTTGCATCTCCGACAAAGTCAGCTTCAACTTAAATGCATGTATGTTGTCAGAAAACTGTGTGACAATTTTTTTGCGGCCTTGCAACATTTTGTTCAAATTGTTCAAGTGTTCAGTAATACAGTGAGACCTCAACTTACGAACTTAATTGGTTTCGAGACAGAGTGTGTAAGGTGAAAAGTGTGTACCTCCAAAAAAAAATTCCCATAGGAAACCATTAAAATGGGAATAATCAGTTTCCGGGTTTCCATAAAATATACTTTCCAACTAAATAAGCCTTAAAAGTACACATACATACAACACACCTTATTCTATGTATAATAAATGTGCTATTGTATTGTAATGAAAGAAATACACTGCATTGTATCATAAAGTCACTTTATTTACATTTGTGATGGTCATTTATGGCTTGATGGAATGGCGTTGGAGGTCGAAGGTCAAAGGGAATTGCTGTTTGGAAAGAGGCGCATTACATGAGGACTGCAATTAAAGAAATAAACTGTGCTGTAAAGTAAAATTTTATTTACCTTTTTGATGGTCGTTGATGGCTTATGGAAGTAGAGTCACCTTCCATAAGGACTGTTGGTAACATAACCTCTGGTGCTGTTCGGTCGTGTGCTTCCGCCGAAGATCACTCCGCCAGCTGTGGTGGGTGTGTATTATGAAAATAGTGCTTATTATAAGGTTTAATTTTCATAAATTTGACGTTTGTAAGACGAAAAGTTTGTAAGATAAGGTGTTTGTAAGTTGAGGTCTCACTGTATCAACCAAGAATGCAAGGTCCCGTAGCCATTCCTGAGATTGTAATTCCAACACCGGTTTTCCTTTTTTCTCCATGAACTGTCCGATTTCCTCTCGTAGATCAAAGAAATGCCTCAGCACAGCGCCTCGGCTTAACCATCTCACTTCAGTGTGGTATGGCAGGCTGTGGGTAAGGTTGCTGTCGCTGAGAAGTTTGTCAAAGTGACGATGGTTCAGACCTCTGGACCGGATGAAATTTACAGTGCGAACAACCACCTCCATGACGTGGTCCATTTTCAGCGACTTGCAACACAATGTGTCCTGGTGCAAAATACAGTGAAATGTCCAGAAACGATCTCCTCCATTAAGGGCTTGTACTTTGTCTTTGAACTTTGTCGCGACACCTGCTTTCTTTCCGACCATGGATGGCGCGCCGTCTGTAGCCAGGCTGACAGCGCGGGACCAGTCCACTCCAACTCTGTCCAATGCAGCAACGACAGAGCCGAAAATGTCCTCGGCTGTTGTGGTGTCCATCATTGGCACCAACTCAAGAAACTCTTCAGTAACAGTCAATGTCTCATCAACTCTTCGAATAAATATGGCCAGTTGGGCCACGTCTGTGATGTCAGTGCTCTCGTCAATTGCCACGGAAAATGCAATAAATGACTTGACTCTCTGTTTCAATTGACTGTCTAAATCTGCCGATAGTTCCGACATCCTCGCTGCTATAGTATTCCCCGTCAGGCTAATATTGGCAAAAGCTTGTCGCTTCTCGGGACATACAAGTTCAGCCGCCTTCATCATGCATCGTTTAACAAAGTCACCGTCGGAATACGGCTTCGATGCTAATGCTATTTCGCTAGCAATTAGGTAGCTGGCTTTTACCGCTGCTTCACTGACTTCTCGGCTCCGGATGAAAGTTGACTGCAATTCGTTAATATTTTCTCTTCTCAGTTGTCCTTGCAACCCGTTTTTCGCTGTGATGAGTCTCGTAGTGGATATTATATTCCTTCAATACGGAAACTTGTTGTAAACACACCAAGCACAAATGTTTTCCGTGCATCTCCGTAAATAAATAGGATGTGGTCCATTTTTCATTGAAAATTCTGCACTCCTTATCTACTTTTCTCTGTTCGTATAATGACATTTTGGCTAATTAGGGTGTAGCGGAGAGGTAGAGACCAAGGTATTAACGTCGTAACAAGCAGCAGATGGCGCATTGATACCGTCTGCTGGTTTTCAGTCTGTCTCAGTGATGCGCTTGTCTTCTACTCTGATGGAAAGAGCGGAAAGACTTCGCGGATAATCCATGAATTGCAGCGAACTAAAAATATTAATTCCATGTCTTTTATGCATTTTTTTCCACTTTCAAATTATCCTGCGGGCCTGATCGAACCTCCTTGGGGGCCGGTTCCGGCCCACGGGCCGTATGTTTGACACCACTGCTATAGGGGAAATGTGAAATTTTGAGTTTGAAACTCATCTTTTACAAAAACCTGTCCTGGAACATCCGACATTTTTCTGCATGCAAATTTTGGCTCCCAAAATGCAATGATTTTAAATTTTGTGCATGTGCATGTGTGTTTTTTTTTTTTTCACTTCAAGACGGCGCCGGGACAGTGGCTGCTTTTCCAGCAGCTCCTGTGTTTTGTTTTGTTTTTACTTCTGCCTTTCCTTTCCTCTTCCTTCCATAACTTTGCTGCTGTGAAATGTAAATTTCTCCACTGTAAAACTAATCAAGGCCAATCCAATCCAATGCCACTCCCAAGTGTTTTCTTTGCGCACAGAATGTGTATTGTCAGTGCTTGAATGAGCGTGGAGCACATCAGGAGAACGATTGAATTCATGGCATCAAAGCATTAAAAGTACGTCCTGTAACGGCAACTTCCACTCACCCCCCTCGATCTCACCAGGACCGAGTGCAGTCTCGCAGTACATTGGACAATTGCGCCATCTATCGTTTCCTCAATTGAACTCCATTTACTGAGCTTTGAAAAGAAACCATCACTGCATGTACAGTATACGCATGGAACGTACCGCATGTACACCAAATACAAAAGAGCTAATATTGTAGCACAAAAACAAAGATGGTGGAAACAAAGAATATATAGCATAAATACTGTGACCACTTCAAACAAAAGTATGCTGAACTGCATGCTGAGTGAAGCAAACAAAACAAACAAACAAACAAACAAAAAAACAAACCGTACATTATTTCCAAATGAGTTTTACAGAATGACAGATTAGGTGACTTGCCTCGTGTTTAACATTACTACATTACTGTTAAACCTGAAGTAAAGGAAGGGACAGATAACGCCACCCTTTGTCCCACTCGGTACCTCGAATCGAGTCAAAGTTGACCCAAGGGGGTGGGTCAGGTGGGTTGGAGGTTACATTTGTCGCACGATTGAAAAAAACATTTTTTCTCCCCAGAAAATATTTAATGACTGTAAATGCATCATTGTTGTCAGTAGCAGTGCTTTAAATCTGCCAATTTAAAAGCAGTGGGGTTAAAAAAAATGGTTGCCAGAGAACAGCTTGTAATGAATGGTCTGAGCTGGTCCATGACACAAAAAAGGTTGAGGGCCATTTTTCTACGACACAATGACGTTTCATTGCTTGTGGATGTCATTTTTAACAGGAATACATACCATCAGTTTCCAATTTGATATTGAGTGCACATTGGCTATGAATCATGAAACACTGGACGTGAGATCTAGAGATAGAGAGATAGAGGTAGAGAGATAGAGAGGGTAGAGGTAGAGATAGAGGTAGAGAGATAGAGAGATCGAGAGGTAGGTAGAGAGGTAGGTAGAGAAAGAGAGAGATAGAGACAGAGAGAGAGAGATAGAAATAGAGATAGAGATAAATAGAGATAGAGATTTAGAGGTAGAGGTAGAGAGAGGTAGAGAGATAGAGAGGGTAGAGGTAGAGATAGGGAGATAGATTTAGAGATAGAGAAAGAGAGAGATAGAGATAAAGAGAGAGAGATAGAGAGATAGAAATAGAGATAGAGAGAGAGATATAGATTTAGAGGTAGAGGTAGAGGTAGAGATAGAGAGAGAGAGTGAGAGTGAGAGACAGATAGATTAGATAGACAGATAGACTAGATAGACTAGATAGACAGATAGACAAGATAGACAGATAGAAGTTAGACTAGATAGATAGACATAGATAGATAGACAGACAGACAGACAGACAGACAGACAGACAGACAGACAGACAGATAGATAGATAGACAGACAGACAGATAGATAGATAGATAGATAGAGAAGGAGAGAAAGAGAAAGAGAGCGAGAGATAGATAGATAGATAGATAGATAGATAGATAGATAGATAGATAGATAGATAGATAGATAGATAGATAGATAGATAGATAGAGATAGAGAAATAAAGAGATAAAGAAATAGACAGAGAGAGAGAGAGAGAGAGAGAGAGAGAGAAATAGAGAGAGCTATAGAGAGATAGATAGATAGATAGATAGATAGATAGATAGATAGATAGATAGATAGATAGATAGATAGATAGAGAAGGAGAGAGAAAGAGAAAGAGATAGATAGATAGATAGATAGATAGATAGATAGATAGATAGATAGATAGAGAAATAAAGAGATAAAGAAATAGAGAGAGAGATAGAGAGACAGAGAGAAATAGAGAGAGATATAGAGAGATAGAGATAGATATAGAGAGATATAGAGAAATAGAGAGAGATATAGAGAGATAGAGATATATATATATATATATATATAGAGAGAGAGAGAGAGAGAGAGAGAGAGAGAGAGAGAGAGAGAGAGAGAGAGAGAGAGAGAGAGAGAGAGAGAGAGAGAGAGAGAGAGAGAGAGAGAGAGAGAGAGAGAGAGAGAGAGAGAGAGAGAGAGAGAGAGAGAGAGAGAGAGAGAGAGAGAGAGAGAGAGAGAGAGAAACCTATGAGCCCAACAAGGGTCCTTCCTCTTTATCCAGAGCCAGTGGCTGCTTCTTTCTGCTGCTTCAGAGAGTGACCTAACTGTGTGTCTTTTAGCAGCCTGATGGTGGAGGAAGCCACAAACCCTCTGCATCCAATTTCAATTGGATATACCTTGGTTTTCCATCCCCGCTGTTGCACATCCACTGCGAGTTCTGTGTAGCACAGTTTCTTGCGCTCATAGGCCTCTTCAACGGAGTTTTCCCACGGGATTGTGAGTTCTGCGATGTAGACAGCCTTGAGTGACGAGGACCAGAGCACCAAGTCTGGTCTGAGGGTGGTGGCTGCAATCTCCGCTGGGAAAACCAATTGCTGGCCAATGTCAACCCGCATCTCCCAATCGCGGGCCCTGGATAGCTGTCCAACTTCTGGTTTGGCAGTAGGATGGTTGGGCTTTTCCTGTCCCTCTCGGATGAAGGTCAATGGTGCTGTGCTGGACGTGGTGGCTCACATTGGCAAGGAGTTGATGGTATTCCTCTTGCTCTCAAGGACAACTGCCAAACTCTTTAGGACCTGGTTGTGCCTCCAGGTGTAGCGGCCTTGTGTGAAGCTGGTCTTACAACCGGTCAGGATGTGTTTGAGAGTTCCCGGCGTTCGACAGAGGTCACAGGTTGGATCTTCGCCATACCATTGGTGGAGGTTTTTTGGAGATGGGAGCACGTCATTGATAGCTCTGATGATGAAGCTGATGTTGCTTGCCTCCATTTCCCAGAGATCCTTCCAGCTGAGCCTTCTCTTCTCCAGGCCTTCCCACCTCATCCATTGTCCCTGCTTGGCAAGAGAGACAGCCCGTGCAGTTCTTTCAGCTTCCTCTTGGCGGCGCACCTCTGCTATCACCATTTTCCTTCTTCCCGATGTTGAAGCCTTACGCCAAGAAGGTTTGTTTGTAAGGCCAAACCCCCCTCTTCTGAACTGAACGTGCCAGCCTTCTGTACAGATGTATCGACGTACATGTTCTTCTCCAGGTAGGTGGAAAGTCTCCGTGCTACAACATTAAAGAAGATTTTCCCCTCAACGTTGAGAAGGCTAATTGGACGGAATTGACTGATGTCTGCCGCATCCTTCTCCTCCGGCTCTCCGCCATGCCTTTGGTATTATCCCTTTCTGCCACACAATCCTCATGAGTCTCCAAAGATAACGCAGAACATCTGGTGCGTTCTTGTAGAGCTTATATGGAACTCCATTTGGCCCCGGGGCTGATGCTGATCTTGCACGCCGTATTGTATTGTCCACTTCCTTCCATTTTGGAGAGCCAGTCTCGAGGTTGAATTCTGGTGGTTCAATAGGGGGGATGTCATGTGGGATAGCTAGTTTTTCCTGCCTCTTTGTGTCCTGGTGGACCTTTTCCAGATGCTTTTCAAGTTCCTGCTTGGAGGTTTTAAGGATTCCGCTTTTGTCCTTCGTGAAGAGGTCTTTGACAAACTTGAAGGGGTTTTTATAGAACCGTGTTCTTGTGTGTTCCTTGTTCTTGCGATGTTTTCTCAAGTTTTCTGCCCTTCGTAAGGTTGCCAACCGGCATTTGATATCCCCTTGGAGCAGCATGAGACCTTCTTTCTCTGCATCAGAGGCCTTCTTCCACTGTTTTCGCAGGTCCCTTCTTTCTCTGACCAGTCTGTCTATCTCTTGCTGCCTCCTGGATTTGGTTGGTGGTGGTCTTGCATTGGCGGTTTTCCGGATGTACACTCCAAAGCGCTCCTCCCCGTAGTGATAGATGATGTCACCAATATTTTCCAGCTTTTTCTCTGCTGTGGCCACTTGTTGCTCCAAGATTTTGGTCAGATCGTTATTGACGGTTTCCGACTCTCTTTTCTCGATAGCTTTTGGCCACTTCACACTTGGTCTGTGCCCTTTGATCTTGTCCTCCTTGGGAGGTCTCTGTGGTTGCGTGGGCTCTTCCACCTTTCGTTCTGTGAGTGCATTACCATCGTCCCTGACAGGGGTGTAGACGCTCTGCGAACTTTGGTTGTCGTCCCGTCGCTGTGCTTCACTCGACTTATTTGACGTCTGACTTCGTAAGAAATATTGGTCAATGCGAGGCCCTTGTGTCTGCTTTCCCAAGCACTGTCTCTTCCCTTGGTGGATCTTTAACCCGATAGCTGATGTTACTTTTGCCCAGCCACAGACGCACACCTTGAGTGAGTATCCTGCTGCCGTTGTCTCATGTGCCATTCTTGCTCGTAGGCAGGTTCGTTCCTGGGTCGGTGACAGTGTTGTCAGTCATTGAGCCATCTTGCGCCCCCGCTCTCGCAGGCTCTAGGGGTATCTTTCTTTGTATTCTTTCTGTAGCATTTAGCGGGTGCCTCCAACAAACTGAACCAGCGTTGGTGACTGCCACCATGGGTAGCTAGCCCATGACAGCCCCAGTGGGGTCTATTCCCTCCTGTCAGCTGTCTCTCCAAGCTGTCACACAGACTTTCCTATGTTGTCAGCTGTCCTTTCACAGCAGTCACTGGATAGCATCCAGATACTAAGAATCATGAAACACTGGACGTGATGTTATTCTGTCCATTTGTGCCAATGGATGGTCCTCACATGAGATTAGCCTTGATGTTGAGAGTGGTGTGGGAGCTGTGCCTCAGGGATGGGAGGTTGTGAATTTGGGACATCGTAGATGACACACATCGTCTGTAGTGTGCCATCGTCAGTAGTGACAGATATATAGAGAGAGATGTAAAGATAGATAGAGAAAGACAGATAGAGAGATCTAGAGATCTAGAGATAGAGATCTAGAGATAGAGAGATAGAGGTAAAGATAGAGAGAGGTAGAGAGGTAGGTAGAGATAGAGAGATAGAGAGAGAGATAGAGAGAGAGATAGAAATAGAGATAGAGATAAATAGAGATAGAGATTTAGAGGTAGAGGTAGAGATAGAGAGAGGTAGAGAGGGTAGAGGTAGAGACAGAGATAGGGAGATAGATTTAGCTATGATAGATAGCTATGATTAAACTAAGAAATTAAGTCATGCGTGTAGTATCATTTCATTCCACAGATACTTTTATTGACTCTACAGCACCATCTCTTCAGTCATCAAACAGCATGAAAGCAGCTGACATCATAAACATTCTTCTCTTCTACAGACAATATGTATTCGCTTCAGTGAAACACAAACACGCACACATCAATAATCACAAATACCTTTGCCAATAAATAACATTTCACATGAGATATCTTCCCCCATGTGGGGCTAAATTATTCCAATAAGCATGAATTTGTGTACCCAGCCTCAATAATGACAATTACTTGACTACAAAAAGATTAAGGATACAGTGGATGGGGGGTGGGGGGCAGAGATTAGTCTACACCACAAACCAAACACAGAGGCAGGGAGGGTGAGGGTGGAAGAATTCCTGTGAAATACATGAACAGGGACATGCTATCGTGTGTGTAGATGGAAAGACAGGAGCATTGTAACAAGGTTAGGGCGTGGATGGATGGGATGCCTACTCTGTCTGTGGCACAGAGATAGCTGGGCCTTTGGGGTCGTCAAAGCGGTCCATGGTATGGAGCTCCATGATCATGTGTAGGCCGTAGGTGAGCACCAGGACCATGAGGAGACTGGTCATCAAGCCCATCCAGATCCCCGGAGAAAAGAAACCGGCGCAGTCTGAGGCATATGAGAATTTGCTGCCACTCACATTGAAACCTTGAATCTGTCAGCACAAACAGATGATTGATGGATTAATGTTTGAATTGGTACACTGACAAGAAAAAAAACTGAATGGCGGTATAATACAGTTGAAACATATACATTTAATATGATGTGAATATGCTACATTAGGAGTATCCAGACATAAATATGTGAACACTCAGTGCATACAACATGGATATGTTGTAAAAATGTTACACGGCACGAGATCTTACTTGGAAGTCTTCAAATGCAACCCTCCACTGATTGGACGGATCTTTGGGTGAACGCGGGACGAGCTGTGGCCACTGGAAGTTGCTCACAGACTTGCAGCGGTATGAGTACTCAGCAGGGGCGTAAATCTTCCTGCTGCCATTAAACGTCGCTTTGGTGCCGTCATACTCCAACTCCACTGCATCCAGTGTGAACCAGCGACGGGCTGACACCGTGTAGTGGCGCTGGCTCAGCGCAAAGCTGCACGAACACACACAGCCTTTTTGTTTTGCTTTTATACGGGTACTTGGTTTTTTTTTTAGCATAGTGTTGCATAATATATGTATTACAGCGGTTCCTTGCAATATTGCGGTTTAAAATGTACATTTGTGAGTTGTTTATTTAGAGTCTTTTTCAGTCTAATAAAACACCGAATGTAATCATGGTAAAATAAAAGTGTCCTCCTTGTGGATTTCGATGGTTATATGTATTTGCAATGTAATTACCACGATAAACAAGGTAACAATGCATTCGTAGTCATACAGTATGGAATGGTACAGAAAAGAGCCTATTACGTTGTAGCACACTATAGTATCATTGTGATGGCAGTTTCATCCTGAAAAATCTTATTTCAATTTATGGATAAGGAATGTTGACGTCCCTGAACAGATTGTGTTCCATTTTAGAGGTCTGAATGTACAGTTCAGAGTAGTACAGAATTGGGAAAGTGAAGCTCCATGCATAAGTGAATGAATTAATGCTCCATGAAGCTTAATTTGTCCATCAGTATTTAAAATGTGGATGTTTCAAGCAGACTCACGTCAGTTTGAAGTTGCGGTGTCCAAGAATGTTCTCATAGTTAAGGGCCAGTCTGAAAATAAATAAATCCATAAAAATTACAATGATGGAATTCAAATTCACACGTTTAAAAATCCACCTCTTTGTGTATCTCTTGCTTTCCTTAACCAGCAGGAAGAAGAATCAAATCAGTCCCTTGTTGCTTGAATAATGCATAAAACCCTTTTGTACAAGTAGATAGATGGGATGGCTGCATTAGATCAGACTTGAAAAACAAAGTACTATAGAAGAGGAAAGGTTGCCCCTTCCAACATTTGGCAAAGACACCCAGAGTCATACATTGCTGAGTGTTCTCGAAAATAGGTTCAATAGAGAAAAAAATATTGGCAAATTCATGAATAACAACCCTAGGAAGTTAAGACTTGTCCAAAAAAAAAGTCAAGACGTGCCGATAACTTTGCCTTACCTTGCTTTGGTTTTTTCGCAACTGGAACCGTGTAGCTTTGGACTGACGCCATCACCGAAGGTGGACGGGGTGAGGTCGTGCGACTCCCAGCGGCCGCTGCGAAGGATGCTGACTGACAGACCTTTAGCCCAAAACAGGATGCAGCTGCTCGCACTCTCCTGCCCATGCACGTACATACACACCAATTAAAATTTGGTGATTTTTTTTCCCCCTCAATTTTACGGAGAAACGTTCATGAAAATTTGAAAAATCCTTAATTCCATGAAAATCCATGAAAAAAAAAACGGGAGACCTTAAACTCCACTGGAGCGTAGACGCGAGCCTTTTCGTTCATTTTGCGCTGCCTCTCGCGCTCCCAATCTCTGTAACCACCCCTGGCCTGCAGCAGTGAGCGGCCACCCACCAGCGCAGCCTCCATGGAGAGCAACTGGGAGCCCTGCAAACAACCCCCCCCCCCCCCCCCCCCACACGCACGCACACACACGCACGAGTACTGTTACTGTTTTTTTGTTGTTGCTCTGTCTTTCCTTCCGCCATACTGTGATTCCTGTTGCTGTTTTTCACCACCGTTTCTTCCCCCAAGAGTCAGCAATGCCTAAAGCATTCAATGGAATGCTTAACGGAATTCGATGTGGACATGCCGTGAGGTTAAGGGAAAAAAAGCGTAAACTGAGAAGGACAGACTATGTTGCTTCATTGTGATATGTTCCAAACAACACATTTGAAAAGAAGAATCTTTTTGTCCCTCCCTGACTGAATGTCTGAAGGTTAAGGAGATGCAACTTTCTGGAAAATGTCCAAGTCACATGCTCGAAAGCTGAGGTGCCAAAGAGGTCATCTGTGTATCTGTGATCGATTGCTATTCCTCAAATACCACCATGACCTGTCACTGCTCATTAAAATCTGAATTCACTACAGTGTTTGGCAACATGGACTCACCCTAGAAGGGTGGAGTGCGGTGTAGATGGCTGTATAGGGAACAGTCTGACTTTTCATCACGCTCACAACCTGGCCAATCACCTCGTCTAAAGGAAGCAACAAGAACGCGTTTGTTAAAAGGCCGGACATTTTTAAAGCAATGCCCTTTTTAAAGCCTGAGTGAAGAAAGACTCACCGTTGCCACTGAGAACGTCTTTGACAGACATTAGATCCGACCTGAAAGCAAAACCATGACACATTTTCACACCTGGCAGTCAAACAACGCACAGATTTTATGAGTGACCATCAGGTGTGCTGCAGGAAATGATGGAATTGCACACACATCTAGTCTGAAAGTTACTTGGCACAAAAAGCTTATGGGTGTATCTAGTGAACTGACCCGATGTAGTAGGGCAGTCGGAAGACGAGCAGTGCCGGCGAGGAGGCGTTGAGTGTGAGCTGACTGAGTGTGTCGGGGTCCATGTATAGAGGGGAGATTTCCAATTGCTCTTGCAAGTGACCAATCACAGCATTGGAGCCCAGCCAGGACACGGTCGGAAGGACCAGGGAGGCCGACGATAACCTCAGAGCACTCTTCAACAGACAGACGATATTAGCATCTGCCACTCAAAACCCTGCACAGTGTTCCATGTCCTCTTTAAAGGACAACTGACGTCTCCGGACAAGTTGTGTCCATAATTTGTAAAATCGCTTCAAACGACTTCTACTGAGCGTATTTTACAAAGATTCCACCGCATATAGCTATATTTTACATTTTAAGACTCGCGCTGAATATTCAGGAAGTCTTGTTTTTGAGTTGGTGACGAGTCCGTACGTGACGTCACTGAAGGAACGCACCTGACCGAAAAAAGGACACATTGTAGCAGTCCTTCCATCACGTCAATATATTTTGCTGTACTTGTTTGGTCTGAAAACGTCATGTTGCACCAAAAAGAGCCGGAAGAGCGCGACCAGAATCAGAATCAGAAAACCTTTTTTCGTCCCACAATGGGGAAATTTGCAGTCCACAGCAGCAATTGAAAGGGGATGGGGTGGGGGGTGAAAGGATAGAAAACAAGATATTCTGAGCATAACAAAATAAAACTGTCAACTGTATACTGTGTAAATGTAAATGTGCAAAACCGTTTTATAAAAAAAAACTATACACAGTGCAATTATCAAGAAACCAAGCTCCATGTAAGGAATTTATCAGCCTGCGGAAACGGGCTGATTAATTCCTCACACGGAGCTAGGTCGCCATTTTCTGCCTCTTTTTTGGTGATTCACTTCCCCCCAATGTTGCCTCAAAATGGCACGGAATAAATTATTTAATCAAATGCAAACATGTATGCTTTCTTCTTCAGAACTATTTGAATCATATTCATAACTGGATGAGTAACAAGGAAGCATATTCTCCGAATCTGAAGCCATTGTTTTGATTCTCCAGCAAGGCAAGATGACTTGGGGTGACATCACGAACAAAGGGGCGGGACCTTCTGAAACTGGCCGCTTCCGGGTTCATTTTTTTTGCAGATTTTGGACACTTTAAGTAATTTTTTTGTGTGTTTTGAATTTGACTAAAAATATCATACTGCATGTTTTGGATATGTTGCATACTATAAAACGTTTTTCTGATGTCAGTTAAGAAACAAAAAAGTGATGTCGGTTGTCCTTTAAGGGAAATACTATATGATACTTTGCTTTTCATTATTTCAAGTGTTGTCAGGAATGTTATCTTCTTCCTTTCGGCTTTTCCCTTGAGTGTTCGCCACAGCGAATCAGTGTCCTCAATCTAACCCGGTTTTGTGTATCATCTTCTCTCACACCAGCTACCTTCATGTCCACTTTGACAACATCCATAAAACTCCTCTTCGGTCTTCCGGTCGGTCTCCTGCCTGGCAGTTCAAGGCTCAGCATCCTTCTCCCGACATAGTCACTCTGTCTCCTCTGGACATGTCAAAACCATCTCAGTCTGGCCTCTCTGACTTTCTCTCCAAAGCCTCTAATATGAGTTGTCTCTCTAATGTACTCATTCCTGATCCTATCCAACCTGGTCACTCCCAAAGAAAACCTCGACATCTTCAGCTCTGCTTCCTGTCTTTTCTTCAGTGGCACTGTCTCCAGTCCAAACATCATGGCTGGTCGCACCACTGTTTTATACACTTTTCCTTTCATCCCAGCTGAAAGAAACCCTTCTATCACACATCACACCTGACATGTTTCTCCAACCATTCTAGCCTGCCTGGACACGCTTCTTTACCTCTTTTCCACACTCTCCACTGCTCTGGACAGTTGACCCCAAGTACTTAAAATCCTCCACCTTCTTTCTCTCTTTTCCCTGTAGCATCACTCTTGTACATGGATCCTTCTCATTCACACACATATATTCCGTCTTGCTGCGACTGATCTTCATTCCTATCCTTTCCAGGGCATACATCTGGGAGTCTTGTAAAAGTTATCAAATTAACCAATCCAATATGATGGAATGCACAGCGCTCGATTCATGTTTAAAATGAGGGAAAATTGGTTCTAAATGTCTAAAATTTTAATTGTCAACATTGTTCTTATTACAGCATCTCCTTTATTTTCTTCTTATACTTCTTTTATTTCATTTCCTCTTCCCTTTCATAACTGTGAATTTCTCCATTGTGAGACTGATAAAGGTGATTTTATCTAATTACAGTAAAGTCTCGTTATATCGATATCGGTTATATCGATAGTACTGCTTATTACGATACTATTTCTATGAACGCAAGGAGAAAATTTACATGCCGCAGGATCGGATATATCGATAGTCCGGTTATATCGATATTTTTTCCGACTCCAGAGAATATCGATATAACGAGACTTTATTGTATTTTTACATACAAAATGCAAAGTGCAATTGCACAGTTAACAGAAAGTTATAGCAATAAAACACCCAAGTGGTAGAAACCTGAACCAACCTCCAGGTTGGGGAAAACGCTGTCCTGCTTATTTCCGAAAGCTCCCCCATACAGTGTGAAATCCTCCACGCTCATCTGGAGGAAAAACAACAGGAACTCTTTTGTATATGTTGGCATTTCTCATTGCAACTATGACCAGACTTGCAAAAATGTATCTCGCCGTGCAGAACGGGCGCTCTCTTTTAAACACATATATTATAAATTTCCTGATTTTCACGATCTTGAAGGTATTCTTTAATCAGAGACATGGCTTGGCGCAGATGGTCCAATTATTCTCAACAAGGCTTGCTCACTATATTTCATTTTTTTTATTTTCTAATCGGGATGGTAAAAGAGGAGGAAATCATTTTGAGCAGATATTTATTTTTGAACATTTGGCCACGACGCTTCTTTTATTAGTGAGTCTTCTGAGTTTTGAATTGATTTTACATACCAACAGAATTTTAATAACTAGCATATCTCGCAACAGACTTAAAACAGAGGACACACGCTGGACGTGGACATAATTTCCGGCCTGCCCATTGGCATGTCTTCTGTTGTTGACATGACTACGATAGACAACTACTGTGTAGACATTACCGGTTTTAATTGGCGGGAAGACCGGTGAGAGCAGTGAGGTCAAGCAACCAAACTTCTGAGATGGCTGCAATTTTTTTTAGATTTTAAATATCTCTCCTTTTGACATTTTACCTGCACTATGTGATATTATTAATGATTCAGTGGTTCCACTTGTAACTTTTAAAACAATTAAATTAAAAAATTAAATAAAGAAGTACAGTGACAAAGAAATTATTTTACTCAGAAGTCAAAAAGACAGCATTCAATAACTTTTTATTTTTTTTTTTTTTTCAAATCAAGCCTTTATACTTATTTACTATTATTATTATTTACTATTATTATTATTATTATTATTATTATTATTATTATTATTATTATTGGGCTTGTGGGTGTATGAATCTGTGTGTTTTTGATGGGCGGTGGGGGTCCTTTTTTATGTAATCATTTAGAAGTTTTAATTGCACAGCACTTACAGTTGCACTTTTCAGTTTGAAAGTTGCTACATAAATAAAATTTGACTGCTTGACACTGACTGTTGCTTGAAAATAATCAATAAATTCACATACCTTGTCCTGAAGAAATAGCAGCACATTTCGGGGGCCGGTGTGGAGAGTTTTGTCCAGGTAAGCGCTCAGTTGCTGCTCCTCCACAATGTGACCGGCTGCAGGGAGGGGCTGGTTGGCTTGGGGAGTCCTGTAGAAGATCCATGATCAGAATGAGAGTAGGAAAAGCAGGATTGTCACAATTAACCCATGTGTGATGCTTGATTCTTTCCTACACCAAAATTGTGTCCGGTTTCATATTAGACCATCAAAACAGGGAAATACATTTTTGCATTGATGAATTTGAGACAACTCAAAATGCCATTGGTTTTGGATGACTGTGCATGTTGGAACACAACAAGGTACATTTGCTTTTGGGGTAAAAAAAAAAAAAGAATTTCAAATGTTTACCATTCAGAATGTCGTGCAAAACCGAAAAAAAAAAAAAAAAAAAAATAACCGTATTATACCGCAAATATAATGGAATCGTATTGTTTAGCACGGTATGCTTTTATTGTCTATCTACAATATGTGTTAACACATTTCATTCACAAGGGATCAAAAACGATAATTTGGGAATAATATTTACAAATGTATATTTTTTTCTTGTCAGTAGTAGCTCTATGCAGGTTAATAAAAGAAGGAAGCTATTTTGTACGCATGTTTTTTCCATTGTATTTAGTTACAAAACTGGTATTGTACAAACCTGACACACATACATATACGTATATATACATATACATATATACAGATATATAAATAGATACACATACACACATACATACACATTATATATATACATACACATTATATATATATACAGTAAAGTCTCGTTATATCGATATTCAAGGGAGTCCGAAAAAATATCGATATAACCGGGACTATCGATATATCCGACCCTGTTTGCATGTAATTTTCTCCGTGCGTGCATAGAAATAGTATCGATATAACCGGGACTATCGATATATCCGATATCGATATAACGAGACTATACTGTATATAAATATATACAGTAAAGTCTCGTTATATCGATATCGGATATATCGGATAAATTACATGCAAACAGGGTCGGATATATCGATAGTCCCGATATAACGAGGTATATATACGAGACTTTACTGTATATATATATATACAGTATAGTCTCGTTATATCGATATCGGATATATCGATAGTCCCGGTTATATCGATACTATTTCTATGCACGCACGGAGAAAATTACATGCAAACAGGGTCGGATATATCGATAGTCCCGGTTATATCGATATTTTTTCGGACTCCCTTGAATAGCGATATAACAAGACTTTACTGTATATGTATATATATATATATATTAGATTATTAAATTATGAAGGAAGTGACGCAACGGCGCACAGTGTGGCACCATGTCCCGCCCATAGTTTCCAGAACAATCTCGAGGAGATTCAGTGTGAGTCGCAATTTTCTGTTGGTCACGATTAACGCGCATTTTCATGACAATATCTTATTTTGTTTCCCCTTTTGTACTGTCTAGTGTTATCTAATTAGTTCCCTTATTCATTTCGAGTCCAGATTACTTTTTGTGTCATTATTTACTTCACGTTTTGTCGAGTGGAACTTTGAAGCACATGTGCTTCATAGTGCTTTTCTATTGCGCAGTTAATCACAAGACGAAACCCATGCGACTTCACCCATCCCTTCTGCCATACTGTGTTGCAGGTAATAATTGCTTCATTTCGTTTTTATTGTACAATATTTAGTTTATTGTGTAGTGTTTCATTTGCCCGTGAATGTTCGTGGCGGGTTGAACTGTGGCCCTTGCAAGCGCACCGCGTGTTCTGCCGAGTCTCTGCGTATGATGCGTTCAGGGACATCATGTAAATAACCGTGAACCTGTGTTGTATTCTCATTTTCTGTAAATAACCACTATACGATCACACGTTGTTAATTTTGTTTTGTTATCTACAATGTTTTGCATTTGAGAACAATCTCGAGGAGATTCAGGTTAATCACAAGACGAAACCCATGCGACTTTACCCATCCCTTCTGCCATACTGTGTTGCAGAAATAAAAGAAATAAAAAGACACATCCACGCGTTTGGTCTCATTAATACGGCAGCATCGTGGAGATGAAGACAGTCACTGTTGTGACACCCGTCACATATATATACACGCACCAGTGACGTGCAGTCAGTGGAGGCAGGGGAGGCAGTGCCTCACCTGTCATCATGGAAAGCTGTCATGGAAATATCAAATGAAAAAATAAATTAAACAGTTATATGTATTTATTGATTTGTACTTTAAAGTTCTTGTCCATTTAACTTCACCGTTTTAGGATTTTTTTCTAAATCGCTGAATTTTCACATTTACCGTTCAAATACTAAGTAGAGACGAGCAGTGAGGCACCAGCCGGCTGATCCTCACTATGGATTGCGCAATCACTATGCTTACTGTAATGGCTTGCTCTGCAGTGAGACCGCATTGCTGTCCTTCTGCATATCGCTATTAAAGGGTTCAAACACGTTTAGTATATGAACTAAATTTCTACAGTTTAGCTGGTGTGTATAATGTAGAGTCATTGTACATTATAAACACTGTACTCCAGTGTTTATTTTGTTTTATTTTTATCAAAACGCTGTGCGTAGGTGAGGCACACAGTTCTCCCGCCTCATGACAGGCAGGGGGCGCTTGTGATTCCAGAGATACTTCTTACTCCACGTCTGCAGAATAATAGAATTAGAGACAGAAAGCTACAGTAAACAGTTAGCAAGTAAAGTGCAACCCTGCAGTCATTTTTTCGTGTTGCTTGGCCTCACTTTCAGAATGGAGGATTACATATCTAAATTGAAAATTTTCTAAACTGGACTTTCAATCGAAGCAGGAGGTAATAATTAAAGGAAGACCAACACCGGAGCTAAAAGGTTTGCTTCAGACAACGGGACACAATAATCGAAAAGGCTCGCTGTGTGGATGTCCAGCAAGAAACCGCCTTTTCTGCTTTTCCTGCCTTCTGTTCTCAATTTGTGACAATGTCTGGACTCAAATGGGATATTGTGACCTGAAAATTTTACAACGGAGCCTCATCAAAAATGAGCGAAGACTCAACATCAGCATCCACAATGCTAAGGTAAAGGAGAACCGGGAGATTTTAAAAGATCTCATCAATGCCACCTGCTTCCTTGCCAAACAACAGCTGGCATTTCGTGGAAATGATGAAAGTAAGGGCTCTGCTCATCGTGGCAACTATGTTGAACTATTACATGCTTTCGCTCAGAAAGATGACAGGCTAGCGAGTCATTTTGGGACATCCACTATATTTTCTAGCCTGTGAAACAGAATACAGAACGATTTAATTGAAGCAGTTGGTGATGTCATTAGAAATGACATTAAAAAGGAGATCGGTGCAGCCCCATTTGTTGCTGGAGAAGTAGACGAGATTGTCATTCTCAGCACTGAAAACATACAGTCGGAACAGGACTGATCAAGCACGACTTTCTTCACTGGCAGTCATCTCCGTTGAGACAGAGAAACTTTTAAAACCGAAGATAAGGAAGGCTTCTACAAAGAAGTTATCGATGCCTTTCTTCAGAAGGAGCGGCGCATGGACTAAAAGTAACACGATAAAAACGTTTTTTTTTAATTATTTTTTTCTATGCTAGTTTGTATATATAAAAAATGCTGACATGAAATTTTAAACAAAATACGTTAACTGTTGCCAATCAAATGGTGAATAAACTACTCTGTAGAGTTCATGTTTGTAAATCTGACTATGATGACGTCAGTGCCTCACCAGCCATGAACCTCACCGCACGTCACTGACACGCACGCGCGCACCCACACGCATGCACCTGAGTCGTGCACTCAATTTTAACAGTGGCCTCGTGGTAGGACTCATTCCCAATCATTTACAAACATTCATCCAAACTCAATTGCACGATTAATGGAATGGCACGCGCGTACGATTTAAGCGTGTCGCGGCGGACATCTGAGTGTTTTTCTCCACAAGATGCTAGGTGTCAGGTGGCTTACACTCGGTCGTTTGCAGCAAAAAATAACATGCCATAAATAAACAAACATGGACTCACCACAGGTGGGTCCACAAGACGAGCGGCACATGTTCTTCGCAGCGCCCCAGCAGGCCGAGCAGCAGGACGAAGAGGGCGGTCGAGATGCGAGGAAAGTGGAGCGCCCGGGTCGTCGCCATCTTCGGTTACCCCAGCGTGTGACGTCACGGGCAGTAGATGAAGAGATGGAGTCACTGCGCAAACTCGTTCGAGCAACTGTCAAGTCTTTGTCCCCCCGCCCCCTCAGAATAAATTTAAAACAAACGAAATAAAACAAATAAATGAATATATAAAAGAACGTATTATCACAATAATACTTTGGTCAGCCGCAAGGTGGCTTTGGGTTAAAGGTTGTTGCAAAATCACTATCGCAAAATCACTATCATTGCAATGTTTCTTGAAACTGTGATTGGGTTCCATTCACTAAACTGCTTTCTTGGAATACCGAAAACAATTTGAAAAATGATCCTTTCGTGTTTTCTCTTTCCATGCAGAAACTAAAGTTCCCAGTTAGCATTTTCTAAAATGATTATTTTCAAGCCAAAGTGGTTTGAAAAGACACTAACTTGCAAAGACTTGCTTTTGGAAACTGGGTCCTCGCTGTTCGTGGCCATCTCATGATTGCAAGCACTTTGAGCTCGGGAAACAGGTTTCGATCAAGTGTATCGAGTCTTTACATTTTTTTAGGAAAACAGACATATTACTACCACACGAGGGACTACATGTAAAAAAACTTTATGGCAATTGACAATGAGTGAGAGTGAAGGAGCAGCCAAATAGTTTTTTCCCCATCATTGATCAGGACAATAAATGTGTGCTAAAAATAATAAAACGTGGAACGATGAGATAAGAAATAGGAGAATGCAACCCTAAAATGGTAAGGAAAAATGTCTCTCACATTCAAACATCAAACATGTCAATTAATATTCAGTCACATCCAGCATGTTTTAAAACATTTGAGTTCTGGTCACACATTGAGGTCCTTTGATAAAAATATTTTCCGCTTGTTCTGGCACACTGCGTCATAAAATGACCTTCCGCATGTTCATGGCCTGAAACGTCTTCAGGTAAAGGTGTACCAGGTTCAAGATTTGTGGAGTTCCTCAGCTTGAACTTTAAGTCTTTGGAAGTCCAACTGAATAACATCTGTCAGTGTCTTCCTCATCTCCATCTGCAGCAATAAATTAATGGAGAGGACATATGAATGTCTCTGATGCCACATTGCACACATACAAGCTTTGGAACAAACATTTAAGGCAGAAAAAAAAAACACCTCTCAAGTCCAACAAAAATGTTTGTGTGTGTGTTACACGAACATTGTAGATGTTCCATCAAAACAAAAAAACAGGAAATATAATCAGCAACGGTTTTTAGCACTGTTTCAAATAACCTAACAATGCCTCACCTGGCTCTTGTTGTGTGCTCTGAGCTTTTCCACGAGGTCTTTGAGGACGAAAGGTTTTCCCACGAGTATGGTGATTCTCTTGAATCACATAAGTGATTAATCAGAAGCTGCTGTCGCTCAGAGATGGGAGAGTGAGCAAGAATTTCAGGAGGATGTTCCTACCTTGCCAATGCGGGGGATGTAGGGGCTCACGTTGGGAAGGACATCACTCAAGCCTGATACAACAGATAAAAATGTTTACAAAGAGGGTTACATGTCCCATCGAACAGCTTTTTGAGCAAATTGTTTCCCATAGAGCACAGAGACGAGTGTTGTAAACTTGTTTACGCTTTGTTTATGCCATAATAAAGTTGCTTGATTCTTTACAAATGATAGTGAAAAAATGTATGGTGTGTTCATTTTTTTCATTCATTTATTTTCAATGATCTTTTAACATTTATGATGAACCAAAGAAAAAAAGATCCAAACATCCTCAAGGAAAATGAAACATGAAATTTGTGTGGAAAGAAGAGCCGTATCTCACGTACCCACATGCCACAGTGGCAAAATGACGGGATTGAGGGTGCACTCTGCTATTAGGCGTCCCACACCTAAAAGATGACATTTGGTTTGTGGAAGAACATGTCACATGATATGTACATGGGTGTGATGCGACGCTCTTACCCCATTTTAATCTGATAAATTCTTCACTGGTGTTGATTTTACCTGTTACATGAGCAGAAATTTTGGTTGACTGAGCCCACTAAATGTATCCATTAAATATTTTCTTTTTTTTATTTCCACACATAAGCTGTACAGAAGTGACACGTCCGAAACAATCTGTGGTACATCCTCTGGTATGCACACATCCGCAGTTCTGATTTTTCCCCCAGAAAAGAGAATGTCTGGAAATACTGTTAGATGTTCCATTTGTATGTGTTACTGACATGTTGCACTATTCCAATAGTCGTGCTAATTTCTGTGAACACTTCTATGGAGGTTCCCATCATATCCTGCAGAAACACTTATCCTGTGGTTGTAAAGTGCCCTTGAGAGTTTTGAGAGGCAATTATAAATGAAATGTATTATTATTGAGAAAGTCTATTGACTGAGACTTTGTTAGGCCAATGACAATTGCAATGATATTGTGCTGCAAGAAAAATAATGACAAATGTACAACTACTTTTTTAATTTAGGTTTTCCATCATATTCGATTGCTTAAAATACACCTGTCAATTCTAAATGGCACATTAATCCTAATAATAATAATGATACATTTAATTTTTAAGCGCCTTTCAAAACTCTCAAGGACACTTTACAGTCACGGGATAAGAACTATACCCGGAAGTAACGCAGGAGCAAAGTTATGAAAGGAAGAAGAAATGAAAGAAAGAAGTAGAAAAACAAGTAGAAAACATTGTTTCAAGTCCTACCTTCGGGAAAAATGTGCACCCACTCCCCTTTGTTCAGTTTATGCAGAATAAAATCCATGCCTTTCTGGTAAACACCATCACCTAAATAAGAGGCCATAAAATACCAACAGTAAACTGAATTAAAAAAAACAGTCAGACGACATGCATGCTACTTCACCTCTACAGACAGGCACGCATTTTCCTCGGCTGAAGAATCGAGAGTGCAACTCTCTTGTGAAGCAAATGTCCGATGCCGTTGGAGTCCTGCTCGAATAACAATTATAATAAATATTCAATCATACATGTACAATAATAATAAATAATATAATAAAAAATTACATTAACTCCCTCTATTTCCAGAATTAGTTTTATTTTAATCACATAAATTGTAGCTAATTAATATGAAAATAAGATGAGAACACACCCCCATGTTAGAATAAATACTGTTGTAAAAATAAATAAAATGTTGTGAACACCAGTGAAATCAGTCAAAAAAAGACACAAAAAAATGTTATCACACTGAAAGTGTGCTTACCATCGCATCTTGTTAAAGTTCCACAAATGCCGAAGCTTCAGGACACCTGCCACGCGCCCGCCAGCATGCAGGCAAACACATACAGACGTACAAGCGCATATATAAACACAATTTATTTACTTTCCTGATGTACCGGCACTGCTTGAGGTTGACTCTCACCCCAGATGTGTGGGTCGTCCATACAGGACTGGTGATTGGAAATTGTGATGAGGGGTGTGTCGACCGCCCTATGGTCGATCAGGTCCAATAGAACCTCATGGTTGTGCACCATCAGGCAGTTCAAGTGCTCTACGGGACAAACCGATAAGGCTGACGAGTGATGAAAAGGTTCTCAGGGTAATCATTCCTCCCGTTGTCACATTTGGGGACTTTTTAAACTTGAAAAAGTTCCAAGGTAAATAACATGAATTGTTGGAATATACCATATTTCCAGACTTACCCAAATGTAACTTCCTATAGGAATTCAGCAGATATGTTCCAGAAATTCCTTCAAAAAATTCTACAGTACACCTTTGAAACCAAACCACTGTTTGTGACGGTGGATGAAACTTACTAGTCCACAAGTAGGAGTAAGAGCCCACCAGGCCCATGATAAGCGAGCCGGAGAGTCTCCACGCCAAAGTTGGACATTGTGGAAATGGCCACTTGACCTCCAGTGGCATGGTGCTTCACCACATGCACTACATCCACACACATTCACCTGGTGCGACATGCCAGACAACAAAACACAGGGTAGATCTTAGGAGCAGTATTGTATAAGGCGCGGGAAACATAGGCAAATGCCACATGCTATCATTTAATGTTTAATCTGTCATTTGTGACCCACAAGTACCTGACAAATATTGAATTGGATTTGCCTTTATTATTCTCGCAGTGGAGAAATGTACATTTCACAGCCGCAAAGCATATCATTAATTTCTATTAGAATAATTATTAATTATAATTTGTGTTTCCATGCACATGACGTAAAAACAAACGTTTCCTCTTGGAAATATGACCCATTTGTTAACATAGGTATGAAAATCGATCAATGATAAATCACTTATTCTGCAATGGGAGGTATGTTGAGAAAGGAACCAGGTGACTGTCGTTGCAAAGGCTGGTTAAACCAGATAGAAACACTTGGGGGCTTTGTCAATACGGTACAGACCTGGTGAAAAAAAAGGGATTCTCCTGTTTCAGCACTCTCAAATTCAAATTAAAAACACAATCCCTTGTCTCAGTTTCGAATACTGGTCTACTTCTTTTCCTTTCGGCTTTTCCCTTCAAGGGGTCGCCACAGCAAATCAGTGTCCTCCATCTTTAGAGGTTTGATTCGCATGTTTGTTTTGGCCAAGCTTTTGCGTCGGATGCCCTTCCTGACACAACCCTCTCTATTTATCCGGGCTTGGGACCGGCACAAGAACACTTATGCCTCTTTGTGGCTACAGAACAAGCAACTCGCTCAGTAAACGACTCAAACACAAAATGGTCATCGGCACAGCAACATTCAAAAAGCAAAAACTATACTCACCATGCAACATGATTATGTATATTTTGTGCCATTATCTGAGATCACTTTGATAACTGGCAGACGAGACAAACGCACCTTGAAAATGTCATCGTGGAAAAAAAGTCCTGGTCGCATTCTGTATGAAAGTTATACCTTTTTTTCTTCTTACTTGGTCCATCACCCCCACTCATTTTATACCCTATCTTACTTTTCAGGGGGGAAAACGAGTGAACATCGTTACCTTAAAACCCTTAACGTCATTCTGCACGTTTTACTTTTACGGACTGATCACGATCATCGGTGCTCTTTTTACTTTCCCCCAATCACTTACAAAGACAAGCCTTTTGTCATTTCAAACGATACGAGTGACAAAAACCTTTATGCCTAAAATTTATACTTGTGGGACGTTTAAGATTGCTCAATAAAGCAACCCACGACGTCGCCAAAATGTTATCTGCCGAGTGTGGAAGTTGCAAGCAAATGATTTTAGTAGTATGTTGCTCTCGATGTTCTAGAGGTGCTCTTGAAGACAAACTATGGTTGCTAACGAGTTAATAGACTTTAACATTCACACACACAAAAACATGAATGAGGTTACGTTACAAATATGGCGACAGATTAATTTCATAAATCATTAAAACCGCGAGACCGATTGAAACGTTTACCTCGCTTCTGTTTTTCCCCTCTTTCGACAGGCAATCGGCATAACCCGGAAGTGTAATGGCGTTTAGGATTCTGGGTACTATAGTTTTTACTCCCACATAACATTTTGAAACAGTTACAATGCCCGATTTAATATCTATCTATCTATCTATCTATCTATCTATCTATCTATCTATCTATCTATCTATCTATCTATCTATCTATCTATCTATCTATCTATCTATCTATCTATCTATCTATCTATCTATCTATCTATCTATCTATCTATCTATCCATCCATCCATCGTACATAGGGACAATTTTGAACGTTCAATCACCTTATCATGCACGTTTCAGTAATGTGGGAGCACATTTCAGTAACCACGAGAAAAAGACACACAGGGACTAGGCATAAGTGTGATTCAATTTACCACTTTAACGCCCGCATTTACACGAAATGTTGTAGAAAGAAAGTGACGTATGAGGAAGTGGAGGGGACTCCGGCGGTACATTCTTGTGCGCTCAGTTTGGCGCTCTATTTGGTCTCAGACCCGTTTTCTCTTGTAAACCTTCCTGTCAAAGAGAGAACGGAATAATGGCGAAAAGGTTAGGTAAGAGAAAAATTGATTCAGAATGCAGGGTATTTAACCTGCAATGGACAAACGATTATTTTTATGTTCAATGCAAAGAAAAGGCTGTTTGTCTCATCTGTCAAGAGCCGGTGGCGGTATTCAAAGAATACAATCTTCTCCGACACTATGAATCCCGTCACAAAGACAAGTACGATAGCTTGCAAGGCCAAATACGAGCATACAAACTCTCAAAGCGAAAAGTGGACTACTATCTCAGTAGAATACATTTGTACGCCAAGATCATCTGAAGAAGACATCCGTTCGGGCCAGCTTTCGGGTCGCTAAGCTGATAGCAAGCAGCGGTAAGCCTTTCACGGACGGAGAGTTTGTTAAGAAATGTATGGATTCTGTCGCGGAGGAGTTGTGTCCCGAGAAGAAAGATGCATATAATGCCGTAGGTCTGGCGGCGAGTACAATCAGCACACGCGGTGAAGAAATCGGGATTAATGTATATGCCCAGCTGCAGCAGAAGTCGAAAAAATTCGACTTTTTTCATTAGCACTGGATGAGAGCACGGACGTGCAAGACACAGCGCAACTGCTCATTTATTCGTGGAGTTAGCGCAAACTTTGAGATATGCGAGGAGCTGGCAGCCCTCCCAAGTCTACAAAGGGACTACAACGGGACAGGATATTTTTGACCAAGTGTACCAAACCATGGAGAAGTTGGACCTGAGTTACAGAACTGTGATGTTCTGAAAGACTCATTTAAGCCCAACAGTCTCATTGACTTCTATGCCGCCCTCCCAAACGACACATATCCAAACATCAAAAAACACGCAATGAAAATGTTCAGTTTTTGGCAGCACTATATCTGCGAGAAAAGCTTTTCTTGCATGAAACATCTGAAATCTCCGATGAGATCAAGACTGACAGAAGAACACTTGCATCAGTGCTCGAGGCTGTAACTAGAATGGAACCTGATATTCAACTTCTCACCAGCCAGATGGAGACCCACAGTTCACACTGATGAACATACATAAGTAAGCTCACTTTTCTGACTTGAATGAGTCATTCTGTGCATAAACAAATATAATCATAATAAAATCTACTGGGATAAAATCCATCTTTACAGCCATACTGGTAGTGAAATGTATTGTGCTGTGTAGGTGCTGTATCAGTTCACTTTCTCAACCTGCTTCCTTTGTGGTTTTCACAGGGAAGTTGATGAGAAAGCTGCAAACAGCGGTGTCTACAAGCATACTGGAACCTACAAAAGGATTATAAGGAAGGAACACAAGAACTTTAAGAGACTGCTCATATGTGTCAGAGAGATTTTGCTCTGACAACTGAGCTGAACTTTTATCTGTTAAGATTGTGCATGGCACAACATAAAGTTAATGTTCTATGGCTTTTTGTCTATGAAAAAACACAGTTATTTAGTTATTATTTATTTTATAAACAGTGTTATGTATTTCCTGTTTTTTTCCTGTGAAGAACTCAGAGAGGGTTATTTAGTTCTTATTTATTTCATTAATAGTGTTATTTGTTTCCTGACATTTTTTTTTCTGTCAAGAACCTGGAATGGGTTATTTGGTTATGTGAGGCTTTCTGGAAAACAATTTTTTTAAGCTCCCCTGCGATCGTCACACTTCTTCTGTTGCAAACAGACATCGTCCCCCATCACAGAAGGGAAAAGTTATGTGGCCCTCACAGGAAAACGTTTCGGGACCCCTGCTCTTGTGTATTGTGGACATCACATTGTACACTTTGTGTCGACTCGTGAGTCATTATTTATAGTTGTATTTATTTTGCCAAATTGCAGTCGGGGAGCTGTATAAGAACACTGCTATAATTTTTAAAACAAGTTTAAAAAAAATGTACAAGCACTTTAAAAAGTTTCAAAGAAAAAATATATGTCCTTCAAGACCCCATGTAGATCCATCATGGTCGATAAATCAGCACCAATGTTTTTTTTAACATGCTATAAAATAAAACAAAAAAGAAGACAGCCTCACACTTCACATGGATAAAGGAAAAATAAATTGCATATTGTACAAAACGTATATTAATGGCCATGTAATAATAATGTATGTCTTTAAATCATTCCTGTGAACAACCTGGACAATTCTGTGACCACAAATTAGCATTTTGTGTGGACATTCTACATATGATTTGGAAATAACAATAGTTTCGCCCTGTAACATGTGTGGGGCTCCATAGAAATTTGATTATCAGGAGGAAAATTCCACAGAAGCACAGCCCCAGCACTTTGCTACTGAAGTACTGGCCAGAGTAGCTCGCAGGTTCACCAGCTGGGTGCCAACCAATTCAATCCCTTTAAGGCCACTTCAAAGCCCAAGAAACATGCCTGATAATGGGAGAGAAAAAGTTTTAGAAATATATTTTTTTCATCAAAAGAGTGAAAGAGGAAATGAGTCATACGGCATTGGCGGGGAAAGCTCGTAGGAACACGGCGATGAAGCCTTTGTAGAGCGCTTTTGGTCCTTCTTCTCGTAGCAGCGTTCTCAAGACGTCCACAAGACCTTTGTACTTGCCGTCTACAGCTGTGTACGTACATGTACACGCACGCGCACACACAAAAAAACAACAAAAAACACACCTTTGACTTGTCTTATGACATCATCGAATTGTTTTTTTTTCTTTCCCCAAAATCACTAGTGGGGGCTGCTTGGGATAGGTTCCCACTCAGTGATGTGTGCATGTAGGTGTGACTGGTTGTTTGTGTCTGTCATGATCTGGTTGGCGACCAACGGGTGGCGCTGTCGGCTCTGCTTGCACAGGTGCTGGTCGTCCCGATCAGTGGCAGACTGCCACGTTCGGATTGGCGACCAACGGGTAGCGCTGTCAGCCCTGCCTGCAGCCTTGCAGGTGCTGGTCGTTCCAATCAGTGGCAACCAAAAGGACTCCCGGCACGACCATTCGGCGTCGGGTCATTGTATGCAATTGTATGCATTGTGCATTGTCCTGGGTGACACTGGGTGTCTGGCAGTGCACGCCCACGTCCAGCCACGCGTCGTACATGTTAAATTGAGTCACATCCACGTCGAGCCGTGCAACGTCCGCATCCACATCAGTCCGAGACCCCAGTCACCGCTGGATCCCGCAGCTGCAAAGGACTGGTCTCGTTTCCCCTGTGCCGGGCAGTGCAAGCCGATGCTTCGTCCCATGATTGTGTGAAAAGGGTCACACTCACGTCCGTGACAAGCGGTGCCGCTTGCACGTCCACGTTCTGCCGAGACCTGTTCCCATACAGCCGTCCGGGGTGCCACTCTGCACCTGGCAGTGCAACGTCCACGTCGAGCCATGTGTCGTCACGTGATTGTGCGAGAAGGGTTGCACACACGTCCACGACGATCCGTGCCACGTCTTCGTCCCCGTCAGGCTGAGTCCCGTTCCCATCTGGCCGGCGCCCATCATATGCTGGAGAGGCAACGATTGCCGTCTCCACCTTTATTTCCTGGCGAGTTGAACCTTTTGGGAGACTGTTGGGACTTCTGGAAGCAGTCCTTTGAAGGGGGGTACTGTCATGATCTGGTTGGCGACCAACAGGCAGCGCTCTCGGCCTCGCCTGCACCTGCACAGGTGCTGGTTGTTCCAATCAGTGGCAGTCAAAAGGACTCCCGGCACGCCCATTCGGCGTCGGGTCATTGTATGCAATTGTATGCATCGTGCATTGTGTATGCATTGTATGCTGTGCATGTGTTTGTTTCACCTTGGTGGACTTTTACTCTTGGTTTTCTTTTGATACTTCATATTTTTTCTGTTCAGATGATTTGGATGTTTTAGATTTTGTTCCTGCTGACTTTATTTTAATACAAATTGTCAAACACAACCTCCTGATCCCTCCTGCCTGCTTTTTGGGATCCACAACCGTCATCAACACCTTGCAAACCGTGACAGTCTCTATATATGCCCTGTGACTGACTGGTGACTAGGTGACTAAAATTAAGTAAATACTGTAGATTAATTTGTTAACCTGGGAGTGCTTGTATACATCCATGCAGACGTGTTTGAAGCAAATGTTGCAGTGTTACCTGTCTGAAAATTGGACTTCAAAACATCCGGGGGTAGCGCAATGGTCCAATTCAAGAGTCCAGCCACGCCGCCAGCGAGTAGGATGGAGGCGACGCCTAGCTGAGAAACACTAACATGTACACACACATTACCAAACAGAGCCATACAAAGATTAGCTCGCATGAAGATTTCTTCATCTACAATCTATACTACATTTACCTTTGACCTTGCGGAGTCAAGAGGGTTTTCAGGTATTCATACGTCAGAAAGTAAAGACCATTGGAAGGTACATCTGGCAGACAGAAAACACAAGCGGAAATATCTATTAATATGATGAAAACCTGGTACAGCTGGTGAGAAACGATAATGCACAAAACAGTTAGATGGAGGACACTGATTCACTGTGATGACCCCTGAAGGGAAAAGCCGAAAAGAAAATAATATGATGAAAACGTTACAGTCAAAGTGCATGACCATTAAATATGAATTTACATATAAAATGGTAAATATATGTAAATATGTTACTATGGAGGTGTAAAGAACATAAAAAGTATACCTGCGTATGGAGTAAATCGTAGTGTTGCACCGATACTCATATCGTGGATGGCCTTGATACAGCAATAAAATGCTGCTAACAGTGTCTTAGTGCCTTGTATCTTGCACAGAACTCAATAGCATGAGATCACACATGTTGGGTGCATGTCCAACCAAGCTATTGCTGTAGAACGTTAACTCTCATGTCATTTCAGACACAATTCTTAGTTTCTAACAGCATATTCAAAGGCCCGCATACGGAAGGAAAACACAAAGTGAAGTGATCGATCTACTTATGTTTAGTTGGGTGAGGAAAAAAGAGTTGCTAAAGATATGGATATCCATTACATTGACATATTGAAAGCAGTCGCATCCTTTGTGTCCCGTTAAATACGTCTTGCTGTATCAAAGAATTTCACATTACCATTTCACTAGCTAGCTACTAACAATGATATGCTTTTCTTACGATGCTAAATCAGATACTTCACAAATGCAATTTAATTTTGAACTATGACGAATTTTACATTGAACAGAAAGTATGAACGTGACATCGGAGGTCTATAGAATTCTGTAAGTATGCTGCATTATAGGAGTATTGTTATTGAATGATGCTTCCTAAATATGCTTCCTAAGAACATTGACATCCTATTTAAAAATGTTCTGTACACCTGGAAAGTAGCACACATAATGTGTATCAAATTTGCAACAAATAATGAACGTCTGTGTAAGCTCTCAGTCGTACAGGAGTGGTCCATCGATGAGAAGGTTTCTTCAGCCGTCATCTGTACAAAAGTGAAGGTTTCGGACGTTTCGCCTCCTATCCAAGAGACTTCGTCAGCGAACTAAAGTCTGACTGGTCGTATCGGCCCCATTTATATATCCCTAATGTCCAGACCTAGTGGCGCCGGACACAGCTATGATAGGTCCCTACTCTCAGGTTGGGGGGGGGGCGCGGGACCCCCCCCTGTGGCCCCACTGATTGTTCCTACATTCCTGACTAACGATTGGCCTATTACCCCCACTCCCCCCGGTATCACCTCATCAGCATAACGACCCTCATCAGCATTGCGAAAGTTGCCTAACCTGTTTTGCCTGAGCAGGCTATTGTATGAACGATCCAAATTGAACCTCACACCACCAGACCGGTTTAATGAAGGATTTTGTTGTTTTATAAGAATCGCCTCTTTTACCCCCCTTTCAAACCATCTATGTTCTTTCGCTAAGATTTTAACCTCACTGTCGTCAAATGAGTGGTTAGTAGCTTTAGGCGTTAGGCAACTTTCGCAATGCTGATGAGGGTCGTTATGCTGATGAGGTGATACCGGGGGGAGTGGGGGTAATAGGCCAATCGTTAGTCAGGAATGTAGGAACAATCAGTGGGGCCACAGGGGGGGGTCCCGCGCCCCCCCAACCTGAGAGTAGGGACCTATCATAGCTGTGTCCGGCACCACTAGGTCTGGACATTAGGGATATATAAATGGGGCCGATACGACCAGTCAGACTTTAGTTCGCTGACGAAGTCTCTTGGATAGGAGGCGAAACGTCCGAAACCTTCACTTTTGTACAGATGACGGCTGAAGAAACCTTCTCATCAACAAATAATGAACAATAATTCATGCATACTCTACATATTGAGAGCCAGTGTACCTCTAATGAGTGTCAGCACCGTCCCTTTGTAGAGGCTCCTGATGCCCTCTTCCTTGTAGAGACGTGTGGCACAGTCAAGAGAACCCGAATATTTTGACATACCACCACCAGCCGGCACCTACATAGCTCAAACAAACACATTATTTGATTTTGGCTGAATTGAAATTATGACGTAAAGTGCCATTCCCGAATTTGTTCGGGTTCTGTTTTTTCATGCTTGGGTGCCGATAAAGCGCTGGTCATGGCCACTGACAATGTTTTTTTTTTCCAAAAGGAGGCAGCATTTCCCTTTTTTCCATGTTAGTGCTTTGTTCCAGCTTCAGCTATTGTTAAAGCGCTATATAAACCAATATGTATTAATACGTAATAATACATTTCATTAATAAGCGCCTTTTAAAACACAGTCGCCCTCATTTCAAGCTCATATAACTCCAGACCTGTATCATTTAGGAATTAACATTTTTATTCTGATGAAAGAAGAGAGTCTGTGGTTTCTAACACTGTATTGAATGTTTAAGTAGTCCCAAAACTCAGTATTCTGTGGGTCCTGGAATTCAAGTGACAATGACAAAAACCATTGGGTAGATCTTAGGAGCAGTATTGTATAAGGTGCGGGAAACATAGGCAAATGCCACATTCTATCATTTAAAGGACAACCGACGTCACTTTTTTGTTTTTTAACTGACACCAGAAAAACATTTTATAGCATCTAAAATACCCAAAACATGCAGTATGATATTTTTAGTCAAATGCAAAACACCATTAAAAATGACTTAAGGTGTCCAAAAGCTGCAAAATATTGAGCTGCGAATTGGGCATTTTCAGAAAATCCCGCCCCCCTTTCGTGACGTCATGCCAAGACGTCTTGCATTGCTTGTGAATCAAAACAATGGCTTCAGATTCGTAGAATCAGAATCAGAATCAGAATTTCGTCCCGCAATGGGGAAATTTGCAGTCCACAGCAGCAATTGAAGAGGGATGGGGTTGGGGTGGGAGTGAAAGGATAGAAAACAAGATATTCTAAGCATAACAAAATAAAAATGTCAACTGAATATGCTTTCTTGCAGTGATGTGCAGTCAGGAGAGGCAGGTGAGGCCTGTCATCATGGAAATATCAAATGAAAAAATAAATTAAAGTTATATGTATTTAGTGATGTGTACTTTAAAGTTATTTTCCATTTAACTTCACCATTTTTGGATTTTTTTTTCTAAATCGCTGAATTTTCACATTTACCGTTCAAATACTAAGTAGAGAAGAGCGGTGAGGCAGCAGCCGGGTGAGCCTCACCATGGATTGTGCAATGACTATGCTAACTGTGCTGGCTTGCTCTGCAGTGAGACCGCATTGCTGTTCCTCTGCATATCACTATTAAAGTGTTCAAACACTTTTAGTATATGAAGTAAAATTCTACAGTTTAGCTGGTGTATATAATGTAGAGCCACTTTACATTATATACTGTACTAGTGTTTATTTTATTTTAATCAAAACTGTGTGCATGGGTGAGGCACACAGTTCTCCTGCCTCATGACAGGGGGCGCTGGTGATGACAGAGATTCTTCTTGCGCCTCCTCGGCTGCAGAATAATAGAATTTGTGAGAGCAAGCTACAGTAAACAGTTAGCAAGTCAAGTGCAACCATCCAGTCATTTTTTCGTGTTGCTTGGCCTTATTTTCAGAATGGAGCATTACATATCTAAATTGAAAGAAATAGAGAGACTTTTAAAACTGAAGAAAGATAAGGAAGGCTTCTACAAAGAACGTATCGATGCCTTTCTTCAGAAGGAGCGTCGCATGGACTTCATTTATGAGTAAAGGTAACATGATAATGAGTTTTTTTTAATTATTTTTTTCTGTGCTACAGTTTATATAAAGAATGCTGACATGACATTTTAAACAAAACACGTTAACTGTTGTCAATCAAATGGTGAATAAGATACTCTGTAGAGTTCATATGTTTGTAAATCTGACTGTGATGACGTCAGTGCCTCACCAGCCATTAACCTCACCGCACGTCACTCCAGTTATGAATATGATTCAAATAGTCCTGATGAGCAAAGCATACATGTTTGCAAACGATTAAAGAATTTATTTGGGCCATTTTGAGGCAAACGGGCGGGGGGTAACGTCTCACCCAAAAAGAGGCAGAAAAATGGCGACCAGCTCCGGTGAGGAATGAATCAGCTCGTTTCCACAGGCTGATACTATCTTTCAATGGAGTTTGCCTCCCTCTGCTGGCGGCTTTTGGGTGTAAGACATGGTTTAAAAAACAGTACAGCAAAATACATTGACGTGATGGAAAGACGCTACAATGCGTCTTTTTTTACGGTGAGGAGGCGGTCCTTTTCTGACGTCATGTACGGACTCGTCACCAACTCAAAAACAAGACTTCCTGAATGTTCAGCGCGAGTCTTAAAACGTAATATATAGCTATATGCGGTGGAATCTTATTAAAATACCCCCAGTAGAAGTCATTTGAAGCCATTTTACAAATTATGGACACAACTTGTCCGGAGACGTCGGTTGTCCTTTAATGTTTAATCTGTCATTTGTGACCCACAAGTAACTGACAAATATTGGATTGGATTAACCTGTGGTATACCTGTGGAAGAAGTCCAAGATGGCGCCCGAGTAGGCAGCCTCAGCAAGTGCTCTCATGAGCCTTGCTTTTTTTGGTTGTTTTTGTCTTGTTTTGTGTTTTCTTTTGTCACTTTGTGTTGTTGTGCGTTGTGTGGATCGGATACGGATTGTTTTTCAGCATTTTTGACCATGACATTCATCAAGGAGGAGACTGTGCTGAGCGGTTGCGCCTTTTCGGCAGCATGAATATGCCAGTACTGTTTTTGAATGGGAGGAATGTCGGTGCCATTCGACTGCCATCGCTGGACACCAAAGGGGCCATTGTGCTTTTTTGCGCCTGTAATGGGCAGCATCTTCACAGCCCCGCTTTGTTTAGCGGAAAGGTCAGTGCTGTTGGACAGTCTGCGGCTGGATGGATGCATGGCTTGGGGAACCCGCGATAAGAAGAAAGGAGCGTCAGCGCAGAGCGCCGATGCGTATGTGGAACTGTTGCGGCTTGGAATTGAAGCAGATTTATGTGGAACAGGAGATGTGAGACAATCTCTTTTCGTCAATGGATGCTACAGCTGCGTGTTTGCTTTCAACATTTAGCTTGTAGTCGACGTGCACATTCCACCATGATGTCCCTGATCCACTGGTGGAAAGACGCTTTGATCCTCTCCTCTTTCATCTAGAACTGCTTCAGGTCATCACAAAGAGGGTACAACAAGTCCTGAAGAATGAATGTCTCTCTGTGTCTTTGTTTTGTCATATTGTCTCTATGCTGTCATATTATTTGTTATTTAGTTTTTTTTGTTCTTTTGACTTCAGGACGATGTTAGACAAGAATCTCCTTGGACCATGATGCTTGCAGATGACATTGTGATCTGTAGCGAGAACAAGGAACAGGTGGCGGAGAAACTAGAGATGTGGAGATATGCCCTGGAAAGGAGAGGAATGAAGATCAGTCACAGCAAGACGGAATATATGTGTGTGAATGAGAGGGATCCAAGTGCAAGACTGATGCTACAGGGAGAAGAGATCAAGAAGGTGGATGATTTTAAGTACTTGGGGTCAACTGTCCAGAGTAATGGAGAGTGTGGAAAAGAGGTGAAGAAGCGTGTCCAGACAGGCTGTAGCGGCTGGAGAAAAATATCAGGTGTGATGTGTGATAGGAGCGTTTCCGCTAGGATGAAAGGAAAAGTGTATAAAACAGTGGGGAGACCAGCCATGATGTTTGGACTGGAAACAGTGCCACTGACGAAAAGACAGGAAGCAGAGCTGGAGGTAGCAGAGCTGAAGATGTTGAGGTTTTCTTTGGGAGTGACCAGGTGGGATAGGATCAGGAATGAGTAAATTAGAGGGACAACTCATATTAGAGGCTTTGAAGAGATAGTCAGAGAGGCCAGACTGAGATGGTTTGGACATGTCCAGAGGAGAGAGAGTGACTATAACGGGAGAAGGATGCTGAGCCTTGAACTGCCAGGCAGGAGACCAAGAGGAAGACCGGAGGAGGTTAATGGATGTGGTCAAAGAGGATATGAAGGTAGCTGGTGTGACAGAAGAGGATGCACAAAACCGGGATAGATGGAGGACATTGATTCGCTGTGGCGACCCCTGAAGGGAAAAGCCGAAAGGAAAAGAAGGGTTTCTTGCAGTGGAGAAATGTACATTTCAGAGCTGCAAAGCATATCATTAATTTCTATTAGAATAATTACTAATTATAATTTGTGTTTCCATGCGGATCAAACCTCGAAAGATGGAGGACACTGATTTGCTGTGGCGACCCCTTGAAGGGAAAAGCCGAAAGGAAAAGATGCTTCCTCTTGGAAATATGACCCATTTGTTAACATCGGTATGAAAACATACCGCTTAAAGATGTTTTTCCCCATTTTGAATTAAATGGAAGCTTCAGGACAATGGAGGAAACATAAAGTTCCAAAAGGCACCCACATCTCAGGTCAAAGGTTTCCAAAATGAGGATAAATCACTGTTTCTGCAATGGGAGGTATGTTGAGAAAGGAACCAGGTGACTGTCGTTGCAAAGGCTGGTTAAACCAGATAGAAACACTTGGGGGCTTTGTCAATACGGTACAGACCTGGTGAAAAAAGGGATTCTCCTGTTTCAGCACTCTCAAATTCAAATTAAAAACACAATCCCGGGATCTTGTCGCAGTTTTGAATACTGATTGTTGCCTTAAAACCCTCAACATCATTCTGCACGTTTTACTTTTACATTGACTGATTAACCAAGACCACCCTCTCCAACGTGCTGTGTCACTAATCTGCAGTCCCTTTTAACATGTTCCAGTAGCGTCATGGTGTCACACTTTTAGTTGCTAAAGATATGGATATCCATTACATTGACATATTGAAAGCAGTCGCATCCTTTGTGTCCCGTTAAATACGTCTTGCTGTATCAAAGAATTTCACATTACCATTTCACTAGCTAGCTACTAACAATGATATGCTTTTCTTACGATGCTAAATCAGATACTTCACAAATGCAATTTAATTTTGAACTATGACGAATTTTACATTGAACAGAAAGTATGAACGTGACATCGGAGGTCTATAGAATTCTGTAAGTATGCTGCATTATAGGAGTATTGTTATTGAATGATGCTTCCTAAATATGCTTCCTAAGAACATTGACATCCTATTTAAAAATGTTCTGTACACCTGGAAAGTAGCACACATAATGTGTATCAAATTTGCAACAAATAATGAACGTCTGTGTAAGCTCTCAGTCGTACAGGAGTGGTCCATCGATGAGAAGGTTTCTTCAGCCGTCATCTGTACAAAAGTGAAGGTTTCGGACGTTTCGCCTCCTATCCAAGAGACTTCGTCAGCGAACTAAAGTCTGACTGGTCGTATCGGCCCCATTTATATATCCCTAATGTCCAGACCTAGTGGCGCCGGACACAGCTATGATAGGTCCCTACTCTCAGGTTGGGGGGGGGGCGCGGGACCCCCCCCTGTGGCCCCACTGATTGTTCCTACATTCCTGACTAACGATTGGCCTATTACCCCCACTCCCCCCGGTATCACCTCATCAGCATAACGACCCTCATCAGCATTGCGAAAGTTGCCTAACCTGTTTTGCCTGAGCAGGCTATTGTATGAACGATCCAAATTGAACCTCACACCACCAGACCGGTTTAATGAAGGATTTTGTTGTTTTATAAGAATCGCCTCTTTTACCCCCCTTTCAAACCATCTATGTTCTTTCGCTAAGATTTTAACCTCATTGTCGTCAAATGAGTGGTTAGTAGCTTTAGGCGTTAGGCAACTTTCGCAATGCTGATGAGGGTCGTTATGCTGATGAGGTGATACCGGGGGGAGTGGGGGTAATAGGCCAATCGTTAGTCAGGAATGTAGGAACAATCAGTGGGGCCACAGGGGGGGGTCCCGCGCCCCCCCCCCAACCTGAGAGTAGGGACCTATCATAGCTGTGTCCGGCGCCACTAGGTCTGGACATTAGGGATATATAAATGGGGCCGATACGACCAGTCAGACTTTAGTTCGCTGACGAAGTCTCTTGGATAGGAGGCGAAACGTCCGAAACCTTCACTTTTGTACAGATGACGGCTGAAGAAACCTTCTCATCAACAAATAATGAACAATAATTCATGCATACTCTACATATTGAGAGCCAGTGTACCTCTAATGAGTGTCAGCACCGTCCCTTTGTAGAGGCTCCTGATGCCCTCTTCCTTGTAGAGACGTGTGGCACAGTCAAGAGAACCCGAATATTTTGACATACCACCACCAGCCGGCACCTACATAGCTCAAACAAACACATTATTTGATTTTGGCTGAATTGAAATTATGACGTAAAGTGCCATTCCCGAATTTGTTCGGGTTCTGTTTTTTCATGCTTGGGTGCCGATAAAGCGCTGGTCATGGCCACTGACAATGTTTTTTTTTTCCAAAAGGAGGCAGCATTTCCCTTTTTTCCATGTTAGTGCTTTGTTCCAGCTTCAGCTATTGTTAAAGCGCTATATAAACCAATATGTATTAATACGTAATAATACATTTCATTAATAAGCGCCTTTTAAAACACAGTCGCCCTCATTTCAAGCTCATATAACTCCAGACCTGTATCATTTAGGAATTAACATTTTTATTCTGATGAAAGAAGAGAGTCTGTGGTTTCTAACACTGTATTGAATGTTTAAGTAGTCCCAAAACTCAGTATTCTGTGGGTCCTGGAATTCAAGTGACAATGACAAAAACCATTGGGTAGATCTTAGGAGCAGTATTGTATAAGGTGCGGGAAACATAGGCAAATGCCACATTCTATCATTTAAAGGACAACCGACGTCACTTTTTTGTTTTTTAACTGACACCAGAAAAACATTTTATAGCATCTAAAATACCCAAAACATGCAGTATGATATTTTTAGTCAAATGCAAAACACCATTAAAAATGACTTAAGGTGTCCAAAAGCTGCAAAATATTGAGCTGCGAATTGGGCATTTTCAGAAAATCCCGCCCCCCTTTCGTGACGTCATGCCAAGACGTCTTGCATTGCTTGTGAATCAAAACAATGGCTTCAGATTCGTAGAATCAGAATCAGAATCAGAATTTCGTCCCGCAATGGGGAAATTTGCAGTCCACAGCAGCAATTGAAGAGGGATGGGGTTGGGGTGGGAGTGAAAGGATAGAAAACAAGATATTCTAAGCATAACAAAATAAAAATGTCAACTGAATATGCTTTCTTGCAGTGATGTGCAGTCAGGAGAGGCAGGTGAGGCCTGTCATCATGGAAATATCAAATGAAAAAATAAATTAAAGTTATATGTATTTAGTGATGTGTACTTTAAAGTTATTTTCCATTTAACTTCACCATTTTTGGATTTTTTTTTCTAAATCGCTGAATTTTCACATTTACCGTTCAAATACTAAGTAGAGAAGAGCGGTGAGGCAGCAGCCGGGTGAGCCTCACCATGGATTGTGCAATGACTATGCTAACTGTGCTGGCTTGCTCTGCAGTGAGACCGCATTGCTGTTCCTCTGCATATCACTATTAAAGTGTTCAAACACTTTTAGTATATGAAGTAAAATTCTACAGTTTAGCTGGTGTATATAATGTAGAGCCACTTTACATTATATACTGTACTAGTGTTTATTTTATTTTAATCAAAACTGTGTGCATGGGTGAGGCACACAGTTCTCCTGCCTCATGACAGGGGGCGCTGGTGATGACAGAGATTCTTCTTGCGCCTCCTCGGCTGCAGAATAATAGAATTTGTGAGAGCAAGCTACAGTAAACAGTTAGCAAGTCAAGTGCAACCATCCAGTCATTTTTTCGTGTTGCTTGGCCTTATTTTCAGAATGGAGCATTACATATCTAAATTGAAAGAAATAGAGAGACTTTTAAAACTGAAGAAAGATAAGGAAGGCTTCTACAAAGAACGTATCGATGCCTTTCTTCAGAAGGAGCGTCGCATGGACTTCATTTATGAGTAAAGGTAACATGATAATGAGTTTTTTTTAATTATTTTTTTCTGTGCTACAGTTTATATAAAGAATGCTGACATGACATTTTAAACAAAACACGTTAACTGTTGTCAATCAAATGGTGAATAAGATACTCTGTAGAGTTCATATGTTTGTAAATCTGACTGTGATGACGTCAGTGCCTCACCAGCCATTAACCTCACCGCACGTCACTCCAGTTATGAATATGATTCAAATAGTCCTGATGAGCAAAGCATACATGTTTGCAAACGATTAAAGAATTTATTTGGGCCATTTTGAGGCAAACGGGCGGGGGGTAACGTCTCACCCAAAAAGAGGCAGAAAAATGGCGACCAGCTCCGGTGAGGAATGAATCAGCTCGTTTCCACAGGCTGATACTATCTTTCAATGGAGTTTGCCTCCCTCTGCTGGCGGCTTTTGGGTGTAAGACATGGTTTAAAAAACAGTACAGCAAAATACATTGACGTGATGGAAAGACGCTACAATGCGTCTTTTTTTACGGTGAGGAGGCGGTCCTTTTCTGACGTCATGTACGGACTCGTCACCAACTCAAAAACAAGACTTCCTGAATGTTCAGCGCGAGTCTTAAAACGTAATATATAGCTATATGCGGTGGAATCTTATTAAAATACCCCCAGTAGAAGTCATTTGAAGCCATTTTACAAATTATGGACACAACTTGTCCGGAGACGTCGGTTGTCCTTTAATGTTTAATCTGTCATTTGTGACCCACAAGTAACTGACAAATATTGGATTGGATTAACCTGTGGTATACCTGTGGAAGAAGTCCAAGATGGCGCCCGAGTAGGCAGCCTCAGCAAGTGCTCTCATGAGCCTTGCTTTTTTTGGTTGTTTTTGTCTTGTTTTGTGTTTTCTTTTGTCACTTTGTGTTGTTGTGCGTTGTGTGGATCGGATACGGATTGTTTTTCAGCATTTTTGACCATGACATTCATCAAGGAGGAGACTGTGCTGAGCGGTTGCGCCTTTTCGGCAGCATGAATATGCCAGTACTGTTTTTGAATGGGAGGAATGTCGGTGCCATTCGACTGCCATCGCTGGACACCAAAGGGGCCATTGTGCTTTTTTGCGCCTGTAATGGGCAGCATCTTCACAGCCCCGCTTTGTTTAGCGGAAAGGTCAGTGCTGTTGGACAGTCTGCGGCTGGATGGATGCATGGCTTGGGGAACCCGCGATAAGAAGAAAGGAGCGTCAGCGCAGAGCGCCGATGCGTATGTGGAACTGTTGCGGCTTGGAATTGAAGCAGATTTATGTGGAACAGGAGATGTGAGACAATCTCTTTTCGTCAATGGATGCTACAGCTGCGTGTTTGCTTTCAACATTTAGCTTGTAGTCGACGTGCACATTCCACCATGATGTCCCTGATCCACTGGTGGAAAGACGCTTTGATCCTCTCCTCTTTCATCTAGAACTGCTTCAGGTCATCACAAAGAGGGTACAACAAGTCCTGAAGAATGAATGTCTCTCTGTGTCTTTGTTTTGTCATATTGTCTCTATGCTGTCATATTATTTGTTATTTAGTTTTTTTTGTTCTTTTGACTTCAGGACTACCTTCATATCCTCTTTGACCACATCCATTAACCTCCTCCGGTCTTCCTCTTGGTCTCCTGCCTGGCAGTTCAAGGCTCAGATCCTGTTTCAGCACTCTCAAATTCAAATTAAAAACACAATCCCGGGATCTTGTCGCAGTTTTGAATACTGATTGTTGCCTTAAAACCCTCAACATCATTCTGCACGTTTTACTTTTACATTGACTGATTAACCAAGACCACCCTCTCCAACGTGCTGTGTCACTAATCTGCAGTCCCTTTTAACATGTTCCAGTAGCGTCATGGTGTCACACTTTTGACTTTACCTGCAGTAGGCATTTAATCCTCTCTGCCGGAGCCACAATCACTGTTGTGAAGACCCCGGCTAGACATCCTGACAGAAATAGCTGAGGGTGCCTGAACACAGCAACACAGCAGAAATAACTTTTATAACATACAGGTCACCTTGTCAAGGGCGGACCTAAAGCGTGGCCAGGGGTGACTGAGGCCAATTTAAGAACCAATGAAATGTAGGTTCAAAGACAACCTGTGTGTGGATCAGATACGTATAGTGTGGTGGCTTTTAAGGAGACAATGCATACAGACTGGTAACAGGTTTGCAGATTTCTTAACGTGGACCTATTATTGAAAACTGACTGTGATATTGCCTTCACAATCATCAAGTGTTGAAGAAAAAATAGTAAATATTTGGTTACAGTAATTACATTGAGTTTGCCAAGTGCTGTGAAAAAAGGCAAAAGAGTACAGCGATACCTCAGCTTACGAACTTAATTGGTTCCCAGAAAGTGTAAGGGCGATAATACCCTCCCTCACTGTCCCCTGCAAGCTGCTTTTCGTTAATCCAAATCAACAGAAGTTTTTCAATCTCTTATATTGCCTGAGACCGTTGCTTAGACAACACAGAAACACCCTTAGCCACACCTAGCAATGGTCAATTTAGCACACCTCGTTCATGTTTTTCGATGATCTCCTTCTTCTGCTCGACCATAATTTTCTTTTGTGTCTTCTTTGGCTTCACACTCGCCTGTGGTGGGGTCTTTTTCTATCCCAAAAACACAAAAGTATCCACTCTATAACAAACCACGTCTGCACTGAGTGCACTTAAAGAAAGTGGATGTGGAAAAGTAGTCCGGCAGCCACTGTGGCGCTGTTCAGGCGTGTGGTTTGGTGTTCTTCCGCCGAAAACTACTTCGCCAGCCATTGCGGCACTCCATGTGTTTCCCAAATACTAGTTCGTGTGCCAAGATTATATTCTCGCGTGTTTGATCTTCGTAAGGTGAAAATTTTGTTAGCTAAAGCGTTCGTAAGCCGAGGTATCACTGTTCTTTGAATCATCAATTCAAACATAAACTTACTTTCAACATCAAGTAATTAACGGTGTGTGCAAGTATAAAATGTAAAGAAAACACTGTATTGTATTATACGAGACACAAAAATGTGCCTTCAGACATGGGACCTGGTGGGTGCAATGTGATGTGGCGAACTGAAAGTTTGTTGGTTGGCTCAACGTCTGGCAGTTGTGCGTGTGAGAGTTTGGCTGTGAACTATGGCCGACAGAAGCTTCTGCTCATTGTGGTTAACTGTTGCACAAGAGCTGAATACTGTCGTGTGGCAAGTGCTTCAAAATTCAGATCTGACTTCAAGATGTCTACATGACTTTGACGTTTGGACTTGGCTTTAGTTTGGAGACAGCTAGAATGTTAGAGCTGGCTTCAGGGTTCGGTCTTGCATTAGGTCCCACTGGCGTGCTCTTATACTAACGTTAGGTCTTGACTGGGGTCCGTCTGTTGAAGCTGTTTCCCCAACCCAAAGCCAAAGAAACTGACGGCCATCATGGGAGCCACACTCACCAGTGGAGCACCCATTCCTTTGTACAGGCCCAGGATCCCCTACATACACAAACATACACACGCGCGCACACACACACACACACACAACACACACACACACACACACACACACACACGTGCCATTACTGTACAACCAAAAGCAGCAACTCTTGACATAACACCACAGTAGTGATGTTCCACTGTGATCTTTGGCCAGGTCAACAAAGGGCATACCAACATATGGTTTTGTGAGCGTGTGCGCGCACATGCATTGTGTGCGAATGTGTGCGTGTGTATGTGTGTGTCTTTGCGAGGACCTCTTTGGAGACAGTCTTGCGAAAGCAGTCAAAGGTGCCCGTGTAAATGACGTAGCTGGAGAGCGAGGAGGCTTTCGGCTGAGTCTGTAGTCTCACCTAAAAATACAGCAAAACACACACACGCACACGCAATACCATATGTGACATACAGGGTATTTGAATAATGGACTTGAAACTAGCTGATTATATCCCAGTTTATTTTATGAGAAAGACGTTTTGTGTCTGGTGTGCACTTGTCTAAACAATGAAAATAATGTTGAAACACGACAAAGCGCGCCCTCTTGGAGCCATGATGTTACCGACTTAACCTCAGACTTTCACCATGTTGTCACTGCTCACTCTTCAATCATATTTTTGTAAGAAAGAAAGAAACTGAACGGCAGATAATCGAACCCCCAACTGTTCGTGTGCGAGAGACGCGTAACCTGTGGCGTCACGCGGAAGTGCGCCTTTCAACCCTTTGATGTCCTTGATGTCTTTCAAGTGGGACTGACTCATTCCCACATAGGCCAAGGGTATATAAGTAGCCAGCGTGGGACAGAGAGATAGGGGGAATCACGGGGCAGAATCTGTCGTACTCACACGCACGATCAGAGACTCACAGAGTCGGACTGAGTTCACAGTACGACTTTCTCGACTCCACGCCACGATCAAGCTCTCGGATACATCTGCGTGTCACTTCCCTGGGACATCTGACAACGAACCTACTTTCGATTAAAGAGAGACATCAAACTCTTTAAACCCACTCTTGGATGACGCTGCCCCGTTTTCGTGTTTGAATTAACAGCAAAACACTGCATCACAAGCTAGTCAAGGTTCTCAAGTTAAATTGGCAACTTGGGGTGCGCCTCGTGCGTTTTTAAGCTGATTTGTGCAATAATCTCCACAAAGCCTGGGCAGAAAACCTGTCATGGACATAAATCGGATCGCCAAAGGAGTCACCTTGATGGTGTCCAGGGGGTGTCCGGCCAGCAGCAGACACGCTCCGCCGACCCCGCCGGCCACAAAGTTCTTGAGAGGAGAAACTCTTGGCTTTTCCCCCATGGGCTCCGACGCATGGTCCGCGCCGAGGAGCACATAGGGGGCTTGCGCTCCTCCGGCGTCTCGGTGGACGTCCAGTTTATCGGGTGTGCGGGGTCGCCTTTCCAGCTGGGAGTTCTGCACAACTTTTTTTTCGGTAGAGTACAGACTCGCGTCTCGGCCACGCCCCACATCTTGCCTCTTACGTTGCCTTTGTGTGCAAAAACGGGAATGGGAAACGTTTCGAAGATACACGTCCCGGATAGTTCCATTGAATAGCTCATCAAATACATACTACTAATGTAAGAAAGAAACAGGTCTGCATGATATAGAATACTTGGAATAACAATAATCCTTGAAACAGATTCAGATATCAATATAGACAATGAAAAATTCCTCTACTCTAAATTTACACCATGTAAATGTAACACGATAAATGAATGAGTTTAGTAGTACGAGTGACTAATGGTAGTCTTCTTTTCCTTTCGGCTTTTCCCTTCAAGGGGTCGCCACAGCAAATCAGTGTCCTCCATCTTTAGAGGTTTGATCCGCATGGCTGTTTTGGCCAAGCTTTTACGTCGGATGCCCTTCCTGACACAACCCTCTGTATAATGGTAGTAGTGATCATAAATCCCCAAAATACATGTATACATAAAAAGTACAATGTTAAAATCACCACTGGACACAGTCAGGCATTATACACAATAATAAATAAAATGAATCAACTGGTGGCATAATTGACAGCGAATTAAAAAGGTCTGCTATCGAACCTCTTTAACGTACCCTGTGTACCATGTTTCCACCCCGATAATGTTTCCATTTCAAAATATTGAGGAAAAAAAAACTCAAAAGTATCTGTTTGGTTCATAAAGCACCAGACGCCAGAGATTTACCAGATGCCAGAGATTTAGTTTTTATTGATTTTATTTTTCCATAGCTGACATTTTGGAATACTAGACAGTACTTGACAAATTCTTGCTCGCAATAACAAACATTTGAATAAATGACATACATCTTTACGACCAGACAAGAGGGGAAAAAACCTTGCAAAGGGGCATCATCCGAGTTATCATTATTGCACCACAACCCCGTTATGTGTTAATTACGCTACAAAGCTATGCAGTGCATAGACAATTCTGTAAGAATTTGGCATTCATGTCAGGCACGCAATGGCATTGAGTGCTTTTTCCAAGGAAGTGATGCCAGCTGCTAGCATTGCACTAACAGTCCTCACTGTTTGTATTTGGATTCCAATCTGACATTCAAATAACTGCTAACAGCAAGAATTCCTTGAGTTGTTTAATGCATAATACACTGCGCGTCAACCACCCTGCTCGACTAGTTGGCTTACTATTACTATACTCAACAGTCGACGTTGGTTGAAAGTGCACATCACGAAAAAGTAACAAAACTGCAGTGTAGATGACACAAAAATCCGAACACTGAATGACACTAACTATTATTGCAGTTATGCATTCCCTGAGCATCCATAAAGTACATCATTGAATATGATTCAATGACTCAAATTCTAAATTCTGTGCATTTTGTGACATGTCCTCATGTTTCTGAAATAATTTCCCTTAAAATATGTCTCCTCAATGTTAGTGAAGTGTGACATCTCAATTTAGAAACTTGACATAATTCAGCCCTCAAATTTATTTTCAGAGAGTTGGGTCAGGAGCGAACTCCATACAAATTCCAAAAGGCAAGCGGACCTACATTGGTGGTTGATTAAAAAAATTGCACATCATCTAATTGGTGAATCGTAGCACTAATTACAAATAATTATGGGGCAAAATACAATAAAATCCAAATGGCCATTTAAGTAATGGAGTGTCTAAAGGTTATATTAGCCAATAATGGCTTAGTTTGAAACAGTCACAGAGTGGTAAACATGTCTCATCTGTCTCCAAATGCAGTTTATTTCCACTCACTTTTTTATTTTAACTCATTCACTGCCATTCCCGAATGTATTCGGGAATTGAAAAGCTTGACGTGGAGCGCCATTCCCAAATTTGTTGAATTATGGTCTGGGGGGGCTGTCAATAAAGCGTTGGTGAGACCTCTGGAAATGTTTTCCCTCCCATGAAGGGGCAGCATTTGCCTTTAGTATAGCCGCCAGGACTTTCACTGCAGGTAACTCTAGAACAAAATAAGCTATACGTAAACTTTTTTTCTGATGAAAGCAGAGTCTGAGGTTCTTACGCTATATTGAATGTTTATGTCGTTCTAAAACTCAATCTTTGGTGTGAAATCTGAGTACAAATGACAAAAACCCGTGCACTGGAGTGGACACGTACTTGTACATCATCTGGCAGTGAATGGGTTAATTGACACACAAAGGTTCAGAAAGTCACTAAATACACAGAAATAAATGATGAATGATGAAGCCCTCGCTTCATAGCAATGAGCCAGCTCTACCCTCACCAAGTTTCACCACCCACAACTGGGCTGTTAAGATACATTTTAGCAGTAAGTAGAGCTGCAGTGTTATGATAGATTGGCGTATTCTGACATTTTAAATGTATACTGTACTTCTGTTATGTCAACAGAAGTGCAGAATGACACAATTTCAGCCAGAGGCAGATGACAATGCTTACTAAATTGTGTATGTTGAACATCCATCACATTTGATGGGTGGGCAGTAGGTGCAGAAAAAAAATGTTTAAAAAGTAAATTCTCAAATGGATGTCTCTTGTAAATGTTCTGTTGAGCTATGATTTTTCTTCAAAACACCCGATAAGATATCGATTAAATCATAATCACTTCCATGTGAGGTCTCAGGAATCAAACCTGCTCCCTGGTGTTTTTCTTGTTTTTTTGGTGGTCTAGATGTGCGCCGGGACAGTCTCCAGCGCCTCTTCCGGTTCTCTATCCACGTCCACGTTCTGACAAAGAGACCACAATGTCATGTCAGGCGGAAGTGTCCATGCTGAACTAAAACACGCTCACCAAATGGGCCCTACTTTTCAAGCAACCAAGGAAAAGATTCCAGACAAATTCAACATTGGCCTTGTAGAAATATTTAGGTCGCTCATGATTTATTAATTCACTCATTTAAAGGACAACCGACGTCTTCGGACAAGTTGTGTCCATAATTTGTAAAATGTCTTCAAATGACTTCTACTGAGCGTATTTTACAAAGATTCCACCGCATATAGCTATATTTTACGTTTTAAGACTCGCGCTGAATATTCCGGAAGTCTTGTTTTTGAGTTGGTGACGAGTCCGAAAAAAGGACACATTGTAGCAGTCCTTCCATCACTCAATGCATTTTTCTGTACGTACGTTGGTCTGAAAGTGTCGTGTAGGACCAAAAAGAGGCAGAAGAGGGCGACAAAGCTCCATGTAATGAATTAATCAGCCTGTGGAAATGGGCTGATTCATTCCTTACAGGGCTTTGTCGCCATGTTCTGCCTTTTTTGGGTGCAACATTTCCCATCCGTGATGCCTCAAAATGACACGGAATAAATTATTTAATCGATTGCAAAAATGTATGCTTTCTTCTTCAGAACTATTTGAATCATATTCATAACTGGATGAGTAACAAGAAAGCATATTCTCCGAATCTGAAGCCATTGTTTTGATTCTCGAGCAAGGCAAGACGTCTTGCCGTGGCGCCACGAACATGGGGGGCGGGACCTTCTGAAACTGGCCACTTCCGGTTTCAAATTGAAGTACTTTTTAGACACTTTAAGTCATTTTTATTGGTGTTTTGCATTTGACTAAAAATATCATACTGCGTGTTTTGGGTATTTTAGCTGTTATAAAACATTTTTGTGATGTCAGTTAGGAAACAAAAAAGTGATGTCGGTTGTCCTTTAAAGTCCCAAAGTAATGTACACACAAATGCCGCTACATTTTGATAATGATTGATCATAATTTTTTCAGGGAAATAGAACATTAAGCTTTTTGTGCATTTTAGACAGTCCCATAATACAGTAGCTCAACAATGAGTTGACATTGTGGAATCAAAATTACAATTGAGATCGCAAAATAACTTTACAGGACTATTTGTCTTGTCACTTATGATGCAAAGCTAAGACTGTTTTGCATTTCACGTGTTTGCACTCACTTCGGGTTTATCACGGTGTGTGTTTACAGCCTCGATGTTCAGGAAGACCGACTCCACTTTACATCCTATGCCGAAGCCGCAGCAAAAGTAAAATAAACAGAAATTAAAGCAGCAAGTACCAATCAAAGAACCATTGCAACCCCCCTTTAATAGAAAATCCTCCAAATGATACTCTGACACATGAAACGATTTAAGCAAAACATTTGCTAATTTACACCTTTTCTCATAAATTGTGGCTCATATTTATGATTTTTTGATTGGCCATGAAATCTGAAAAAAACACTGCTGCACATCAAAATGGACAACTTCCTGTTAAATTCAAGACTTACAAGTTTTACAGTTTTTTAAAACATTTTGTTGTAATACATAATGTTCACCCAATTTTATGACGATCACTTGAAGTCGTGATAAGGAGGGGGAAAAAGGAGTTTGTCATATTATGAACCCTGAATACACCAAAAATGTCTGGATTTAACCAAAATGGCTGAATTGCCGTTAAATGACATCTTGAGACTTTTTCATATATCCGATTATGAAAGGTGGCTCCGTCAGCCAGAGACTGTTACACCCGTGCTGCAAGAAGGAGAGATACCGCCGCTCATTCCTACCAACGGCTGTCAGGCTTCTTAATAAACACACGTGAGAAAAAAACTCATGCATTGTAAATAGCACAGTGACCTTATGTTGAGTCAATAGTGTTACATATATAAAATATGCTTTTTATAGTTTCCTATATTTTTATACTTTGCATTATGTACAGTTCTTTTGTATGATACGTTTTTTATGCAGTTGTACATTTCAGTCTCTTGGCATTTTAATTTTCTTATGCGTAGGATACTTTTTTATCTTTTAACCCCTGCCCCGACCACTTTCAATTTTGCTGCTGTCGATTGCAAATTTCTCCATTGTGGGAGTCTTAAAGGCTTCTAATTCTGATTCTGATACGAGCAGCCAGTTTCTGTAAATTGGGGACATTTTCCCAATTTGTAAAGGGGTCGCACCGCCTTCAAAAGGTGATTCATTGAATGAAACAGTAGTAGACAATGATACAAAGGGGACAAAATAGATCAAGTACTGTAAGGAACTCACAAATCAAACAGAAGGATGAAGGTAATAATCATATGAATAACAATATCAATAATAATAATAATAAGATGAGCAATAACTGTGACTGACCGTAGGCAACCGGGGTGAGTTTGAGGACTGTGTGAAGGGGACACTTGAGATAGGGCAGTTCCACTGAAAGACACAACACATAATATTAGTTTTTATTTGCACAAGTACAAGGATGATCGCGAGCAAGACATGATAAGATCTCACCTGCACTTTTGTCCAGGAAGTACGCCAGCAAACATCTCATGACGGCCTGGTGGCAGATAACCAACACGTTCTCCTGCCTCTCCAGCTCCATGATGACGGGCTCCAGACGCTGGACCAGGTCCTCGTAAGACTGGTGAACAAGAGGTGTGACAGGTTTGCATTACAGGGCATAGTTTGGGCAGGTGTGGGTTAAGGTTCATGCTCGGAGTTAGTGCAAGAGTGTCCAACTTATTTTTGTTGAAGGCTTTTATGTAGTTACGGCAAAACCAATTACATTTTGAGTTGTCCCTTTGTATAAAAAAAAAACGATAACAGGTGGGTTCGAACTAGTGTCCAATTCATTTGTGTTTTGTGTTCTGTCATTTATTTTGACTTCAACATGGGGCCGCAAATATGGCTGCCTTTACAGCGGCTCCTAAATGTTATTTTTCTACTTATTCTTTTTCCTTTCCTCTTCCTTTCATAACGTTGCTGCTGTGAATTGAGAATATCTCCAATGTGAGACGAATAAAGGTTAACTCAATTCATCTCACCTCATCAAATATCAGGGAAAAAAATATGAAGACAAAATTCACCTCTCCCTTTGGATAGCGGTATCGATACTTGTCTTGGTCTCGCAGTGCAAACTCTTCCGGATAATTCTCCTGAATTTCTTCATATGACATCTCTTCACACACGCCCTGAAAAACAACATAACCGTGCTATCAATCTAACAGGTAGTCATTTTAGTTTCGAGTGGTGGATTCTTCTAAGAGAAAAACTATACGTCACATGTGACCAGACTTGACCCACACACATATGACAGATAGGGGGCGCTAAAACTTGCATATGGGCAGAACTTGTGACCCAAGTTTAAAAGCTAGCCTGCCAAAACAATGTGTACTTCTTCAGAGCGTCTTCCGAGTAATGAGGACTTCACTGGATGAAATGGATGAATGCAATACCTCCTGTGCTAACAGGGCTTTGTTGACATGTGTAGCAACACATTGACAGCAGATAATAACATTAAAATGTTTGCCTGTCGACTTAGTATTGATTTAAGGAAATTCCTAAACCGGCAATGCACTCACAGCATCAATCTCATTGAGAGCCTTCCACTGTTCGTACGAGACACCAAGAGCTTCAGCTGTCTGGATGGTCCTCTTCATGTGGCTGGTCCACACCTTTAGCTCACTAATGTTCTGCTTGTGCACGTAGGTTCGCAAAGCGCTGGCAAACTAGGGACGACACATGATGCCGTGTTAATGAGGAGCCGAAGTTACCGTGCAACGGCGTTGCCCCCCCGCCACACAGCTCCTCACCTTGGTGCCGCGAGCTGACAAGCCAGAGTCCCCGCCGATGCGACCCACCAGGTTAAGCTCGCTCTCGCCGTGTCGACACAGGTAAATTGAGCGCGGTGTGACGTGGATGTTCATGAGGTAGTAAACGATTCTGCTTTGGATGTGATCCTGCACGCGGTTCACCAGGTACCTGCTGCCCACGTTGAAGATCTTGATGTAGGACAGGTTTCTATATATGGAGGAAGCAGGGAAACAGAGCGACATTTATATCGTCAGCAATAATGAAATGAAACAGCTGGGAACCTCGAAGAAAAATGTCTGAAAAGACACAACAAAACTTTAAGGTCAAACTCACATCAGGTATGTTCAAGGAATTTCTCCAATGTGAGACGAATATCTGGGCCTAACTTACTGTGATCCCGAACTGCAGATGTCAAATTGAGTGTTGGTAGCAGGTGTAAAAGTGGTGGAGATTTGAAAAGGGGTTTTACTCATTTTGAAAGTTGTTATCATGGAAAGTCTCATGTAACGCCATGTTGGTCAATGCAGGCTATGGAATGAGGGAGTGACACTACCTGTCCTTGTTATCGTCCAGCGCCACATATGTTAACTTGTAACATTCAATCCGCTTCAGAAAATCAGCTACAGCCTCGTCCTTGTCACAATCGATATAATCGGGACTGCTGAGCTTCACTTGCTAATTCAACAGGACGAAAAAAAGAAAAACAGTGGTCAATAGGTGTGGTTTTGAATTAACCTATAGTTTTGATTCAGATGACACGTGTACACACAACCTACCTTAATATTTTCAGCAATAATCTCTGGATCATCACAGATGGATTCCACAAAGAAAACCTGAACAGGCATGAGGTGATAAAGTGAAATATGGTTACGAATAAAATGCACAAAACATTCCTATGCACAGGTGTGCACATATTCAAAGGCTTGACATCCTCTCACTTCACTGAATGCACCGGGGAGGTGCAGACTGCTCATACATTTTTAACCACAATTTTTACTCTTTCAGCCACAGGATATGAACTTTTAAAGGACAACCGACACATTTTTTTTGGTTCCTGACATCAGAAAAACATTTTATAGCATGTAAAATACCCAAAACATGCAGGCTGATATTTTTAGTCAAACGCAAAACACCAATAAAAATGACTTAAGGTTGCCCACAACTGCCACGAATGAGCTCAAAACTGGAGAGATTCAGAAAGTCCTGCTCCCAGTTTGCGACGTCTCGTCAGGAGACTCCTTCACAAACTGTCTTGCTCCAGAATGAAAACAATGGCTTCAGAGAGTTCAGATTCCGAAAAATATCCTTTCTTGTTACTCATCCAGTTATTTAGAATTTAATCACGGGGTCAAGAAAAGCATTCGTGTTCGATTAAAAGAAGAGAATGACTCTCGGAATAATACTGTAACGTCCGGTGCTTGTGTTGTGCATGTCACGCAGAGGGGCATTACAATACATACCAGGTTTGACTGTCATCGAAGCATCCTTTCATCTACACCAAAGAGCTCTGTCCCCGTTCTGAAGAATGTAATCATCTTTGGCTTGGAATAGCTCCATTTTACTTATATACTACCTTCAACAAAATAATTCACAAGCTGGATGATCAGCTTCGAGAGAAGTTATCCATCGCTAACTCCGGTTAGCTCCTCATTGTCCTTTGGCTCTGGTCCATTGGAAATGGCTGGTCTGTCCGCTGGGAATCTGTGTAAACTTAAGCCTTCTTTATGCGTGTTACCGCAATTGGCTGCCACACAAGGATTCACCATTGCGTTATTTATGTAGTTTTCCCTCTAATTTTGTGATCAACACGGTGTTTTCAGACGAAAAAAGTACCCAAAATGCATTGTGTATCCCTTTCTCGGTCAGGGGCGTTCCCTCAGCGACGTCACTCTGGCATCATCATCAACTCGAAAACAAGACTTCATGAATATTCAGCGTGAGTTTTAAATCATTAAATACAGCTATATGCGGTGGAATCTTTGTAAAATGCGGTCAGTAGAAGTCATTTGAAGTGATTTTACAAATTATGGATGCAACTTGTCCGCAGGTGTCGGTTGTCCTTTAAATATGGTGGCAGTTTGTTGTAAAACCATACTTGTGAACCATATATTATATATACTGTATACTAGTGGGTGCATGGCTGTGTCTGACTATGCGCATGTGCGTTGTCACTCAATCCCTCCGTCTGATGATTGCCTTTTGCTAAGTTTCGCTGTCCACCAAAACAGGCATTGGATGTAGTTAGTTGGTTTGGACTGCGCATGAACTGTGAGCGTGGAAAGCCCCCAAGGGATATTGTCCTCAGTTTCAATAGTTAATAGTTTCAATCTTAAATGGAAATATTGATACAATCACGATATTTCGGCCAGGCCCAGTGCCACCATTGTGGAATGTCCTTTATGATGTCTCTCTCTGTTTTGCAACAGCATCAAAAAACAAACCTTGTAGCCATTTTCCTTTGCAAAGTTGAGAATGAGCTCTCTGCGTTGTGGCGTGGTGTTGGTGGCATCGAAAACCTGAAATGAACACATCATGATTTGCTGAAATTAATCCTTCTGACAATAGTCCATGTCGTCCAGGTGGTTGCTTCATTTGAAGATTTCTTATTGGTCTGAGGATTAAATTTCAGTCAGCATGTTGAATGACTTACCACCACTTGGCCCTGCTCGCTGGTGAAGTACTCGCACACGTCCTTGAGCGCAGCGATGGCGCACGCCCTGTTGGACAATGCAAGGACAGTGTGATCAACAGTGTGATCAATCACTGCTATTCACAAATTTATTTGGGAATTGAAAATATAACGTAGACCGCCATTCCCAAATTTGTTTGTTCATGCTAGGGTACCGATAAAGCACTGGCCATGCCCTCTGACACATTTTTGCACATGTCTGGCAGTGAATGAGTTCAGTGGTGGGACGGAGAGAAAAAATATTTTTGTTGACCATACTTGCGGATTTTCATTGCCTCGGCGTTGTCAGGTTTGAAGAACTCGAAGCTGTTGTAGGACCGTGTCGCGTCCCGACGGTACTGGCCCACATTGAACACTGTTGGAGAAAGATGGCAATGTGTTCATGTAACTACGAACCAATTAAGAAAATATATATAACACCAAAAATGTCCAACGAATTCCAGTACATCAGTTGTCGATCAATTTAAGTAGAGTTATGCATTTGAGAATATTCACATGCTTGAGCTGTGATGCGTTACCGACCTTTGGTGGTGACGCCAATCCAGTTGAGGTACCGTGTAAGTTTCTTGGAGATGTACGTTTTGCCTCGGGCGGGCAGTCCCACCATAACTATCATAGTGGGCGAGTTGGTAAACTGCGGAACGGATGCTGAAAAACAACAGCAAAAATGATTTCGTTACGGTCACGCAGCAAAGTGGTGAAGATGAAATGACAAACAGGACTGATAAAAGGAAATGTCTTCACGGTGAAGCTAGCACATCACAGAAAGTCAGCAAAACGCTGAGCTGACAGTTTTGATGTTATAAATAAACTCCAAAGTATATATATTATAAATTTATCAGTGTTAACTTGTTAAATGTTTTTTAATTTAACTCATCACTGCCAGACGTAAAAAAAATGTGTCCACACCAATGCCAGGGTTTTTGTCATTCTCACTTGAATTCCACGACCCACAGAATATTGAGTTTTAGGTCTACATAAACATTCAATACAGCGTAAGAAACCATGGACTCTCTTCTTTCATCAGAAAAAAAGAGTTAATTCCTAAATTATTTAGGTCTGGAGTTATATGAACTTGAAATGAGGGCGGCTGTCCAAAATACAATGCAATACATATACGTATATTGGTTTATATTGCGATTGAACAACAGCTGAAGTTGGAAAAAAGCGCTAACATGGAAAGGGGGAAATGCTGCCTCTTGTGGAAAAGAAAAAAAACATTGCCAGGGGCCATGGCCAGCGCTTTATCGGCACACAAGCATGAAAAAAAAAAAACTAGAACAAATTCAGGAATGGCACTCATATCTTTCAATTTCCAAATAAATTCGTGAATGGCAGTGAATGAGTTAAGATTGTCAAGGGCTGTTTCATCCAAGTTTTGAATGTTGTCATTTGCTTTTTTGATTTAATTGAAAGAGAAAACTAGGATTAAAATCAGAAATCTGATTTTGGGGAAATGTTTAGCAGCTCGCTAGCAGTGATCACCTTTGGGGTGAATGACCGGCAGGGTGCCCTGCTCGTGCGGCGGAACGCCATATACAACGATCTCGAATGCACATGACAAAAACATGCACACGAGCCGACAAGTTGCAGTACTCACATCCTCGACGCTTGCTTAGTCGGTTGTGCACCCACGGCACCCATGTCTTCTCAAGACGTGTTTGAGTGAGGGTGTTCTGACTGTGAGACATGGCTGTGGCTGTTAGCATACGTGTGTTTGGAGACACTGCACACTTTTAAAGTCTCTCATAAGAAGGGGCGGTGTCAAAAAAGCACATCTTTGGTTGGTGGCAGATGATGGAGTGGTCCTGATTGGACGATGACACAAGGTATAATAGCACAGCTACAGTATATCAGCCACAAGAGCTTGGTTTTAGGATAGTTCTTGTTTGTTTGTGGACCATTTGGCAGGCATTTTTAAGGGGAAGAAAATCACAGGTATTGTGGAAGAAAGTAAAATGACCTACAATTTTACAACTGCTTACAACTTAGCATGGGTGTGAACCTCATTTTTTGCTGTGGGCCACGTTGTAGTTACGATTTCCTCTTGGAGGCCGTTATGAATTTGGGAAAGCCATTAGAATGCTTAATCCCCTCCACATATGACATATAGAACGCACAAGATATTTATTAATGAAGAACTAGTTTTCAAATTTGAAGTCTAAAATAATAATAATAATAATAATAATAATAATAATAATAATAATAATAATAAGAAGAAGAAGAAGAAGAAGAAATTGTATTTTCAAGCGCCTTTCAAAGCTCTCAAGGACACTTTACAGCAGGGGTGTCAAAGTCATTTTTTGCCGCGGGCCACATTGTAGTTATGGTTTCCTCTCGAGGGCCGTTATGAATCAGAATCAGAATCAGAATCATCTTTATTGCCAAGTATGTAGGACACACAAGGAATTTGTTTCCGGTAGAACACGCTGCACTAGTATCGTTGTCAAAAAAACTGCTAAGTGGCACTATACAGTTCCATTTTGGCTACTGTTGAAAGAGTTCAAAGAGTTAATGGCTTGGGGGAAGAAGCTGTTTAAATGTCTGCTGGATTTGGTGCGCATGGATCGGTAGCGCCTGCCTGAGGGGAGTAGCTGGAAAAGGTGGTGGGCAGGGTGCGGAGGGTCCAGTAGGATTTTCCGCACCCTAGTTTGGATTCTTGCAGTGTGCAAGTCCTCGAGAGTGGGTAGGGCGGTGCCAATGATTTTTTCCGCCGTCCTAACTGTCCGTTGAAGTCGGATTTTGTCCATTTTTGTGGCGGCCCCGAACCAAACGGTGATGGAAGAACACAGGATGGATTCGATGAATTTGGGGAACCCATTAGAATGTTTAAATCCCTTCAAATATTACATATAGAGCACACAGCAAATTAATGAATAACTCGTTTTCAAATCTGAAGTCAAGAATAATGACTTTTATTGTGGTTGACATCCAAAAATATGAAATTTTGGCTCAGATTTTAGCAATCATCATGGAATTTCACAAGTTTGATTTGCTATCGCGGGCCGAAAAAAATGATGTGGCGGGCCGGATTTAGTCCGCGGGCCTTGACTTTGACACCTGTGCTTTACAGTCACAGACAAGCATAGAAAAAAGCAGATACAATAATAAATAAAATATAATTATAAATAGAAACAAGACATAAAGCCACACAGAAAATGTGATTTTAAATAGGTGCGTTTTGAGATAGAATTTGAAGGTGGGAAGAGAATCAATGTTACGAATGTAATGGCTGTTATTGTGGTTTACATGGGACAATGTGAAATTTTGGTTCTGACTTTAGCAAGCATCATGGCACTTGATGCTTGATTTGCTTTCGCCGGCCAAATAAAATGATGTGGCGGGCCAGATTTGGCCCCTGGGCCTTGACTTTGACACCTGTGTTTTATAGACAGCAATACCAAAGTGAACACATGTAAAATGAACTGTGAAAGATCAACTCTGATATTAATTGACAAAAAGTAAACATTTTTAATCATAAATTTGCTTCATGTTATGAATGTAAGGTCTTTTAAAGTGTCATTGAGAGTGTTGAAAGGCGCTTAGAAATTAAATGTATTATTATTATTATTATTATGTCTATTCTTGCATTCATTTTTTGATGAGTTTTAATCCTCACAGGGGTTGCGAGGGGTGCTGGAACCAATCCCAGCTGATTTAGGGCAGTCGGCAGGGGACACCCTAAATTGGTCACCAGCAAACAAAAAACTGTTGTGCCCACACTCACACGTACGGACAATTTGGAGGTTTTTTTTCAATCAGCCTGACATGCATGTTTTGGAATGTGAGGAAACCAAAGGACCCGGAGTAAATCCACACACACACTAAAATTGAACCTGGTACCTCTGATGAGGAGGTTTCCATTTTATTTAGTTGTTCAATGTGCAATGCTTTTGTTAGTTTACATTAACTAAAATGACTTTGGTTCCAAGTAAAAAAATAGGGATGGATTCCTGAGGATTTTCTGGATACCAAAAGAAATAAAGCATCAAACAATTGAAAGTCCATTGAACAGTTTGGACTCATGACTGATGTGCTGAAGAAAACTTACACTGCCAAATATGACGCTGGAATTTGTTGCTACGGTTTTTCTTATGATGATGAGAAAACTCTAAAAATGACAATTTTGCTAATGTCGTAAACCTTCATTTGTACATGCTTGTTGGTCACATCAGATCACAAGGATTCAAACCTCAATTGTGTTTAACCATTTGGCCCCAGCAGTTGTCCACATTCAAAAGGCAAGCCCCTATCACGTGATGTCATGCACAACGAGTGGACTTCCTTAGACATCACCTCAGGTTCACGCGAGTGTGTGTGCGTGTGCGCGCGCCCAAGTGTGTGTTTAGATAGACCCTCACCTGTGCTCGAGCAGCGCACGCTGCGCAGAGTAGTCACGTTTTTATTTCTCACGGGTTCCATGGGCAACCACAACCGTGGTCCAAGTGGGCGCGTGCTTGCTTCGAGGAGGCCAGGCAGCCCCTCACAATCCACGCCCCTGAAACCCAGCCCCCATCGTCACACCGCAGCGCACGCGCGGCATTCTACGCGTAGCCTTTCCGTGGGCCATGATGTCAACCAGTGACACTACACACTGCGCACGCGCACTCTCGACACCGGAAAGGCCAATTGGCGAGCGGCCACGTGTTTCCTGTTGCGCAACCGAGCGGAGAAGGATGACGTGTCCGCGTGCGCGTGACTGCCTCACCATATGGTCGTTGAAAACGGAGCCTTTTCCCTGCTGGCACGCCCCCGCAGTCCTGCGTCATCGCGGTGGGCTTCATCCTCTCCCAAAAGTGACTCCCTGACGGAGCTTGTGACCGTGCGCGCTTCGCAAGCGATAATTCGGAGCACCTTTTGTCCTGGCTGCATGCGTCGTCGACGAATGAGCATGGGATCGTTTCGCTTTTTTTCCTCGACTTTCCCGTCTTCCACCGCGCCATGTGTAGGGCGCGTGCGCGAGCATTCAAACAAACAAATAAATGAACAATTTGCATATCAACTGAACGTCACATTTTAAAAAAGGGAAACGACCCAATATGCCCTTATGATCTTCACACCAACTAAACGTAAGTATCATGGGTACACCTGCCATTCTATCGAAATTGAATTGTCTCATAATACCTCAAATTCATTAAGACATTTGAAAATATATCTTTCGTCTCTCAAGACTCAACTCTATTTTCTTTAAAAATATTCCTTTGTGTGAAAAGACATTCAACTTTATTCCGTTGCTGACAGGTGTTTTCCTGTATTCATGGCTGGATGAGTATATGCAGTGGTGGGCCATCACCACCAGACAAAGTGAAGGTTTTTGTCACAATGGTGGAATTTCAATTTTTTTCTTGTTCTGCACCAAGTGTTTTATTGCATCAATTACATTTTAAACTGATTTGTTTCAGCATCAAGCAGTTAACACTGACTCCAATACGTACTGATAGTCTACAAAGCCGAAAAAAATAATCAAAGTCACATTTCCAGGACACACACAGGATGGCAAGTCGTGATGATTATGCTAGTTGATGTTTATTAGTTGACAGACAGGAGTTAGTTAGCTAGTTTGAGCACAGCGCACAATTCAACAAGCGGCGCCAACATCAGCACATTTCATTCGTGCAGGACAGCCCTGCCCTTGCATTATCATCATCATCATATTCATCATCATATTCATCGTCATCGTCATCATCATCATCATCATTAACAAGCATTTTTGAGTGCCACTGTGTGATTGTTCCACTATTTTCTCATCTGCTGCATTGTTAGTAGTTGTTATTTACCTCATGTTGGGGGTTTTTCTCCATACTTTCTTTCCCCATATTTTATTTCATGTTATATAGTGTATACAGTATATGTATAGTCATATGCATATAAAAGAAGGCAGAGAAACTGTGTCAGAACAGGGAGCTGTCTGAATTATTTGAGGAATGCATGAAGGGTAGTTGCTCACTCTTTAGTGGCTAGGAAGTGGACCACCAAATGATGATGAAAGCAGAGCCATTTCCACAAGAGTACATATCCACATTAATTTTTTTCCAGCCTAACAGGCATGTCAACTCATTTGTTTAGATGGAGTTAAAAATCATAATTTCATGATTATGTCATCTCGTCTCACATTGTCACCATCAGCATATTCTCTGATAACCGTTTGTAATCTTGTATGCCAGACAAAATGAATGGCATCCAGATATTCAACAAACTATATCTTGATAACAAAAATATGAGTTTGAAATATCCCGCTTCACCGATTAAAACCGGTGGGTTACATATTTTGACACGACATACAGTGGGGCTTGGCTTACGAACTTAATTGCTTCCCAGTGTGTAATGCGAAAAGTGTCTATCCCCAAAAAATAATTTCCCATAGGAAACCATTAAAATGAGAATAATCTGTTCCCAGGTCTACATAAAATATAATTTTAAACTAAATAAGCTTTAAAACTACACACAATATACCTTATTCTATGTAAAATAAATGTGCTATTGTATTGTAATGAAATAAATACACTGCACTGTATAATAAAGTCACTTTATTTACATTTGTGATGGCCGTTGATGGCTCTTGATTGACACCTGTTGCTTTCTGACTTTTAAGGACTTATGAAACTGAGGCATCACATTATCATTCATCATGTTGATGATTCTCAAAGCCACAGTCTTTTCAGGATGGACCTGTTCAATAAAAGCCTGCATATCAACTCGTGAATGGCTTGCTTCTGCTTGTCCTCTTGAAGGCAAATCAAATCCTCTGTGTTGAGGACCTCATCATGGTCAGCAACAAGCTCCTCGATATCATCTGCATCCACTGCGAGTCCCGTAGGTGCTGGCAGAGATTTTATTACAACAAAAGGCGCGAGTCCGATGATTCCACGGACCCGGAATAAAACGCCACAAAAGAAGGCGGGCGGGGGTGATCTGTCCAGCCTATTAAGCTAGGCAAAATAAAATGGCACACTCGCGATCCCGGAAAGCAAGAAACTTACGCGATCGCGGCTAACAATCACCTCGGGCGAAGCAAACTCTTGTGTTCGCAAGTCCAAGACACTGGCGAGGCGCGAGGTGTCTTAATCATGTCACTGTTGATGTGACAGCGACTCGTTGAAATGTCCCAGTATCGGTGATTAGGGGATCAACACGCACACCTCGTTTGTGTTTCTCAATGATCTCCTTCTTCTCCTTGACTGTAATTTTGTTTTGTGTCTTCTTCGGCTGGCGGAGGTCGGGAGCGGCGGCCCCGCCCCAGCTGTCAACTTGCACGTGACAATTTCGGTGTTATTAGTCACGTGAAAGCATCGAGAAAATAACGCCTTTGTGTCAAGCTTTTTGCGAAGGAAGGTAGCAATGGTGGACGGTACCGGGCTCTTTATTTGTAGAATGGTAGTAGAAAGTTACTCTAAGGCACAGGTGTCAAAGTCAAGGCCCGCGGGCCAAATCCGGCCCGCCACATCATTTTTTTCGGCCCGCGAAAGCAAATCAAACTTGTTAAATTCCATGATGATTGCTAAAATCTGAGCCAAAATTTCATATTTTTGGATGTCAACCACAATAAAAGTCATTATTCTTGACTTCAGATTTGAAAACGAGTTATTCATTAATTTGCTGTGTGCTCTATATGTAATATTTGAAGGGATTTAAACATTCCAATGGGTTCCCCAAATTCATAACGGCCCTCGAGAGGAAACCATAACTACAATGTGGCCCGCGCCAAAAAATGACTTTGACACCCCTGCTCTAAGGGAAGTGACACACAGCGTGGTGACTGTGTCAGGCTGAGATTCACTTGAAAGCCGTGGTGTGCACCTGTCACGCCACAAACGTAAACCTCGTTCATGTTTTTCAATTATCTCCTTCTTCTCTACGGTGATTTTGTTTTGTGTCTTCTTCGGCTGAACACGAGCCTATAGTGGGGTCGTGTGCATTCAGAGAGAGGGGGTGTGGAAAGGTGCGCCGGCTGGAGCGCTGTTCGGTCATGTGCTTCCGCCGAAGATCACTCCGCCAGCCGTGGTGGGTGTGCATCCCGAAAAGTAGTCCTCATGGCAAGGTTTAATTGTCATTAATCGAATGTTCGGGAACCGAAAAGTTTGTAAGGCAAGGTGTTCTTAAACCGAGGCCCCAATGTATTCTGAAATCATTTTTTTCGGGATTAAAAATTGACCTGCTTAAAATTTGCTTTAAAAATCTGGATTGTATTCTTGTCATTATAAATTTTTGGATGTTGATAGGTTGATATCTAAAAATCATTTGATTTTTTTTCACTTCCATAGATTTTTGTGCTATAAAGAAATGAGTTGAACACATTATTTCAAAACTTTACCAAACATTGTGGCCTGTATGCTGTACAAATTAATTTCAATTAATCAAAATATTTTCAAAGAGGGTAGTAAAATCAATGGCTTATCTAATGTGGTTCACTCAGCCATTCTTGTTGGCTTTTCCTGCCTTTTCTTCATCTTTTGATGCTTTGTAGCAGAAACCTGAAGGTTTGGTGCGAACAGACTATTTTGAATTGTTGATAATGCCTTGGCATTATGATGCCAACTGTATGCCAAATAAACCTTTTAGATTAAAAAAAAAACAATCAACCATGATTTTGCAAAATATTGTCGCGCATGTGTTTCGGACAGTTTGTTTGGGTCTAAAAACATCAAGGCTGAACTTATCCCCCTTCTTTTCAATGCAATTGTCCAGGTTGTACGTCAGCTTAACGGTGGGAAATGTAAATTGTTTTTTCTGGTGTCATTTCTTTTCCTTATAAAAACTTGACATTTAGAACTGATTCACTGCCACTGATCGTGACAGAAGTCAAAAGGTCCATTATTTTAACCTGGGTTGGTGGTGAATGAGTTAAACAGGGGTGTTTCGTCGACTGATTATTGGATAATCACAGTTGTAAGTGAGATCAAAATTAGCAGTATTTAGTGCCGCAACCTCTGCCACAGTTGATGGAAAGCTTGATTGTTGTTACCCTTAAGAATGTTATCATTTTGTATACTCAGGGGTTTTTCCTGCGTTCAAAATTACGAGGCGGTTGCCTCCAGCCAGGTCGATCGATATCGCTCAACAGTGTAAAACATCAGATGTGCCGATTGGGTGAGTGGCGTCCCTCTGTGGCAGCGATGGATTTTAACTGCAGTTGCAGCTTTGCGCTACTCTGCAGGCGCTACATCAACAGCTGTGCACTGGAAAGATGTGAACCAACTACAAAAGAAGGAACAAATCAAATCATGCCCTATACCCCCTACCCCTGACAGTCAGTCAGTACACTTGGCGTCTTTATTTCCCCAGTGGATTTTACAAACTGGTCGATATTTCCTGTTTTTTGTTATCGAAGCATGGTATGTGTATGAAACGAAAAAAGCCCTCCTTCCTTCAAAGTAATATGTATGACTTTTAGCGTTGCTACATCGCAGGAAAAAAACAGCGACTTGTGAGGTTGTTAGCTGAGTCCAGTGCAGATAAATTAATGTAATGGGCAGTCAAAATGTGAATACCTGACAACATGTGGAAAATTAATCTGAATGCAAGGACAAGACAAATTGGCGAGACGAGACAACATACATCCGTTTCCACTTAGTTGCATAACAACGCAAAGTCAAAGTGTCTGTGATTGAAAGACAATGTTTTGATTTCTCTATATATCATCTTAAAATCTCAAAAGCTTGCAGCAAGTAGTTGCTAAATGCATTTATACGGCCCAGGTACTGAGTTAGACATGCACTGTTATTTCTGCCAAAAGCACTGTGCTTTTGTGCACACAACAGGCAATTGCTGTCTCTCTATGGACAGCCAGACAGGGTGGACATATTAAAACGACACAAGGTGATAACCATTCACAAAGCAGCAGAAGAGAAGCATTTTAAAGTACAAAGAACACACAATTAATCAAGTCATTAAAACTAAAAGAATTTAGTTTCCAAAATAATGTATGGTTCTCAAACAAAAGTGGCCCCATCACACAAGCTACAAGTCCACCATTCTGCTATGCAAGTTTTTCATTAATGTATGCTTGAACATGATACTAGTCATATTCTTATTGGAACTCTGACCTTATTGCATGTTTCATGTAAAAGAAAGTGAATACATTGAATTTACAGAACACATGCATGTCGTAGCACATGTTGAGGATGGTAAGATCTTTGTCTTTGTGAAAGCCAGGGAAAGCCCTGTCGTCACTTGTCTTGGAAATATTATCGTCAGTGTGTAATTTTTGGTCTTGTCTTGTAAATTGTGTTCTTGTGACTCATACAAATGTGAGTTGGTCCAGTGTGAGGAAACAAAACAAGCTTTATAAATGTCTACTTATTGTCATTAGCATTTGCTTAGTGGCTGAAAGTTTGAAAAACAAATAAACAGAATAATAATAATAGGTAAGGTGGAAAAGAAGTGCTATAATGATGATCTGCAGTAAATTTGTCTCATCTACAAAAGTGACACAAGGAAAGCGGTCACACACACACCGACTGAACATAGATAATAGCAGTTTCAACAATCCCCCAAAAAAATCAGACAGGCAAATCCAACAGTAAATCCTCAACTAACCTTAATCCTCACCTCAAACCTTAAATTCATCATAAATAATCAAATGGCTTCATGTCAAATGTTATCTTTACATCCAGTATTAAATTGAAAGCAGTTATATGGTACAAAAATTATATCCAAGAGAGAGAAAAAGAGAAATGACAAAAACGACAATCTTAAAGCGGTATTTACATTCAGAGAGCAATTATCAATTGATGAGCTTCCATGTGAGGTTTGCTACACAGACCCATGCTGTTTCCAGGGCCACCATTAATGTGTGATTTAATGTGTGTGTAGGGAGGGGGGGCTGATAGGCGGAGGCTGGGTGGGTCTCTCATAAGACAGAGTCAATGCAAAACAACATTCAGATCTTTCCACCTGGTAGGATGAATCATGATAATAGAGTGCACAACTGGAAAAAAAAACAATGTGCAAAGACACGGAATGGACATGCAGAGACTCATGCACACCACCACCACACTCATGCAAGTGTTTCAAAGTGGCCGCTTTCAACCAGACACAAATGTCACACTTCGCCCATGTGACTCCAACATCACCACTGTCCAATTCACATCGCGGTGGAATTAGTGTCAAGATGGAAATGAATTTTAAATGGGACACGTTAATGTGACTATTTAATATTTTGCATACAAAAAGTTGTGACTCTGGAGTGTGGGTCCACCCAACAAATTTGAAATTAAACAATCAGCTATTTCTATTAATCTCAACTGATTAGCTGGCGTAGCTAATATTTTATACAAGTGCAAAAAATGGTTAAGCACTGCTAATATAAAGGGTAAAGAAAACAGTGCAGCCAGTGGTGTGATTTTAAAAATATAGAATAAAGATAACACAAATTATAACCAATGCTATGAACTGATTGCTGCAATAATTCAGGGGTTCAAGGTAGCTGCGGTTGTCAAATTTCTGAATTTGAAACCACAGTGCAAAGAGACACTTTTTTTTGGGGGGGGGGGGGGTAGAAAAAAGTATAAGAAAGTTAGAAGTGTGTGCATGAGTGTCTCTAAATGTGGCATTGAAAAGGCGAAACGCGGTGTAAACAGCCTCTCTGCATAAACGAGTGGAATGTATTCAAACAGTGGGTGTGTGAGTGTGTGTTTAGCTGGGTCGGTTGATGATGCTCGACATTGAGGGTGCGATGGGAGGAGGTGGAGCCGTGTTGTCCGGGGAGGCCGGGCCGGAGCTCTCATTACCGGCAGGGGGTGGGGCGCGCCCACTGTATTGGCCGATAAAGGAGCCGTCCTCGTTGAATTGGATGTCAACGCTGTCGCCGTACTCAGCCAGAGAGTCATCGCTGCCCAGCTTGCTGTCGCCACAAAGCGACGGTTGGCTTTCTGAACGCTTCTCCTCAGTGTCGCTGGAAGGAGAATGGAGGGAAACTCAATGAAATGTGGAACTTGCACGCATCATCAAGATGTCATGTTTCCTCTCTCCATTTATCATTAAACACAAGGCAGTTACGTAAACCCACGACCATTTGTTTCAGGACAGCAGGCTGTGGTATGGTGTCAGGAAAGTGCATTTAAGAGACCATACTGCCAGACATTTGGGTTTAATATGATACATACTTGTCCCACTTAAAGCTCACTCTGTATAATATGTGATGACAGTCTCACGCATGAAGCAATGATGCCTTCAAAGCATGCTAAAAAACACGCACAGTGTAGCTTTGACATCAATTATCTTTGTGAAGTGGAATTTGCCCCTTTGATGTTCACCAAAACAAATGTGACCGTTGCACATAGAATAAAACAGCATTTGAACACACTGTGTTGAGTGAATCATAAGTTTTACGAATGCACATAGGAGATAAAATCAATGCAAGGAATTAACAGTGCTACATTGTGTCTTGAGGAGTTTCAATCGGACCATAACAATTTATCTTCCCAGTCATGCATAGGACCACGACATTCTCTCAATGGGCGGAACAATCATGCATCAAATTCCTCACCTCTCCAAAGATCTGGTAATGAAGCGTTTACAGGGGTAAAAATCAAGAGTGAGTTATAGAGGAAAGAGAGGAAGATCATCCTTTTGCACTCAGAAGACTCACCTGTACTCCCCGAAGGTTTCGTCCTTCATATGCCGCGCTTCTGAATCGACCTCTTTCTCTTCCTTATCCTTCACTGAATTAGGTGACAACAGTCATAATGACACACCATTGGGCGACACAGAAGCCAGCAATTCAGTGCGCACTCTCACCTGCGTATTTGCCGCCTTTTCTGCGCTTTACCAGACACAGGATGATCAGGATCAAGATAAGCAGCACGATGGCACTGATAAGTCCTATCAACCAGCCCTGAGTGGCAAATGCTCCGCTCACCTCCGATGGCCCTGACCGGCAAACGGTGCCGTTAGCATGTTAGCATTTTAATATGCTGCCATTTTCATGACTTCTCATGTAGCTATTGTTGATAAAAGAGAACTTTAATACCTGGTCCTAAGGTATAACTTGCAGATTTCCACTGCGTATAATTCCCATGCATGACAACTAGGTGGTATTCAGTTCCTGGCTGAAGACCTGTCAGCGTGTAGAAACCCTGCGACGTGTTCACTATTTCCGACTCTTCCCACTGACCCCCAGCTGCCCAAAAAAAAAAAATGTAGGTGTTATCCAAAAAGGAATTCTTACTTATGAGGAATGATTTTGCCATTTTCTCACTGACCACTCGTTTTACGGAAATCAATATGGAAGCCATGGTTCCTTTCTCGTTCCCCAGGCACCCAGGTCAGATTGAATGACATATTGTCGGGAAAGACGGTGATGTTTGTTGGAGGAACTGAATGGGGTAAAGAGGAAATTGAATAGAAATAAGCTCATTCGGGCTGCAATCCCAACAACAGAACAGTACTTGCAGTCAAGTTAGAGGAAATAACAAGAGAGGACAGAGAACCACAAAACTCAGCCCAAAAAGTAGATTCTCTCTTGTTATAGTTGGACATAACTTTGAACAGTATGCGATGAATTGAATGCCCATATGTTTAGAAATAAGCTTTCTGGTCAGGCCATCCATGGCCTTTAAGATGTCTGAAAGTCCCTCAGCTGGCTCATTATTATTGGAAATACCTGTAATACTTTTTGCACACAGCCTTCCCATCACTTTTTTCCTTACAGAAAATTTGCATCAATCTTGTGCATTGTACCTCCATCAAAAAGGGTCGCATTCCTCCTGGTGATGGGCTGCCCATCCCCGGCAGCGGTGCGAGCGATCACCTGGAAGGTGTAGTAGCTGTGGGGGTCCAAAGAATCCAGCATCAAGTGGGTCACGTTAGGGTCTCCGATGATTTCCATCCGCACTGGACTGTCTCGGCTTTTTACCTCTTTGTGTGCACCAAATACGGCATGATCAGTCCCATCACAAAAAATCGTTGATTGTTATTGCAGTGGATCTCAGTCATCACCATTGACAAATTCACTTTTTCATGTTGCTTACGGTACAAAATCGATAATAGCTCTCTATTTTTGTACATTTTCTGTCACACCAAATGATGACATACGTACTGCTGGTTGGGTTGCAAAGACAAACATGAAACACAAAGATGGCCGAGTCAACTTCCTTGAATTAATTCTTACCTTGTTGGTACTGCACCATGTACCCCAGGAGAATTCCATTCGTTTGGAGGGGCGGGGTCCAGTAGAGAAGCATCGAGGTCTCAGAGGGACTCTCAAAGAGCAGCGATGCTGGTGGGCCTGGCACTGAATGAAGGACACAAAATGTCAAAGTCTCATCTCTGGACAAATAGAGTTGAGCTCCTCCGTGAAACCCACCTCCTTCAGGGGTGCTGAAGTGAACAACCGGGGAAGCGGGGCTCTCTCCTTTACTGTTAAAGGCAGTAACGGAAACAGTGTAGCGGGAGAAGAGATGGAGATCTGTCACTTCCGCAGTTGTTTTTCTGCCTTCGACCTCCACGACCTTATCATCTTCCTTCTCTCGCTCCAATATTCCATCATTATCCTTTCCTTGTAGAAGGTGACGCACTTCCCCAAGGGACCGCCTATCTCGTGCCATCTCTGGACCCAGTCTCTTGATGTATATCTGCATCAGATGGGAGCCAGATTTATGGTTCTTATCAGTGATCAGCCAATGAAGGCCAACATACCAAATGAACAATCCCACCGCGGCTTATTTTTGATTCATGTGGAAGTCAACGCATTTGACTCAACCTTGAATATGAAGTGATAGACATGTAGTACCTTGTAGCCCAGAAGGAGACCCCGGACATTCTGGGCTTCGTTCCACCTCACGAGGACTGTGCGGTTCATTACCCGAACTGCCACATCACCGGGAAACTCCTCAGGAACTGACATAAGGAATTCAGGCTCATTTATAGCGGGAATGACGGTTGGCTAAATTTGTTAAACACTCATGTTAAACAAATTTTGTTATGTATTTATTCATTTTACCATCTTCGCCTGAGTGTCCGATCTCAGCCTCGGGTGCAGGTCCTTCTCCCAGTGAATTGACGGCTTGGACTTTGATCTCAAAAGGCTCATATGTCCCGGTGTTGTTGACTGAGAAGGGCGCAGACTTTGCATAAGCGTGGTTCCAGCGCTCAGTCTTGCCACCTGCCTTCCTCCATAACACCTTGTACTGGAAGTCTTGACCGTTATGTGATCGCCTGGGCATCTCCTGCAAGGAGGAATCAGAAGATATATTTTGGTCGTAGTTGTTTGTTTTATTACAAGTCATTGACCAAGCATCTGTTGCTAATGTTCTGAAAGAGCATGTCCTTGCGATATTACAAGTGGATGCTCAGACAGATCAACGTTTAGGAGAATGTCGGCAAAAGCCCCATTATTTCAGACAAAATGACTGAATATTTTTTCCTCTGAGATTTCCTTGTTAGCATCCATTTTATGAATTGCTTTATTCTCACGAGGTTGGCGGGATCAATATTTACAATGATAAAATCCCAACATGTAGGGTCAACACATTGAATGGAGCTTCATCTGAAAATTACTTTCCGACAATAACGGAGGCATCTGAAGCATATTTAATTGAGGCACCACTGGGTGAGTGATTGGATTTGAAAGACAAATGTTGGGGCAGCCCAGTGGTTTTGTAGTTAATATGTCTGCGTCACAGTCAAGAGGTTCAGGGATCAATCTTTCCTGTTGTAGGATTAAATGTTCCTGTCAACAAAAGTATCATGTTTACAATTATTTAAATGCAGAGAGATAATTGTAGACTTTCTCCTACTTACGTCCCATGTAATAGCCAGTGTTCCAGCATCGGAGGAGTCACTGCGAACACCAGTGGGGTTGTTGTATGGTACTGAATACATGAAAACACAGGTAGCACTTTGATGCCTTCTGCTATATACAGTATATGTTTAAAAATAGCAGAGTTCTGCACTGTACTGCATGTTTTTGATCAAGCTGTCTTTGTCTCAATGCATCGGCATTGTCGGCTCCTACCTGCTGGGGGTGTGCTGTGTAGAGGGGTGGGCTGGCTGGGCTCGCTGGGCCCAAGCTGGTTGACAGCAACAACGCGGAAAGCGTAGGTGCAGAAAGGGTGGAGACTGAGTTGCAGGTGGTTGAAGTCGGCGGGCACCCGTTTGAGTGCCTCCCACCTCCAGGTGTCACCGTCGTGCCTCCCTGAATGCTGCTCCTCCTTCGCTTGTACTATGAACTCTGCTCACATAATGGGCAGGGCAGGTTACATGACTTGAATGGACATTTGAAGGTGTGTGCATGTTACCTGTGATGGGGCTGTTGTGCGAGCGACCCGGGATCCAGCTAAGAGTCACAGTGTCGTCTTTCACGTCAGACAGGGTCACATCGAGAGGAGGGTCTGGACGAGCTGAAGGTCCAACATGAAATACTATGAGCCTCTTTTTTGTTTCACCATCCAAAACACTACAACAACTGACCTTTTCACAATTTTAGGGCTGCATGCCTAATTTAATCTCAGTTGTTTCCCTGGACCAGAGTAGCCTGGTTAAACTTTGGTTAGCATAGCAATAATTATATTTGCTGGGAATCAAATTATCTGATTTGGATACAATATTTTGAAGCTGTTTAAAAAAAACTGATAAAATGTTACTGCCATTGTGTATGAAAAGAGTATATGGTTGTCTCATTTTAAGAGTATCTGTATAGTTGTTTGGCTGGTGACCAGTTCACAGTTTAATTCGCCTACTGCCAGATGACAGTGGGGATGCCTGTGACCCTTGCGAGCATAAGTGGATTAGAAAATGGATGAATGGATGGAAAGTAAATATATTGTTTGAGATTTTTTAAACTTTGAAGTGGGTCATTTTGAACAGGAATAAAAAGATTAAAACGTATACTTACCCACAACTGTGATGGAGCCGACAGCTGTCACCTGGTCAAGTTCCGTGATAACCTCGCAGGAATATGCCGCATTGTCTTTTGTTTGGACATCAGTCACCTTCAATGTGCCATTTGCAAATATAGTGTACCTTAGAACACACACACACGCATGATGTTATAGCAATTATTCGACAGGGTAAATATTTAATGAAACACGTATTTTGCGCATATAATGTATCTGTAATGATTTACATTGACATTTCATTGAGAAATCCACAAGCAAACAAAAAGGCATTCGATTTTTCAGTTCACAATTTTGTGATAATTAACTTATCATAAAAACCATAACAACTCAAAGTGCGATGCTTCAAATGATAAGTAACACGAAGACATAGTTAGTGTTAGCATGCTAATGCATGAGGTGTACAGTTGGTCCATCAGAATTAAAGCCATAATTGTCATTACTTGTCATCTGGTGAGGATTCCTGCAGTTTTTGTCCGTCTTTCCTCCAGACGATTTGGTAACGCGGCAGTCGGGGGTCTTTGCAAAAATGGCAATCCAGCAAGGCCTTCCCGCCTCGGAGCGCACGCACGTTCTGCGGGCCGGTCACAAACTTTGTCTTGTCTAATGAGAAACAACGACACCACACAACACTGTGATATTATGTCAAACAATCAGGAATTTTGTTTGAATAATATTATTGTACTTTCTCTACTATTGAGCCTAAAGTGCTATGAGAGTATAAAAGGGAGAGAAGAAACTGGGAGCTTCACCCCAACATCCAAGTTCCTGAAGGCTCAGACCAGGAAGGAGAGCGCTTGGATTTCGCCAGTTGCGACCTCAAAACATTCCCGGTGGATGTAAACAACACACATTGTTGACTCCATTCAAGTGTTTTCGTTCTGGTTCATCACAACACATTTCGGACGCAAACAAACAACCTTCCTTCATTATTTCCTGTATTTATATACTTCTATACGAATACTTTTATTTTATTCTCAGAGTAACAATGCAAGGAAAATGGTCGTGTATGACTCTTTGTGTCTTTGTGTTGTCATTATGTCTTTGTGTTGTCACATTATTTGTTATTTAGTTTTTTTGTTCTTTTGACATGAAGACGGCGCCGCAAGAGTGGCTGCCTTTCCAGCAGCTCATGTATTTTGTTTTTCTACTTTCATTCCTTTCATCACTGCTGTGAAATGTAAATTTCTCCACTGCGAGACTAATAAAGGCAAATCCCATCCAATCCAATATCTTCATGAAGTCAACACAAATCAAAATGTCATGCATGAAGTTGTGTTGAGGCACTAAATTAATGTAACAATAAATCAAGGTAGAGAAATATATGTTTATAATCTTGTAAAGTACGTTTCGCCAATTTTCACAACAAACAGAGGGGCCATATAATCAGGTTAAAACATCCAATATTGTTTATTTTATCATAAAATCGTGAAATGATGTGATTTAGAATATATTTTAAAAATCTTTTTTTAATGACAGACTTTAGTCAATTAAATAAATATTTTAATCGAGTGGCACCCCTATGAATAATCCTCTCCTCTTTTGTGTCATTTTGATTTCCCACTTTGAACTGTCTCACATGGATGAAGATTAGCTTGGAGAGTTGCTGTTAACAGTGTGAAAAAAAGTGTATGCATCTCTGCTATCCTCGTTCAGTCTTATCACCTCCCGGATTGACTATTACAATTCACTTCTCTTTGGTCTCCCTCAGAAACTTCTCCACAAACTTCAACTCGTCCAGAATCCTTCAGCCCGGATCATCAACAGAACCTCATCCTTTCACCACATCACCCCCGTCCTCCAAGAGTTCCTCTGGTTCCTGGTCAAATATAGAATCAACTCTAAAATTCTTCTTTATACATTTAAAGCTATCCATAACCTTGCCCCCCATACCTATCTGACCTTCTTCAAATTTCTTTTCCCTCTCGTTCCCTCAGATCCTCTTTCTACCTCTGTGTGCCTGATTTGCTCTGCCCCTAAACTGTGGAACTGACTTCCTCCCCAACATTCGTAACATCGATTCTCTTCCCATCTTCAAGTCCCATCTCAAAACCCACCTATTTAAAATTGCATTTTCTGTGTAGCTCTCTCTCGTTTCTATTTATAATTGTATTTTATTTGTTGTATTCCATTTATGATTGTATTTTATTTATTATAGTACCTATGCTTGTCTGTGACAGTAAATTGTCCTTGAGAGCTTTGAAAGGCGCTTAAAATAAAATGTATTATTATTATTATTATTATTATTATTATTATCATCATCCTCATCATTTTATTGACATTTAATTTACATACAACATTCCAAAGTGCTGTTGTGTTATCTTGGGATGTGTGCGACAACTCACTGTACACTTCGAGGTGAGCATTGATGGAGATGTTGCTGTTTTTGATCAAGCAAGTGTACATGCCGCTGTCCCCAGGAACCACGTCAGACAACTCCAGCGTCCCGTTGGTCAACAGGGAAACACGAGGGTCTGACAGCAGGGGGGCCCAGTCCTCCCCCTCCCTAGAAAACGACAACCGCCATGAGTGTCACTTTGGGCATAGATTGGGGGTGCACACTCTGGAATGGTCCAGAAGCTTCAATCAATAACAGCAAAGTTGGAGCAAGAACATAAACAGTTTCAAACATTAACTCATTCACTGCCATTCATAAATTTATTCGGGAATTGAAAATATGACGTAGAGCGCCATTCCCAAATTTGTTTGGGTTTTGTTTTTTCTTATTTGGGTGTGCTGGCCATGGCCTATGGCAATGTTTTTCCCTTCCACAAGGGGCGCAGCATTTCCCTTTTTCCATGTTAGCGCTTTGTTCCTGATGGGTTAAAAATGATCCTTCCCTCTGGTTCATGGCTCTTCACTGTGTTAGAAGATGGTAGTAAAATCAGCAGGAACCAAGGTGTTGAACAAAAAAGATTATTTTAATCTTGTAGACAGCCGAGACATTGTGAGGTTGGTGGAGGAGGGCCAGAGAGAGAGAGATGGGGCGTGTTGGCAGAGGTTTTATAAAGACGGATAGGATGTGACGTCATGTCATGTTTGGTCATATCCATGTCATGAGTGCGACAAATATCTACGTATTGCATTGTATTGTACAGCCACCCTCATTTCCAGCTCATATAACTCAGTCCCATATAATTTAGGAATTAGCTCTTTATGAAAGAAGAGAGTCCAAGGATTCTTACGCTGCATTGAATGTTTATGTAGTCCTAAAAGTCAATATACTCTGGGTCTTGGAATTCGAGTGGCAATGACAAAAATGTCACGTCCGCTCGAGGAGTGGCGACAGGACTCGAGGGACGACGGAAGGTGGTTAAGGTCGGATCCGCAATACACGGTGGAGACAGTGATTCCAAAAAAAAGAGTCTTTACTGAGACACATATGGACACATAAACAGAAAATAAGGCAAGGTAGCGGGCGACGAAAAAAAACAGACCTGCGGGTTGATGGGGAACTTCCTGGAATACACCGACAACAATTGAACGGTAAGGGTGGCTTTTATAGTCAGAAGGCACAATTAAGGAAATGGGGATCAGGTGCGTAAGTCAGGAGAGCCAGGAAGGGAGGGGCCCGCTCCAATGTGGTGTGACAATGTGACAAAAAACCCTGGAACTGGAGTGGAGACATTTTTGCACATCGTCTGGCAGTGAATGAGTTAACAGATAAGTATATAGATATTCACATACCAGTAATATTTTGCTAACTTAAGAAGTATTTCAGTTGATCTAGTTTTTAGATAACTTTTAGGGAGGATTTCAATATATTAAGAATCAACAGAGTTAATCCCACAGTGCTTAGGTTAATATGGTGTGCACCCTAATGTTTACTGGTAACCAGTCAACCTGCAACCAACTGAGATAGGTACCAGAAATATACAGGGCTGGATGGAAGGATAGTTTTATCACCTTTTTATGTTTAGTGATTTGAGCTGAATGTACGCCGTTCATGTTTGTAATGTCTTTTATGGAAAATATTCTTCAGGCCTTGGGAAAGCTGAGTTTCCAGTGAGATCCTTGTGAGATGGATGTGTTGGTGGTTTTTGCATGGCACTTGAAAGCATCCTAATGTGTTTTCATGAGAACATTTTGCAATATTCATTTTGGTGTGGCAACCACCCATCAGCGGCTGGCTTCCTTGTGGCTTCCGCGTACTTTTTCTTTGCCTTTTGAATTGCAGATAACGTGAAGGCACTCACCATTTGACGTGAGGGCGCGGTGAGCCAAAAGTCTCGCAGGACATTTTGATCGTCCCGCCCTCTGTGATCCGATATACAATGCCGTCTGAGGATAGGATTTGAGGGGGAAGCTCTGTGGGGCACATAGAAGACCATGTTCAGCTCAGCCATTAAACACAACAACACAATGTTCGTCTGTGTAAGCTCTCAGTTGTACAGGAGTGGTCCATCATTGCTTTTTATCCAAGAGGCTTCGTCAGCGAACTAATTTTTTTGCTGGTAGTTTTGGCCCTATATGTATCCCTACTGTCCAGACATGGTGGTGCCAGACTCTGCTATGATTGGACCTTGCTCTCAGGTTGGGGGAAGCAGAGGACTACTCGCTGCGGCTACACTGATTACTTCTATTGTCCTCATTGATTACTTCTAATGTCCTGCCTGAGTATGGGGTCTACGACTGGCCTGATTGCACCATTTGCACTGGTATCGCCTCATCACCATAACTATGTTGTTGCCTAAGAAGTCAGTTGTAGGAACGGTCCAAATTGAACCTCACCCAACCATGGCGATTTAGAGAAGGATGTTGCTGTTTTATGAAAATAGCTCGTTTTACTCCCATTTCAAACCATCTATTTTCTTTCGCTAAAATTTTAGTTCGCTGACGGAGCCTCTTGGATAAAAAGGGAAACGGCCGACACCTTCAAAGAAGTACAGATGATGGCTGAAGAAACCTTCTTATCGAAACACAATGTTCGTCTATTAAATGAGTCTCGTGGAATACAATGTTCTTGAAAGACGCACCGACAACATGGAGGTAAGCGTTGAGCAGGATGGAGCCATGCTTGTTGGAGGCCTCACACTGATACACCGCCGTGTCACTCAGCAGGACGTCCTTGACTATCAACACACCACCCAACATGCTGCGGCGACTGTCCTGGTCCACCGCTGAGGAGAGGCAAGGAGGAGGCAAGACCAATTGCAGATGTTTTTTTTTGGTGGGGGGGCACATTTGTTGTAAAATTTGGATATATATATATATATATATATATATATACATACACACACACACACAGGGTGACATTTTCTTAGATAAAAGTATATTAGGTCAATAAAAGTTGCATGAGCAAGAATAACAATTATTTGTTACCTGAGAGTGGTTGACCGTTAATACTCCAGGTTATATTGGGCGTCGGGATGCCTTCTGCAAGACAGTCCAGTCGCACGGTTTCACCTGGAGCGTAAAGCAGGCTCTGGAGCTCCTTCACCCAGTAGGGAGCCGCTTTACAAATAAAAAAAATAAACCAGGGGGTCATTTTAGTGTGTTCATACATATGTTTTAAAAATGCCTTTAACACTGTGTATTAAATATTCACAGTCAACTTCAACTGGGAAAGGTACAGTATTAAATATACTATTATAGTATTATAGTATATATTTTGAGGCAACATCAACTACTTGCCCGATTGATGATTATTGTGAAGTGAGTGGAATTCAGTGTGTCACGATGACATGGCACTGGTATATCATATTTGCGTCTGTCAAATAAAATAGTCTGAATGATCGCTCATATATTTGAAGGCATCAATTTAATTAATACTAAGGACATGAGCTGAAGTATCACCACTGTAAGGTATGTCTGTGTAAGCTCTCAGTCGTACAGGAGTGGTCCACGCTGACGAAGCCTCTTGGATAGGAGGCGAAACGTCCGAAACCTTCACTTTTGTACAGATGACGGCTGAAGAAACCTTCTCATCCACTGTAAGGTATGCACGTGCTAGGTTTAGGCAGGGTCGTGAGTCGAAACTCTGGAGAGGCTTCGCCACACGTATGTTTTGGTATACTTTATTGAATTTATTTTTTCAAGACAGTGTAAAATAAGCTAAAAATGAGATGAGTGTGTGTTGGGTTTGATGGTGCATTTATGTCTAAGCAATTGGAACCCTTTTTTTTCAGGGGCGCATTTCAGCCCACTGACCTTCAACAGTGACAGTGAAGGAATGCACGCTCGACCCATGCACATTGAACGCTCTGCATTCGTATTCGCCATCGTCGCGCTGGTCAACGCTGTCAAAATAAAGCCAACGGTTGTGATTTTCTGGATGTCCGCCTGTCTCATCCAGGCTGCTATCCTTCTTTTTCCACTCCACCTTTGGAGTCGGACTGAGAAAAAGGAAAATATGAAAATGTTAGGCTGGTGGTATTCGTTTAAAACTGAAGGTTAAGTGAAAAAAAAATCCTTACAGGCCTTTGGGAATGCATTCTAAGGTCAGACTTTGGCCGCGAAGCGCCAGCACCGATGAGTGGGAACCGCTCGGGTGTAAGATGTGAGGCGACTTGCCATGAGCCACATCGTTGGCTGGACAAAAGATCATGTAATGCAATCACAACAATGACTGTCAATCAATCAATACCACCAACACCAACCAGCCCATTCGTCACTCAGTCTTTTTTTTGTGCACATGCACTCACTTGGCAGCACAGTGAGAGCAATGGCGGTATCGGGCAAGATGGTTCTGGCTTCAATGTAGTGGGAGTTGCAGATGTAATCTTCTCGGCTGTCGCTCTTGAGGAGATTAGCAAAGTACAAATTGCCGTTGAGGCCAACCATTACTCGATCACTCTGCTTTATGTGCACCAGTTCTGTGACAAATAAGCACATAAAGGACACTCATGAGTCCACACCAAAATGATATTAAACAAAAAAATGTTGCGCTATTTCTAAACCCTTTCTTCGCTTCTTGCCCTTGACTAACCATTAACACTAAATATGCTGAATCCTAACAAGTTTTACCATGCTCTGAACGACATACTCTGGGTATTAGAAAAAGGATCATTTTCTGTCGTGTTGCAGAAAACTGAGTGAAGAGAAATTGGCGGCAGAGTGATTTCAAAGTGACAACCACCAGAGATTTTGATGCATTTGCAAAATGAAAACAGAACAAAATTATTAATGTGGTGTCCCAGTTTGTCAGGCTTTGGAACACAAGATAGTTATTGCGCATTTAGCATACAGGTTTAAGAAGACAAAATGTGGGACGAATATCTCTGCTACTTTGAGTAAAAGCAGTTTATTTGAAAGGGATGGAAATCAGAATCAGAATCAGAATCATCAGAATCAGAATCATCTTTATTGCCAAGTATGTAGGACACACAAGGAATTTGTTTCCGGTAGAACACGCTGCACTAGTATCGTTGTCAAAAAAAACTGCTAAGTGGCACTATACAGTTCCATTTTGGCTACTGTTGAAAATGTCTGATGCATTTAAGCAAAAAATTCATTGAAAATGTTGCATAGTTAGTGCTTCACTTGTCCTTATTACAGTGATCCCTCGCCAATTTGCACTATAATGTATTCATTTATTTATTGTTATGTATCAGGCCGAACAAAAAGCACATATGACTTTGAGACTTTGCGCATGATTGTCCTATATGGGCTTCCTTTTGATGTTTTATTCATTTTATGACCATAAAAACCCCAAAATCAGAAATTCAACACTCACTCTTATCCATCCAATGGATTTGCGGCGGGGTGGAGCTTGGTGGGGGGTTGCAAGACAACACCATGCTTTCGCCCACGTACGCTTCACGACGCAACTTCTGCTGCTTCAGCAGAACTGGCTGGGCTGCAACACACACACACACGCACACACGCGCGCACACACACACACACACACACACACACACACACACACACACACACACACACACACACACACACACACACACACACACACACACGCACACGCACACACACACTCTGACATCACTGCTGTGGTTCCTGGAAATCGTTACCCGAGCAACAAGAGATGAGCATGCAGAAAAGGCGGCCCCAGTCAACCTTACTGAGTCATTTCAGCGTGTGTGATTCAAGCGCTTGTGTGTGTGCGTGTGTGTGTGTGTGTGTGTGCGTGCGTGTGTGTGTGCGTGCGTGCGTGCGTGTGTTACAGTATATTCCATCTATCATCAGTCATGTGACTTCTTTGAAGCTTGAATAATATATCTACTGTATAGTACAACAAATCCATAGATATTGTATCATGAAGGGACAGAGGCAGGATGGTTGATAAGTAGCAAGCTTGTTTATGTAAATAGGTACTTGTACATATGTTGTAGGAAGATACTGTTGGTAGATAGCTACGTACATAGCTGGGTAGGTCGGTTAGTTGGGTAGATCAGACAAGGGAGTGTTGCGTCACACATGTGTATGATTTTGAAGTGCGCCTTTCAACCCTTTCGTGTCTTTCAGTTCCTTGATCTCCTTGATGTGCGTAACACCCTGACGCATAGCACACGCTTGCAAATTGTATAAAAGGAGCTGTCGCGGGACAGAGAGATGGGGCGAACCATGGGGCAGAATCATATCAGACTCATCTCGGACTCACGCCCGGCTCACGCCGGGCGTCGGACGGACATCACGGCACGACTTGCTCAACTCCACGCCACGATCAAGCTCTGCGCGTCACCTGCCTGGGAGATCTGACAACGAACCTACTTACAAATAAAGAGAACCATCAAACTCTTTATTGGCGAGCTAGCCAGGAGGATTTTTTCCCTCCTCCTCAGCCCAATCAACTCTCCAAATGGAAAGATCCAGATTTCCCAGCCGCCCGTGAACCCGGCATCTTCACAGCAAGACCCCTCAAGCCGAGCTCCCGATGGGCCGCCACCACCCGTGGGCGCCCCGACCCCACCGTGAAACCTGCCGCACCCTGATGGCCGACATCGTCCAATTCGCCTGGCGACTCTGCAACTAGCTGCATCGTATATGTCCACGATCGCACATCGTCGGACATCGCTTATGTCCACGATCGGACATCATATATGTCCACGATCGGACATCGTCGGACATTGCTTATGTCCACGATCGGACTTCGGGAAGACGCTTCATGGCCGACACGGCCGCCGACGTCAGCGTTCTTCCTCAGCGTTCTGCAGAGCGCCATGGCAGCGCGATCATCGCCACCGTCGCCGATGACCGGCCTGTCCGTGCCCGGCAGCATGGCCAACCCCACGCACCTTCGTCCTCACAATCCCTCATCGATTCTCAGATTTGACCGATCCCAGCCGAACAACTCACGGTGAGAAGACCTTCCGGCATCGACTCGACGGCCGCGAGGAAAGTTTCCATCGATCGACTCAAACTGGCAGTCGTAGGGCACTCTTTGCCGTGCTCCCGTACAACGACTTCAGGCACCACGAAACCTCCTCGGAAACCACCCCACCGACGCCTGCCATGCCCGGTGACCGTCATCTTGCCTGGCTTCACCATGTCGCAGAATGACTTTTGTTTTTATTTATTTTTCCTTCATCGCTTTCACCGACTTCGGATCCAGGAGGGGAGCCCTGTTGCGTCACACGAGTGTATGATTTTGAAGTGCGCCTTTCAACCCTTTCGTGTCTTTCAGTTCCTTGATCTCCTTGATGTGCGTATCACCCTGACGCATAGCACACGCTTGCAAATTGTATAAAAGGAGCTGTCGCCGGGCGTGAGTCCGAGATGAGTCGGAGATTATTCTGCCCCGTGGTTCGCCCAATCTCTCTGTCCCGCGACAGCTCCTTTGATACAATTTGCAAGCGTGTGCTATGCGTCAGGGTGATACGCACATCAAGGAGATCAAGGACCTGAAAGACACGAAAGGGTTGAAAGGCGCACTTCAAAATCATACACACGTGTGACGCAACAGGAGTAAGAAGTTTGGTGGTTAATTTGTTAGTTTGGATTGAATTTGCCTTTAATACTTTCGCAGTGGAGAAATTTACATTTCACAGCAGCAAAGTTATGGAGGAAAGGAAAGGAAGATGTAGAAAGGCAGCCTCTCTCGCGACGCCATCTTGAAGTCAAAACAACAACAAAAAAACAAATAACAAAATATAACACAAAGACACAGTCATTCAATATTAAGCCCTTTCTGCACCCTCTTTTTTGTATGAAGCAGTTCTACATGAAAGAGGAGAGAATCTATCTAAGCGTCCTTTTTACCAGTGGATCAGGGACTTCATGGTGAAATGTGCACATCTGCTACAAGCTAAATGTTGAAAGCAAACATGAGGCTGGAGCATCCATTGACGAATGAGATTGTCTCACATCTTCTGTTCCACGTAAATCCGCTTCCATTACAAGCTGTGACAGTTTCACATATGTATCAGCGTTCTGCGATGACACCGCTTTCTTCTCATTTCTGTCTCCTGAAGCCATATATCCATCCAGCCTCAGATAGTCCAAAGGTTTCACAGCTCCACTGAACAAAGCGAGGCTGTTAAACTGCACATTCCCCCCAGAATTGTCCAGCAATGACAGTCAAATAGCACCGACATTCCTTCCAAATCAAAAACAGTGCTGGCATATTCGTGCTGCCAAAAGGCCCAACTGCTCATCAGAGACTCCTCCTTGATTAATGTTGTGGCCAAAAATGCTAAAAAAATATCTGTATCCATTCCACACGACACACAACAACATAAAGTGACAAAAGAAAACACAAAAATAACAACAAAAAATGTCCATTGTGGAACAATTAAAGGCTTTCTGATTCTTAAAAGCAAAGCTCGTGAAAGCACTTACTGACGGCCGCCTACTCGGGGAGCCATTTTAGACTTTAATTTAAATACAATAGGTAGGTTAGTACTTGTGGGTCATACTAAAATGAACTCAGGTAGCTCATGTACATTTCTCCACTGTGAGACTCATAAAGTGTAATCTAATCTAGTTGGTAAGTAAATAATTAGGTTGTGGGCAGGCTCGTAAATGAGATAGAAAGGCAGGTTACATAGGTACACGGGTAGGTTGATTGATGGGTTCGACAGGTAGGTTTGGATGGTAGGTACTTAGGGCAGATAGGTAGGAGGATTGGTAGTGCCTCACCCTCTACATTGATGTGCACTGTGTGCGTCATGGCGGTCCCTAGCGTGTTGGAGGCATAACATCGGAATGTTCCCTGGTACAATTCCAGCGCTTCATCTTCGCTGACCTCTAGCGTTCCACCTCCCACCCTCTCTGACCCGAACGTTCGGCCATCTTTCACCCAACGGAAACTAGCAAAGGAAAAAGAAGAAAAACGATCTCATTAGTGATGTCATTTAATTAGGTGAGGTAAAGTTGCTGTGCTAACAGAAAGAAACAGGAACAAGTAACCCAATGTAAGATTTAGATTTTGGTCTTGTATTGTCACTGTGTTTAATATTAGATGAAACTTGAAAAAAAATGGAATAAAGCCACAAATGTGGCCAAGCAATGTGAAAGTGGGTAGAAATGTTGATCATAACAGAGCACAAATTAAATGATGGGGTAAATAAACATGGACATGCATGAATAATCATAATCCATGTGAAAAAAAGAAGAATGTACATATTATTGCTTCATTGTTGTTTATATGATAGTTGCTCCATGTACAGCACTATTTATGCAGGAATGGCTTTTTGAAAGTACTCTATAAATACAGTTGTGTTGAGTTGAGAGAAAAAAATCAGGAACCCAATAATAATAATAATAATAATAATAATAATAATAATAATACATTTCATTTATAAGCGCCTTTCAAAACTCCCAAGGACACGATCAAGGTGAAAATGGATTCTTCTACTACGCAAACATTTGAGCATAATCATTACAGATGGATAAATGTATAACAAGAAATATTACAGTCAACAAGAAACATACGTGGGCGGCGGGTTGCCGGTAGCCTCGCACGGCAGAATTATGTCATCACGGGAAAAGGCAGTGTATGATGTCATCACCTCGAAAGGCTCCATGAGCACAGGTGGCTGTGAAACTGACAATCCACACACGTTAGACCCACATAGACATGGTGTGATTTAACACTTTTCAAATTTTAAGGTCGCAGCTGTCATAAAAATGTGATATAAAAATCATGCCTTTTACATCACAATGGCAAGGGGAGAGTCACTTACGGTTATTTGCTTTGTCTGTTTGTCCACATGAAAGCCAGAAAAGGTAAGAAGGCAAAAGTTCGTTGTGATAATAACATTTGGCCACAATCATCACATTTCACAATACTGTACAGTTAATTTGTTTCCACAGTGGTCCCTCGCTACTTTGCGGTTCATTTAGCGCGGTTTCAGTGCATCACATATTTTTTTTCTGGGAAAAATGTTCAGAATAAAAAGAATGCCAAATGGCTTAGTGGTTTTGTACATGGTGTAGCTTGATTGGTTCCCAGCACTGACATCGCCCAATAACAGCATGGTATCTCATGGTATACAGCCTTGTAGATTGGCTGTGCTTCTTCTCAGCCCAGCCCAGCGCCCCCTTCTGTCTTATCACGTGGGTTGTTATTTTATTACTCTACTTCGCGGATTTTCGTTGATCGCGGGTGGTCCTGGTCTCCATTAACAGCAAAAAACGAGGGATTACTGTAGTATTCTTGTTAGTGCTTTCCAATACATTACAAACAATTAATGCATTGAGATACCTTTTTTCATCCTATTTTTTATCTGGTACTGTATCATAGAAATAGTACATTGTATGCACTCCATTTTATGTCATGACGATGGTGCAATACTCACAGCCTTGTGGGATGACGAGGGCTCCTCGAGCCAACGGAAGTGTGGATGGGGAGAGGAAGGTCAAAGGGAAGAGGACGAACGGGAAGATGGGCAGGGAGGGAGCCATTGACACACACATGTCTCAATGTCCCATTGACGTGCATATATTAGTGAAGGCGCACACACATACACACACACACTGTACGCACACTCCCACACTCCTACGCCTGGGACCCTCCTGTCGAGGCAATGGTGTCACAGCGAGATTTACGAGGGCACTTTGGTGGTCTCGTCTTCTGGTACTGTGATGCAGAGGAAAGAAGAAAAAGGAGACGACAATGGAAAGATGGTTTAGGAGGGGGAGGGAGTAGGAAGTGGATAGGAGGGTGAGAAAGGCCATAGAAGTGAATCACATGATCATCACACACTGTCATGATTTTTTTTCGGTCAATCTCATATCTACGGAGCCCCTAAGGGGACATCGAAGAAAAAAAAAAAAAACTTTGCGAGATCTCGCAAAACTTTGCGTTCCCTCGCAAAACTTTGCGTTCCCTCGCAATACTTTGCGTTCCCTCGCAATACTTTTGCGAGATCTCGCATTCTTTGCGAGATCTCGCATTCTTTGCGAGATCTTGCAAAGAATGCGAGATCTCGCAATCTTTTTTTAAAAAAATACGCGTACATGTACTTCCGGTTCATCGTCAGCGTAACCGAAAACAACAAACATGGAGCCTTTTCACCCTTTCGTTCCTTTAATCCAGTTTTACTTTAAAATTGGCTTGAAATACAAAGATATAAAATCCGTTCTTGAGATTAAACACGGCTTACTAATAAGTGAAAGACATTTGAAGCTAGTGGTGAACAAAAGTGGACTATTTCGCCGAAAAACGTTCGATGACTTGGGCGTCTTGGTTGACTTTATTCACAACCAGTTGCAGAATTCCGGACAACTACACGGTTACAGGTGGATGTACAGTAAGTGCAGAGAACATGGGCTTCTTGTCAGGAAAGAGGATGTTCGTCTGGTCCTGAAAGAGTTGGATCCGAGAGGAGTGTCTTTAAGGCAAGCAAGACGTCTGAGACGACGAAACTACTTCTCGAAAGGGCCGAATTTTATTTGGCATATGGATTCATGACAAACTGAAACCGTTTGGAATTTGCATCAATGGGGCTATTGATGGCTTTTCAAGGAAAATAATGTGGCTCAATGCCTACACAACAAGTAGTGACCCGAAGTTAATTGGAGGTTACTACATTGAAGTTGTGCACCGTTTGGGAGGTTGTCCTCGAATCGTTCGAGCTGATTTGGGGACTGAAAATGGTCATGTTAAAGGCTTCCAGCGTTTCCTGGTGCCCATACCGCCAGGCAGCACCCTTGACAGTTACTTGGATGGAGCCAGCACCGCCAATCAAAGAATTGAATATTGGTGGGGGTTTCTTCGCAGCCAATGCATGGAATTCTGGTTATCACTCTTCAAAGACCTCAGAGACAATGGCTTCTTTGATGGTGGATTTCTGGACAAAAGCATCCTGCAATTTTGTTGCATCGGACTTATTCAGGTGAGTTCATATATTCTGTAGCTCCATTTATGAAATATGTATTTTTGTATTTGAGAGGGTGTTGATGGGACACAAAAGAAGGTAAATAATCGGATAGTGGAAAGAAGATAGTGGTCTGTGTGTGTGGGGACATAGGGTGAAGGTGAAATGATCAAGGAAAAGATGAAGGAAAAGTGGGGATGGGCAGAGTAGTAAACATGAGTGACGAGTTTAAGGTAGAAAGGAGGGAGCAGGGAGAGAAAAGCAGTCTAATTCTATAATTTCTTGCTCATAAGAGCTGCTATGACTGTGCAACTCTTCCTAAATCTGACTGTATATCACACCAAATCCAGCAGGCATTTAAACAACTTCTTCCCTCAAGCAATTAACTCTCTAAAAAGTAACCCCAATAGAACTGTATAGTGCCTCCATTTTTTGATGAGACTAGTGCAGCTACAGGAGACAATTTCCTTGTGTGTACTACATACTTGGCAAAAAAAGATGATTCTGATTCTGATATTATTCTCAACAGGATGAGTTGGATGATACTGCCCGTGTTTGGAACAGCCATCTCATCAGGCCCTCAAAGAACATAAATGTCCCCAGTGGTCGGCCCAACGTGATGTATTCTTTACCTGAACTTTATGGCACAAGGGACTTCCTCTCCACAGTTGACAATGAACAAGTTCAACTATGCAAAAGCCAGTGTGTCTTCCGTTTAACTATGCCTTGTGATCCGGATGTATTTGTATTGTGTGCTTCCTTAATGGCCCAGTCTGGTCTGATGCCACCAAAAGAGCCGTATCAGGCTGTGAACTTGTACTTGCACCTCAGAGAGGCCCTTACTGCAATTCTAAATTAGAAGCATGATGTTTTCAGGGGTCAGAGACATTAACCTTTGGTGAAAGCATTTTTGTTTCCGTATACCAGTCATACTGGAATTATATTACATTAAAATTTAAACATGAATTACTCAAAGCAATAACCATATATTTTTTGGTGTGTGTTTGGGTGAAACCATTTTATGGCTCCTCAACTGGTTCGAAGTAACATTTAATGAAGGCTGAATCCGACGACCATTGCCATTTCTTCAACCCTTTGTTCATAATTTCTTTTATCACTTCACTTTAAATGGATTATTGGGATACATTTGAGGACGAATAATATATAGCAATCACAATTTAAATCATTTTTTTGTCTGCTGTTTTTGTTACTGTATAAGGAAAGCATATTTGATCAATATGAAATGTTCATTTGTCAAATCATTCTGGGTGTCAATAAATATACTGTCTTGGTTGCTGATTTTAACCACAAATACTTAACCAATGTGGATCTGAATAGTATTCCTGCACCCCAGTACACAATCACTTGCCTGTAAATGATAACATAATTGTCACTCTTCAATTTCGTCAGCAGGTGGTGTCTTGTGTTTAAAAAAAACATGAATTATTTGGAACAAATTTTATTAACATTGACAAATTGGTATGAACAGCAATCACAAACATATAAATGGAATACAATATCAAGTACAAAAAGAATTGCTTTTGTTTGAACAGTGCAAATATTTGCAACATTACATGACATATCAACTTCAAACCTTTAGGTCAAACTGAAAGTGGCACCATATCCGAAACCATTAGGAGAATAAGTGATATGGAAAATTGAATGAATGAATAATAACCATGAAATCAATTGTAGACACAAAAGGAAAATACAACTGTAGACTGCCCTACGCAAGGTTGACCATGACAGATGTTTTACATCTCAAAGTACAAATAATGAAATGCTCCTAAACTGATGTGTGTGCATGTGTGTGTAGACATAAGAGAGTCAATCAATCAATTGCGCACTTTCTCCCACCATGTTGGTGACAGATGAATGAGCTTCACTGCATTCATCCAAATGAGATGTTGGAGTATTTTCTTTTGTGCCAATGTAAAATCTTAACAGTTTCAATTTGTTTTTTTCATAGAGTCTGCCAATTGTTTCATCTAAAGCAATGTGGTTTCTTTTGAAATCACAGACCTCAAAAGTAAAGTCTTCAACAGGTCCTTTGGTTTAGCTTCCATCTGGGAAAAATAGCCCTTTTTCCCAGCTCCAAAATTTGAGCGACAGTTGCTGTTTTTTTCCAGGATGGCATACCTTGTTCCTCCACTTTTGCTTGTCCTCACTTGATGGTAATCGTTGCCATAAATCTTCCTTTGAGTCTTTTCTGCAGAAACATTGTTATGTCTTGCCATCCCATCAACATGGTTTTGGAGTACTCCCGAAGTCTCAGCCAGTACACCTTTTTTCCTTGATCTTATTTTGCCTCTTAATTTTTGGAGGAGCAGTTCATTATCACCACTGGACATTTTCTGATGACAAAAGCAAAGGACAGCTATTCGATCACCATAAGAAGTGATATATTTGCCCATTTGCTCTTCGGTCATCATAGCAATTACTGCCATGTCAACCTGCAAAGATAAATTGTGAGAATAAATACTTGACATGTTTATTTAATTATCAATAACTTTTAATACATTTAACATATTCACATGAGTGATGGGACACTACAGTCATCATTATTTGTATTCAGTATTACACGAGAATAGTATATTAGGTAGCGGCAGCCCAATTACTAACTGTAATATCGATTTTAAATTGTGTTAATAACCTCATTATTAAAATAGAATTAACAGTACAGGTAGAGTAGATAGAAATGTTAGCTTCACTTTCACTTTATTGACCTACTACCAATACTACTTCGAAAAAAAATGTCCATGTTTCTCTTGTTTTGCTTATTACATCAGACTTTGTAGCTGTATGCCCACCTTGTCGCTTTTCATACGTGCAATGTCCACGTGAGGGACGTTTCTTGACTGCAAGAAGTGTTCCAAGTCTTCCTCCATGATGCGCCGAGTCGTTGCCTTCTCTCAATAAGCAGCGCGCGCGACCGTCTACCTGAGCCAAGCTGACCCGGAAGTACAGGAACGCACATTTTTTTAAAAAAGATTGCGAGATCTCGCAATCTTTGCGAGAGAACGCAAAGTATTGCGAGGGAACGCAAAGTTTTGCGAGGGAACGCAAAGTTTTGCGAGGGAATGCAAAGTATTGCGAGGGAACGCAAAGTTTTGCGAGGGAACGCAAAGTTTTGCGAGGGAACGCAAAGTTTTGCGAGATCTCGCAAAGTTTTTTTTTTTTTTCTTCGATGTCCCCTTACGGGCTCCGTACATATCCAATGTCCAATACCTACTAAAATCCGCCAACGTTTTTTTAAGAATGTTATTTATATTAACTCATTCACTGCCATTCACGAATTTATTTGGGAATTGAAAATATGACGTAAAGTGCCATTCTCGAATTTGTTTGAGTTTTGTTTTTTCATACTTGGCTGCCGATAAATACGGAGCCCCTAAGGGGACATCGAAGAAAAAAAAAAAAAACTTTGCGAGATCTCGCAAAACTTTGCGTTCCCTCGCAAAACTTTGCGTTCCCTCGCAAAACTTTGCGTTCCCTCGCAAAACTTTGCGTTCCCTCGCAATACTTTGCGTTCCCTCGCAATACTTTGCATTCTCTCGCAAAGATTGCGAGATCTCGCAATCTTTTTTAAAAAAATGTGCGTTCCTGTACTTCCGGGTCAGCTTGGCTCAGGTAGACGGTCGCGCGCGCTGCTTATTGAGAGAAGGTAACAACTCGGCGCATCATGGAGGAAGACTTGGAACACTTCTTGCAGTCAAGAAACGTCCCTCACGTGGACATTGCACGTATGAAAAGCGACAAGGTGGGCATACAGCTACAAAGTCTGATGTAATAAGCAAAACAAGAGAAACATGGACATTTTTTTTCGAAGTAGTATTGGTAGTAGGTCAATAAAGTGAAAGTGAAGCTAACATTTCTATCTACTCTACCTGTACTGTTAATTCTATTTTAATAATGAGGTTATTAACACAATTTAAAATCGATATTACAGTTAGTAATTGGGCTGCCGCTACCTAATATACTATTCTCGTGTAATACTGAATACAAATAATGATGACTGTAGTGTCCCATCACTCATGTGAATATGTTAAATGTATTAAAAGTTATTGATAATTAAATAAACATGTCAAGTATTTATCCTCACAATTTATCTTTGCAGGTTGACATGGCAGTAATTGCTATGATGACCGAAGAGCAAATGGGCAAATATATCACTTCTTATGGTGATCGAATAGCTGTCCTTTGCTTTTGTCATCAGAAAATGTCCAGTGGTGATAATGAACTGCTCCTCCAAAAATTAAGAGGCAAAATAAGATCAAGGAAAAAAGGTGTACTGGCTGAGACTTCGGGAGTACTCCAAAACCATGTTGATGGGATGGCAAGACATAATGTTTCTGCAGAAAAGACTCAAAGGAAGATTTATGGCAACGATTACCATCAAGTGAGGACAAGCAAAGGTGGAGGAACAAGGTATGCCATCCTGGAAAAAAACAGCAACTGTCGCTCAAATTTTGGAGCTGGGAAAAGGGCTATTTTTCCCAGATGGAAGCTAAACCAAAGGACCTGTTGAAGACTTTACTTTTGAGGTCTGTGATTTCAAAAGAAACCACATTGCTTTAGATGAAACAATTGGCAGACTCTATGAAAAAAAACAAATTGAAACTGTTAAGATTTTACATTGGCACAAAAGAAAATACTCCAACATCTCATTTGGATGAATGCAGTGAAGCTCATTCATCTGTCACCAACATGGTGGGAGAAAGTGCGCAATTGATTGATTGACTCTCTTATGTCTACACACACATGCACACACATCAGTTTAGGAGCATTTCATTATTTGTACTTTGAGATGTAAAACATCTGTCATGGTCAACCTTGCGTAGGGCAGTCTACAGTTGTATTTTCCTTTTGTGTCTACAATTGATTTCATGGTTATTATTCATTCATTCAATTTTCCATATCACTTATTCTCCTAATGGTTTCGGATATGGTGCCACTTTCAGTTTGACCTAAAGGTTTGAAGTTGATATGTCATGTAATGTTGCAAATATTTGCACTGTTCAAACAAAAGCAATTCTTTTTGTACTTGATATTGTATTCCATTTATATGTTTGTGATTGCTGTTCATACCAATTTGTCAATGTTAATAAAATTTGTTCCAAATAATTCATGTTTTTTTTAAACACAAGACACCACCTGCTGACGAAATTGAAGAGTGACAATTATGTTATCATTTACAGGCAAGTGATTGTGTACTGGGGTGCAGGAATAAATACTATTCAGATCCACATTGGTTAAGTATTTGTGGTTAAAATCAGCAACCAAGACAGTATATTTATTGACACCCAGAATGATTTGACAAATGAACATTTCATATTGATCAAATATGCTTTCCTTATACAGTAACAAAAACAGCAGACAAAAAATGATTTAAATTGTGATTGCTATATATTATTCGTCCTCAAATGTATCCCAATAATCCATTTAAAGTGAAGTGATAAAAGAAATGATGAACAAAGGGTTGAAGAAATGGCAATGGTCGTCGGATTCAGCCTTCATTAAATGTTACTTCGAACCAGTTGAGGAGCCATAAAATGGTTTCACCCAAACACACACCAAAAAATATATGGTTATTGCTTTGAGTAATTCATGTTTAAATTTTAATGTAATATAATTCCAGTATGACTGGTATACGGAAACAAAAATGCTTTCACCAAAGGTTAATGTCTCTGACCCCTGAAAACATCATGCTTCTAATTTAGAATTGCAGTAAGGGCCTCTCTGAGGTGCAAGTACAAGTTCACAGCCTGATACGGCTCTTTTGGTGGCATCAGACCAGACTGGGCCATTAAGGAAGCACACAATACAAATACATCCGGATCACAAGGCATAGTTAAACGGAAGACACACTGGCTTTTGCATAGTTGAACTTGTTCATTGTCAGCTGTGGAGAGGAAGTCCCTTGTGCCATAAAGTTCAGGTAAAGAATACATCACGTTGGGCCGACCACTGGGGACATTTATGTTCTTTGAGGGCCTGATGAGATGGCTGTTCCAAACACGGGCAGTATCATCCAACTCATCCTGTTGAGAATAATATCAGAATCAGAATCATCTTTTTTTGCCAAGTATGTAGTACACACAAGGAAATTGTCTCCTGTAGCTGCACTAGTCTCATCAAAAAATGGAGGCACTATACAGTTCTATTGGGGTTACTTTTTAGAGAGTTAATTGCTTGAGGGAAGAAGTTGTTTAAATGCCTGCTGGATTTGGTGTGATATACAGACAGATTTAGGAAGAGTTGCACAGTCATAGCAGCTCTTATGAGCAAGAAATTATAGAATTAGACTGCTTTTCTCTCCCTGCTCCCTCCTTTCTACCTTAAACTCGTCACTCATGTTTACTACTCTGCCCATCCCCACTTTTCCTTCATCTTTTCCTTGATCATTTCACCTTCACCCTATGTCCCCACACACACAGACCACTATCTTCTTTCCACTATCCGATTATTTACCTTCTTTTGTGTCCCATCAACACCCTCTCAAATACAAAAATACATATTTCATAAATGGAGCTACAGAATATATGAACTCACCTGAATAAGTCCCATGCAACAAAATTGCAGGATGCTTTTGTCCAGAAATCCACCATCAAAGAAGCCATTGTCTCTGAGGTCTTTGAAGAGTGATAACCAGAATTCCATGCATTGGCTGCGAAGAAACCCCCACCAATATTCAATTCTTTGATTGGCGGTGCTGGCTCCATCCAAGTAACTGTCAAGGGTGCTGCCTGGCGGTATGGGCACCAGGAAACGCTGGAAGCCTTTAACATGACCATTTTCAGTCCCCAAATCAGCTCGAACGATTCGAGGACAACCTCCCAAACGGTGCACAACTTCAATGTAGTAACCTCCAATTAACTTCGGGTCACTACTTGTTGTGTAGGCATCGAGCCACATTATTTTCCTTGAAAAGCCATCAATAGCCCCATTGATGCAAATTCCAAACGGTTTCAGTTTGTCATATGAATCCATATGCCAAATAAAATTCGGCCCTTTCGAGAAGTAGTTTCGTCGTCTCAGACGTCTTGCTTGCCTTAAAGACACTCCTCTCGGATCCAACTCTTTCAGGACCAGACGAACATCCTCTTTCCTGACAAGAAGCCCATGTTCTCTGCACTTACTGTACATCCACCTGTAACCGTGTAGTTGTCCGGAATTCTGCAACTGGTTGTGAATAAAGTCAACCAAGACGCCCAAGTCATCGAACGTTTTTCGGCGAAATAGTCCACTTTTGTTCACCACTCGCTTCAAATGTCTTTCACTTATTAGTAAGCCGTGTTTAATCTCAAGAACGGATTTTATATCTTTGTATTTCAAGCCAATTTTAAAGTAAAACTGGATTAAAGGAACGAAAGGGTGAAAAGGCTCCATGTTTGTTGTTTTCGGTTACACTGACGATGAACCGGAAGTACATGTACGCGTATTTTTTAAAAAAAGATTGCGAGATCTCGCATTCTTTGCAAGATCTCGCAAAGAATGCGAGATCTCGCAAAGAATGCGAGATCTCGCAAAAGTATTGCGAGGGAACGCAAAGTATTGCGAGGGAACGCAAAGTTTTGCGAGGGAACGCAAAGTTTTGCGAGATCTCGCAAAGTTTTTTTTTTTTTTCTTCGATGTCCCCTTAGGGGCTCCGTAGATAAAGGCTGGCCTTGGCCTCTGGCAATGTTTTTTGCTTTTCCACAAGGGGACAGCATATCCCTTTTTTCCATATTAGTGCTTTGTTCCAGCTTCGGCTGTTGTTAAACACCTATAGAAACAAATATCTACGTATTGCATTGTATTTTGGACAGCCACCCTCATTTCAAGTTCATATAACATCAGACCCATATAATTTAGGAATTAACTCTTTTTTCTGATGAAAGAAGTGAATCCATGGTTTCTTACGGTGCATTGAATATTTATGTAGTGCTAAAATTCTATATTCTGTGGGTCCTTGAGTTCAATTGATAATGACAAAAACCCTGGCACTGGAGTGGGTGGACACATTTTTGCACGCCTGGCAGTGAATGAGTTAAATGTATTTCAACTCAAGTATAGAAAACCACCAAAATAGCGACCAGCTTCCAATTTTAACCGTTTTTGCAGAGATTAAATAAACGATCCCGAAATTTATCAGAAAGGTAAAAAGTACCTAATTTTTTGGAAAAACCTGAAAAAAAATCTAATAACAAAATCACAGCTTTTTTCCCCGCAAATGTATTCTTTGATAAAACATCTAAGCGTAAAAACACTGGCTCGGTCTTTTTTGGGGTTGTAAAAATTGCTTGTCAATGTGAACATGAAAATCCCAAATGAAATGCCTTTAGAAGGAAATGTGCTTCTTTTGTGCATGTTGAATTGAAGTGCAGGATTAGCTGAACGCTCAACGTGCAAATCCATTTTGGAAAATACCTCCATGCACTTTGCTAAAAATAGAACGCAGGCGATTCAAAGTGGCCCATGGGTCCCTTCATAGAAATCCAGTCAAATAGAGAAGATCCTGCTCGTAAACATTCTTCTACCAATGGAAGTTTCCTACAAGGTTTGTTGCCTGGTTTGGAAGTCAATGCTTCATTTCAGACTGCTGAGATCTTAGAAGGTCTAACCTTACAGGGCAGAATTTTTATTTTTTTAATGTGTTTACCCCAACCATCTCCCTTTAAAATGTGAATTTCGCAAAATCTATGATGTCACGGTTTGACTCCCAGGGAAAACTGACTACCAAGTGGCCCATGACAAAAACGCTTGACACCACTGGCATAGAGTATTCTTTTCATGTTCAAATATGTTTAAAAAATGTTCTAGAGGTATGTTTCATTTAGTTTGACTGTTTTTAAATTTAGTTGGAGAGGCGAAAATGTTTTTTTTTTCTGTCAAAATTATGTGCTCTCTCTCTATACCTACAATGGGTCATTCTAGAACAGAGGTTCTCAACTGTCCCTGTCATAGAGAACAATGAAAGACAAAAGAGGGGTGGGGGGGGAGCATTTTTGTCCTTGAAAATGATTGCATCGTTCTAGTCAAGGTAATGAAGCAGACGCTTTTCTCTTAAAATGCTTGAAACCCCGCGGCAGGGCCCTCCACCCTGTTGGTGTCCTGGGACGTCCCACATTAGTAGGGGGGGACGGGTCGCTTGAAGGCCGGAGAAGAGAAGGCAGGGTGAGTGCAGGTGGAACAGTCTAATCAGGGAAGGGAGGTTGGGGTCTCGATTCTGTGTGTGTGTGTGTGTGTGTGTGTGTGTGTGTGTGTGTGTGTGCCTGTGTGTGTGCGCGTCTGTGCGTGTGTGTATGTGTGCGTGTGCGTGTGTGTTTGTGTGTGTGTGCGCGCGTGTGTGTGTGTATGTGTGTATGCGTGTGTGTGTGTGTGTGTGTGTGTGTGTGTGCATGTGTGTGTGTGTGTGTGTGTGTGTGTGTGTGTAATGAGGCTCAGGGGGACCTTATGGTCCAAGATTTAAAAAGGGGGTGCAGGTGGACAAATAGTGCTTGACAGAGCAATAAATTAATTCATTGATAGATTCTGATCTGTGAGAGGGAGATTTGGGGACTGGAGATACATACGCGCACATAAAAGCAAAAATAAAATAAAATGTCAGTGGCAAACAACAATGGCTGCACAATAGAATAAAATCTCATATTTTGCATTTCATTGTCTGTTTATCTATAGATTTTTACAACCATGGTTTAGGTGGAATGTCACTTTATTTTAGAATGAAAACATCCCATCATAAAGCAAACATAAATTTGTTAAATACATTCGACTCTTGGTCAGATAACATACATATGACATAGATTCATGTCCTTCTAACTTACCCGTTCTGGGAACGAAAAAGGAACATTATTTTATTTATTTCATTTTAACACTATATGTACAGTTGACAGCTTTACATGCTATAGGGAGCAGGCCGGCCAGCAAATGCATAAATAATCTGTGTGCAATTGTCGCTTGCTGAAATGTGCGGAATGATGGTGGACTGCAATTTATGCATGATATATTTCTTAAATTAATTGACCATCTGTATTTTTTTCTTGAATGGGCAATGTCTTAAAAAAATACACATTGGTCAGTTCCCAGAAGTGCGCAGAATAAAATCCATTTGAAACAATTTAATTTCCTGTTTTATCAATACCATCATGATTTTGTAGAACTAGAAGCTAGCATGCAGCTAAATTATGAATAAAAATGGTTGACATTATTTTTATGTAAATTATTGTTTGTCCCAATCCACCAATTCTGAACAGATGGGAGATGCCATACTGACTCTGGAAGGTGGACGGGTTTGCACTGGCGTTGGAGTGATGCCAACCGTAAAAAAATATATTTATGTAATTGTGGTTTTATCCAGATTAACCACTTTCTCTTTCTTTCATGACAAATGTTTGGTTTTGTTTTTTATCATGCTAAACATATTCATATGCATTTTCTTGATTTTATTTGAATAAAGATAATGACTAGGCTTTTGCAATGTACAGTGTGTTTGATAGTGATAAGGTAAGCTGCTGTCAAATAAACACAAACTACACTAAAATGAGGATGCGGAGAAAAGTGTATGTGGGTGTGTGTGTGCCAGTATGTTTGATAAACTGCTGATTTTGTCCAGACCAGACCTCATGAAAATTAAACAGAAGGGTAATTTTAATAAAGCACCTCAGAGATGAAAATGTCCGCCGAAATGCCTGTGTCTCCATGTGTGTGTTTGTGTGTGTGTGCAGATGCACGATATCTACTTCTGATTCTGATATTTATATATGTACCATATATGGTACAAAATCAAAATATTTCAAGTTGAGGTTTCAATCCAAGTATAGATTTTTACGTTTTAACGTATAATTAGTCTTTAAAGTCTGGATTATGGCTGATCCGATGAGAAGATGGGCCAATCAATCCAATCTATTGAAACAATTTGGTCATTCATGAAGGCACTTGTCAATTGGCTATTTATGACATTATGATCAATCACTGATTTTACACAAAGTACCAAAGAAATGCAAATCTGATCAAGCTTCGCCTCCACACAATGCTTTGTACAGTGTCGAGAGAAAGCATGATGACACCAAGAACACAAAAATAGTACTTGTACTGAAATGCATGTTCTTGAAATGCGCAAACTCTTCAAAATTCCATTTCAAACTATATCAAAATATATATTTTATGGGCATTTTTTCTGAGCTTGGCAACATCCCTGAGCATTCACAGTAATTTTGTGAGAGTATTAATATGAAAATGCTCTTCAACTTCAACCCCCCCCTCCAAAAAAAACCTTGTATTTCTCAGTACGACAAATGAAGCAGTGCAGAAGTCAGTCATTGGTGACACAATGTGGCTGCATAAACAATCGCAGAGTGGACCACGGTCTATTAGCCTCAGCCCCGGCAGGGGGGATATGGGTGGGCGGCTGCGGGGCTGGGGGTGTGGGGGGGGGGGGCACAATGGCAGCAGCTGGAGCCCCGTGGGCAGGGTGTCATTCGACATGTTTTCATGTTTTCTAAATGTTTTCATTTTGATACGTGACATCATGCCACCGTCACAATGTGGCATTGTCGTGGCAACCATCCATGTACACTGAACCAATGTCATTAACGCAACGCTAATCAGCACATTTGGATTGAGATTTAGCTGCCAAGGCTAATTTATTGATTTTTGATCACTCGCTTTATGATTTTGTTTTTTAGAAATTTAATTTCAACAGTGTTTTTAGTTTGAGTAATGTCAACGTTTGCTAATTATGGTTTTGACCAAAGGTTAAAATTTTAAATTAGAGTGTGAAACTGTTTTCTTCTGGCATTTGAAATTTAGGTTTCATGTCAGGTTTGGGTTTAAAATGAGAGTTTCAATCAGTTTGTGTTCTGCATTGGTATTTTAATTTATATCTAAAAGACAAAGTAAAGGTTTTAAATTGGGCTTTCAAACCTGGATTGGGATGTTTAATCATTTTTATTCAAGACAAAAATAGGGTTTCGGATAAAGGTTACGGTTTCAAATTAGAATTTGACATCAGCGATACATTTCTCAATTAGGATTTTAATCTGGGTTAAATGTTTTTTTTATTTTGGGGTTGGATGACAAAGGTTTTTATGTTTATTTTATTGTTTTCCACACAAAGTTTAGCCAACATTGAATTGGATTGGATTACATTTGCCTTTATTAGTCTCACAGTGGAGAAATGTACATTTTACAGCAGCAAAGTGATGAAAGGAATGCTTGCTTTAAATTGGAGTTTGAAGATAGGTTTTGTTTTTTTTGTGATTGGAGTCTAAATAAAGCTTTCAGACTAAGATTTGAAAGAAAAGTTGTATTTGAATACAAATTTACTACTTTAAACTGGTGCCAGCGTTTCAATTTATGGTTCAATCTGTGTTAGTTATTACCTTTCTAGGTATGGATACGTTTTCAAAAGGATTTCTAGATAATGTTTTAAGAGCGTTTTAGATTAGGCTAGATACGATTTCCAGTAATGTTAGGGTTTCAAATGAGGGTTTTGAATTTGATTTTTTTTTCATCAGGATTTCAGGTCAAAGTTTCCTTTTGCGTACCAAGCCTTGGTTGGTTTCAAGCCAAATTTACGGTTGCAAATTTTAGTTCCATTTCTGTTTCAACCCAAAATTGCACTGTAAAACCCAACAAGTTGAAAGTACTCAAAATTTTTATGGCAACTGATTACGTCAAAATTTTTTAGTAGTTTACTCAAAAATGTTGAGTAAACTGTAGTGTGAGTGTGTGAGTAGTGGAAATAAATTTTATGAGTTTGATTGAACTTAAATGTTATGAGTTTGAATGAACTTAAAAGATGTACTTTCAGTTTACTCTAATGTTTTCTTATTATCTTAATTTTTAAGTTAAAATTAGGTTTCATATTTAAGTGTAACCAACTCAAATTTATGTTACCTGAAAAAATATATTCATGTATACTGTACTTACATTTGCCTTCTATGTCTAAAAACAAAAACCCACCTGTCTGTTTTAGTGCACATTTTTTTATTAAGGTTTAAAACAACCTTTGATAAAACATTCATGATAACAGTATCAAATGCACAGCATGTCCACGTACCAAAACAACAAATAAACCCCTGAGCAGTTCTTTTTAAGTAATTAACACAACATCGTGATAAATATGTGAAATGTTCCAAATTGCTTAAAATAAAGGTTCAATACAGTCTTCACATATTTACTCTGGATGTTTCACAGTCGGGTGACTATTCATATTCATGGTTAACATCATAACATTTGTCAGACGGACTCAGCAAGACAGTGGCCAGGGAAAAAAAAAAAAAAAAAAACCCACCCAGACGTTATCTCATCCAATCGAGTGAACGCGCGCAACTGCCAGGAGCCAGGGTGACTTCCCGTCGTTAGCCCCCCCCCCTGTCACCAAGGTAACCACCGACTCCAGCACCATCAGCAGCAGCAGCGAGTGCCAGCCCATCCCCCAAGTGGCCCCTCCCTTTTCACCTCCCATCCCCCTACTCCGTCCCGCCGCAAGGCCACACCCTGTGTTGGCGCACGCACGCGCATGCTCACACGCACATGCGCACACACACTTTCGGCCAGTAGAAATATGAGAAATGAAGCGGGTACTGTTTGATTGTGAAATATTTTGATAGTTTAGATATTCAAATAAAAGATTGATGCCTGCGGTAGGGAGTCAATGATAGTTTAAAGCCAGTATTAGGCATTCATTTTACTGTAAGAGAGTTAGTTTTTTTTAGGGGGGGGGGGGAGTAAAACCAAGGTTAGGGGAGAAATTGTGACTTAATGTAAAAGTAACAGTCTCAATTTATGGACATGTAGTTTAAAATGAGATTTTAATGCAAGGATCCGGGTTCAAAACAAGAATTTGGGTTTCAAAAGAGAATAGAAATTACGGTTAATGCTTTAAATTAGCGAGAGCATTTTTAAAAAGCTGGTGTTTGGATTTCAAATTAGGGTTCTAGACCAATACTGTACTAAGTTTTTAAAAAGGGGGTTGGGTTGCTAATGAAACTAAAGATCACTTCAGTTTAAAGGAGTTTCAAATGAGGTTTTGAAACTAGGTGGGGAATTCAAATAAAGCACAAAGTCAAGGCCCGCGGGCCAAATCCGGCCCGCCACATCAGTTTTTTTGGCCCGCGAAAGCAAATCAAACTTGTTAAATTCCATGATGATTGCTAAAATCTGAGCCAAAATGTCATATTTTTGGATGTCAACCACAATAAAAGTCATTAATCTTGACTTCAGATTTGAAAACGAGTTATTCATTAATTTGCTGTGTGCTCCATATGTAATATTTGAAGGGATTTAAACATTCTAATGGGTTCCCCAAATTCATAACGGCCCTCGAGAGGAAACCATAACTGCAATGTGGCCCGCGGCAAAAAATGACTTTGACACCCTTAAAATAAAGGTTTCAAAACAGGATCAGAATCATCTTTCTTGTAGAACACACAACAAATTTGTCTCCGGTAGAACACGCTGCACTAGTATAATCATAAGAAAAATTGACCTTACAGTTCTATTTGGGTTACTGTTTAGAGAGTTAATGGCTTGGGGGAAGACGCTGTTTAAATGTCTGCTGGATTTGGTGCGCATGGATCGATAAATGTCTCATTTATGATTTCATGGCAGGTTTCAATTTTCACAGAAGAGTTTGAAACCCAAGTTTCAATTTCATACAAGAGTTGGGCCTTTCAAATTAGGATTTAAAGATAATGTTTTAAAGTCGTGTTATAGGTCAGGTATCAAGATGGCTTGGTTTTATGCCAAGGTAAATGCTTAATATTTAGGTTTAAAAGCAAGGATTATTTTTCAAATTACGGTTGAAAATTGGGTTTCAAAATCCAAGTGAGTGTTTCAAAAGACAGTTGGGATCTGAAACAGAGATAACAACAGCTGGCACAACAGCCAGTGCCAAAGTGTGGTTTCAAGCCCAGCGGTCTTCATTTATGATCCAGGTCCAATTTACCATGTTTATGAATTTTGGCAGACCTGAAATTTTGTGCCTGAGAGTAGACCAGACTTTAGACCAGGTGAAAATGCTTCTAAATTGTTGTGGAGATGCTGTAAAATGATTTGGGCGGATTTGGTTGGGGCACAAATTCTTCTCTCTGCTGTTTTGTGGTGAGGTTGTCACAAAAAATGTGTCATATGACAGGGATTTGAAGGCGGTGTCCAAGTTCGCATTTTACAGCGACCAACTTTACGTTGTCTGCTTGTGGTAATCTTGTTGGAGTTTCTTATAAATGTACGAGTACTTTGCCTGCACTAATTTTCTTTATGGACTTGAGTGAAGGGACTTCCAGACGGCTCTGTTCACTCCCACAACGATGCAAACACCATTTTTTACCTGCGACTCTCGATTAAAATCAAAAGACAGAAAAACTCCGCCCATGCACACAGTTAGACTGCACTCTGAGCTGGGTACAAAAATAGGGCCAATTGTCCTCAATGTCATGAGACATTAACACATTTTGAGACATTTCACAATCACCACAAAGACAGAAAGACATTTGTCAGTGTAACACGGTTCTATTTCACCCATTATTAGCAAATGAATTCCTGTCATAGCTCAGCGGTCTCATCACAAAAGTAGTCGTACTATTACAGTATGTAAGCGTGTGTGCGTGTGCGTGTGCTTGTGTGTGTGTGTGTGTGTGTGTGTGTGTGTGTGTGTGTTAAAACCATTCTATTGGGTGCATCTGAGTGTATTGGTGCAAATGGTGCAAAGGGGGCTGGATTAGCACTGAACTCGGCTAATGGGGTTAACAGCTGGATCAGGTCGGAAGAAGCAAACATTCCGCAAGGGCTTGCAACAAAGATGCCTTTCAACAGAGCATAAATGTTCTACACAAAAAGACTCAAAGAAGCACAAGATGAATCAGGGAGGAAACAGAGTGACATGGATGGACAGAGCTTGGAGATAATTTCATTTTCTCCAGCAATGCCTACATGTGAGAGTACGCATACACACACACACACACACACACACACACACACACACACACACACACACACACACACACACACACACACACACACACACACACACACACACACACACACACACACACACACACGAACATGTACACTGTTTCTCTCTCTCTCTCTATCTCTCTCTCAAGGCACATCTGGAGATGTTATCCTGAGAGAGCAGCAGATGCTTTTAACAAGCTCTACGCAAATGATTCTTAAATACTCCACAAGCTCTTCTCAGGCATGTCGCAAACTTTTCCCAAGCACTAATTGAAGCATTAGCCCAAACTCTTCCAGTATACTTCCCCATGCTCTTTTCAAGCTCTTCACGGACTCTTTCAAAGCTCTTCTCAGACTCATTCCAATCACACAGCTTCAAAAGATCCAAACACAGATGTTACCCAAAGCTCTTCACCAACTCATCTCAATCACATCACAAAATTCCTCCCAATCTCTTCACAAGCTCTTCTCAAAGCTCTTCACAAGCGCTACACCCAGTCATTCCCCAAGACGCTTTGGACGCCTATCTCAATAATGTCTCCAAACTCTTGAAAATCACTTTACAAAATACTTCCCAACCTCGATGCAAAGTGGTTCTCAAAGTCAAAATAATCTTCTGAAAACCCTTTACAAGCATTCGTAACTCATTTCAAAGACATTCCCAAAGTTCTTCTCAAGGTCTACACAAGTTCTTCACAATCTCTTGCCTAACTTTCCAAATGTTTTGTTCTAGATGTAGCTTTTACCTACAATACTTTATAAGCTTGTCTCAACAACCTCTCAAACCACTCCCTAGGTCTTTCAAAAAGTGCTTTCCAAGTTCTTCCCGAAATTATTAACAAACTCAACACAAGCTCCTCAAAAGGAGCTTCAATTTCCCAAACTCACAACACAAACAGAACATTTCCTAAACCACAAAGCTCTTCTCAAGTTCTCCGGTGTCATCACAAAGCCCTTCCCAAGTCACTCCATTTACACTTCACTAGCAATTCACAATGTCTTCACCAAGCACTGGACAAACTCTTCTTAAATCAGTTCACAAGCTCTTCTCAACGCATTAGCCAAGCTCTCCGCAAATGTTATCCAAAGCCCTTCATTTTTTTTCCTCTCCATTTTAACGAAAGCAGTCTCGAAGCTCCAGACCAGCTCTTCACAAACAACTCCAAGTGCTTGTCAAGACTCTTCATAACCTCTTCACAAACTACAGTGAGCATTTCTGGGAGCTACATTTAGGTTAGGTTAGTGGATACTATGGAGTCTATGGTATCCACTAACAACATAAACATAGTATGGAGAGCCTCAACTACAAGCGATTCCTGTTTTTTTAGTCAAATCATTGATGAGCCATTTGTGTGTAATGGTTGTATGAGATGAGTGAGAAATATTTTAGGGGTATAATTCTGTGAGATGAGTTAGAAATTAACGAGTATTCTGGGATGTGAGTTCTGTTGTCGCAGAAAGAGATAAAATGTCGCTGGGTGCAACTCAAGCTCAGAACACGGGCCTTAAATCGCTGCCAATCATTCAGCAGTACTGCCAAACTCGTCAAGTAATCCACAGAGCTGGTCCTCGATGCCAACCTCCCACCACAAAACCTGCCCCCACCCGCACCTCTTGAGCTCAACCTCATCCATCGAGTGACCTGCTTTCAGAACCATCTTGAAGTCGTCAAACAAATCCTCCTGATGGCTCACAGACCTCCCCTTTGACCTTCCCGAAAAGGAATTTGGCCCTCAAATAAAGTTACCCGGGAAGCATGGCAGAAATTCAGGACTAGAGACACTAGTGGGTAAATATGGTAGCTGGACAGTTCAACAAAGACAAAGATGTTGACACAGAAAACAAAATACAATGGACATCTTGGCTTTTTGGTGTCCACCAATCAACACACAGTATGATAACAGCATAACGTCCACATGGGCAGTAAGCATTTCCGCTTGTGCTCACGTTTTTTTTAATCATTTCAAATAATGTACGGCGTACTACAACTTTTATACGACAGTTTTAATCATTTATAAGGGCAGCTATTAGCCAACGTTGACACAGGTATGCTACAGTTTGAATGTTCAATTCAGTTATACTTTTGCGTGCCCCTAGAGGGAGCCTGGATACTGCGAGTGGTTCCAGGTTACAGCAACAAAGAAGTCAGTTGAAGTGACGTTTGTGTGTATGTAGCTAAGAGCATTTCCTTACCCCGCCAGCAGAGCAAAAACATGCTCATGTGGCAAGGATTCTCTTTAATGCTGGTATCAACCCCGGCAAGCAATGTAAGATGAATGGGTGAGTTCTTTATTGCTTTTGGCACTGCCTAGCCCAGTGACGTGCGGTGAGGTTCATGGCTGGTGAGGCACTGACGTCATCAATCACGTCACCGCTCGTCTCTACTTAGTATTTGAACGGTAAATTCAGCGATTTTGAAGAAAATCCTAAAACGATGAAGTTAAATGGACAAGAACTTTAAAGTACAAATCACTAAATACATCTGTTTAATTTATTTTTTCATTTGATATTTCCATGACAGCTTTCCATGATGACAGGTGAGGCACTGCCTCACCTGCCTCCACTGACTGCACGTCACTGGCCTAGCCACATCAACCCATGCCATTAGCATTGCCTAGCTCACGACCTTGTCCTGTCCTGTTCTATCCTAGCTGGTACTCATTGCGTCACAGTGTGTATGACTGCATTCAAAGTTTTCATCAAATCCACCCCCGTTTGTAAATTCATTGTCATCTGGTTGTATTGTTGGACGAAGGCGGAAGTAGAGGCCGAAACATGTCAGGTATTTGAACACCGACAATACACTGTCTGTAAGATAAGAATCTGTTTTAAATTCGTTGTCATCTATTGTTGATGTTTTCTGCTGTTTTTTCTCTGTTCCCTATTGTCTCTGTCTGGCCCATCTCAAGCCCAATTCTGTCAGTACACAAAACTCTCCTGTTGCATTGGAAAAATATTCCAGGACAGGTTCACTCACAGGAATAGATAACGATAATGTGTTGGAGTTCTGCTTTGAAAGTGCACTTGGCTATTTCCTAACGTGTTGTAAGACTGCTTGATTTTCCTGACTACACTATGGTCAACACATTTAAAACGTTTTTTTTTCAGCAGAAATGCAAATAAACTTTTTCCAAATTTGCACTCATCCGATCAGGTTTTCATAATAATTAAAATAATAATGGTCAACGTATATTTATCTCAATGCCACAACAACTTAATTCCCATCGGAGCACCATAAACATGATTGATGCTAAATTATGAAAGATACAGTGTTTGGAACAAAGTTGTTTTGCCATCATTGTTCCTCTTTTCAAATACATTTTCTGGATTTGTTTTATTAGTTTGTTAAAATTTTCTCACACACCCTAGGGCAGGGGTGGGCAAACTTTTTGACTCGCGGGGCGCATTGGGTTCTAAAATTTGACAGAGGGGCCGGGCCAGGAGCATTTGGAGGGAGTGTTTGGGCCGGAAATACTAAACCTAAAGCATTAAAGGACAACCGACGCCTCCTGACAAGTTATGTCCATAATTTATAAAACAAATTATGTCCATAATTTATAAAATCACTTGAAATGACTTCGACTGAGCGTATTTTACAAAGATTCCACAGCATATAGCTATAGTTTACGTTTTAAGACTTACACATAAATAACCCCATGGTGAATCGTTGTGTGTTGCACCAAGACAACTATTTGATATTCGCTGACACAAATTCCCAGCTGACAAATCAGCCCATTTCCAACGGGTGCTACATTGCTGTCATTGACGTCTCGAATTGATATGGGAGGACTCCTTGAATCAATTGCAAACATTTATGCTTTCCTCTTCAGAACTATTTGAATTATATTCATAACTGGATGAGTAACAAGAAAACATCTTCTCCGAATCTGAAGCCATTGTTTTGATTCTCGAGCAAGGCAAGACGTCTTGGCATGACGTCACGAACAAGGGGGTGGGACCATCTGAAACTGACCATTTCCGGATTCATTTTGAAGTCATTTTTATTGGTGTTTTTCATTTAACTAAAAATATCAGCCTGCCTGATTTGGGTATTTTAGATGCTATAAAACGTTTTTCTGATGTCAGTGGGAAACAAAAAAAATGGTGCCGGTTGTCCTTTAAATGTAGTGTGTACAAACCGCATAGCACAGTAAGAATACTACAACCCAATTTAGTAACTGTCTTTCAAATGTGAAAAATATCCCTGATCAGTTAATAAATTTGTCTCAAGGAATATGGCGTTTACATACTATTTCGCAGATACTTGGAGGAGGAAATGGAAATAGATTAAAATAACATGCACTGTGATTTATCAAGATTGCGTCTGTTTTTAATAAGTTTTCATTGAAGGAACAAAGTTAAAGAAATCAACATTTATTGAAAAATTTAATCACTTTCAACATTCAAAACATATTATTACACAACGAAATATTCAAGCTCAATAATACCTACTTGTGTTAAATTCCGCCAAATCATAGATGGTTTGTCCTGACCGCGCGCTCAACAAACTCTCCACTGACACCCTCGCCTTCACGCGCAAGCAATACACGTGTACCATCGCCGAGCACACAGACATAGGCTACCTGCAGTTGAAATTTGCATACTCGGCACGGCAGCCAATCAGAAGCCTGCTTCTTTCGTCCGGACTTTATCAAGCGTTATAAAGTCGTGCAATTGCATGTCATTTTCCAAAATAGATGCACCGAACCTCAGCCCAGAAGAAAGATTCAAAAGAAGCTAACAACATATGTGATGCTACAAAACGTAAATTTACATTAAACCGTGACTGTGAAGTGTACGTGAGACTTATGAAAGGGGCTTCGTGGCTCTTAGGAAGCAATGCAAACGTTGCATTGTGCACCTCAATGACAATCGACTACTGCAGCAAAAAATACGGCCATGCACATTTACCGTAAATTAAGCAAGGTAGCATTTGTAGTAGGTGCATTCTTCATTAAAAAAAAACTTCATGGTTGGTGGCAATGTTTTTTAATGTGATTGGTTGTCTCATTGTGCTTCAAGTTGTGAAAAAATGGGGCAGTCAACTTTTCAGTTAACTTCCCTGTTGTCCACTAACTTTTTGTCATGAGTTTCAGACACTGTTTTTACTATAATTTGGGCAAATTCGGCGGGCCGGATTAAAAAGCCTAACGGGCCGTATGTGGCCCGCGGGCCGTAGTTTGCCCATGATCTGCCCTAGGGACTAAAAGAAATGGCTGATGCCATTTCCTCATTTGCAAATATACACTCATATTAACGACAGTTCTGATTATATGCATGTGCAAATGCTTGCACAAACACACACACACAAACACACACACACACACACACACGCACACACACGCGCACACACACACACAGGCGCACACACACACACACACACACACACACACACACACACACACACACACACACACACACACACACACACACACACACACACACACACACACACACACGCACCCTTCATTGCACAGCAAATTTAACACAAATTTAACACATAGCATGAAGCTTTATAATCCAATAATAAAAAAACAGACTAAAGATGAACACTACTATTTTATCAATCCTCGCGGCTCTGTTTTAAGACCATAAGACATGTTTTCTTCTCTTGTGTCAATACATTTAACGTATGATTATTTTGTGAAATTGAAAACAATATATATATATTCTTGAAGTGTGTTCAGCTTGAAAATGGTTCCATTTAAAGGACAACCGACGTCTCCAGACAAGTTGTGTCCATAATTTGTAAAATGGCTTCAAATGACTTCTACTGAGCGTATTTTACAAAAATTCCACTGCATATAGCTATGTTTTACGTTTTAAGACTTGCGCTGAATATTCCGGAAGTCTTGTTTTTGAGTTGGTGACGAGTCCTCACCCTACGTCGTTGAAGGAACGCCCCTGACCGAAAAAAGGACACATTGTAGCAGTCCTTCCATTAAGTCAATGCATTTTGCTGTATTTGTTTGGTCTGAAAACTGAGGCAGAAGAGGGTGACAAAGCTCCGTGTAAGGAATTAATCAGCCTGTGGAAACGAGCTGATTAATTCCTTACACAGTGCTTTGTCGGCATTTTCTGCCTCTTTTTTGGTGCTACATTTCCCCCCTCCCTATTGCCTCAAAATGGCACGGAATAAATTCTTTAATCGATTGCAAACATGTATGCTTTCCTCTTCAGAACTATTTGAATCATATTCATAACTGGATGAGTAACAAGAAACCATCTTCTCCGAATCTGAAGCCATTGTTTTGATTATCCAGCAAGGCAAGACGTCTTGGGGTGACGCGACGAACAAGGGGGCGGGACCTTCTGAAACTGGCCACTTCCGGGTTCATTTTTTTGCAGATTTTGGACACTTTAAGTCATTTTTAATGAAGTTTTGCATTTGACTAAAAATATCATACTGCGTGTTTTGGGTATTTTAGATGCTATAAAATGTTTTTCTGATGTCAGTTAGGAAACAAAAAAGTGATGTCGGTTGTCCTTTAAACCTCAGAGCGTACAAATTCGCTCCTGCTTCAGCCCAAGGAAAGTGGAGCAGGACAGTGAGGAAGTGAGAGTGCACCCCTTATGTTCACACCTGCTATTGTATCATTGATGGGAGTAGTCAGCTTGCACCCACACCCACAACCCCCCACTCCCCACACACAAATGCATATGGTGTACAGTGTATACGGGTATACCCTCTCGCATATAATATACAAGACCTTTCAGTGTCATGTACATATAGAAATAGACAAAAAGATGCTTGCTCACCTCTCCAGCCCTTTGCTGAAGTCTTTCTTTGGCTTCCTCCGAGCTAGATGCTGCAGCGGCACATAAAACACGCCCGTCTGAGTGCTGCGTCTACTCCTTCCTCCTCCCCGCTCTCTCATTGGCCACCCCGTCCAGATGACATAAGCCTCGCTTTCTTTCTCCATCTCAATCGCTCCATGTATTCCCTGGCCACCTCCAGCTCCTCCCTGCCTGTTCACCTCCATTCCTCCTCGACTTTCATCTTCATCCATCCCGTCTGCTGCTTCTCTCTTGCTCTTTTTTTTCTGTTTACAAGCCAGTGGAGGTCATAGCCGTATCCTGTGATTCATGATGTCATTCTGTTGTCTACAAATTCAACGTATAGGTTGGAACACTGGCCAATAGGTTATGTTATGTCAAGTTTTTATGCAAGCGTAATTAATAAAAAAAGCAAAATAACAAATGATCATCACACCAAAAAGAAAAATACAATTTAAAAAATTAAAAAAAAAACACCCGCCCAAAACAAACAGGCCACAGTAAAAACTGATTTCGGTTTTTGCTAGCTTTTTGATTTGTTACCTATTGATTTGGTGCTATTCACTTATTAATTTAAGCCTTTTTCATGATTATTATTACTTTGATTGATTACTACGTGTGGCAAATGATCAAATATTATCCTTGCCTTATATCGGCATGAGTAGGCCGAATCTCACGGTTAATAGCTGATGGATAGGACAATAGTGAGTGGGACGGGGCGTTTTGGTTTGTGGGCAGTCCATTTCAGACGTGGGCCCTCAGTGGACTCTCAATAACCTAATCCTCCTCTTAACCACACCATTATCATTTTGCAAAACGTACAAAAACATATTATTACTGACGAATTTAAGGGTAAATATCATTGATAATAAAGCAAGAAACAAAGTTAATCTTTTGTCTTCCATTACACCAACTCCAAACTAACAGTTCACAATCAATGTCAATGTTCATCTAATAATGTGACAAAAAAAGAAATAATATACATTGTACTCATAAAAAAATGATTATTATATAGATATTATGCTTATGACTTTTACATTGACAGCTAGCTGGCTGCTAGCTACAGCGTTGGGCGGGATATACTCATAATCTCCAGGTTTCCTTGAAAAGTTTTGAAAATCAAACATTTGAAGCACATGAAAGAAAACCCCTTTGCGTGCTTGTAAAAGTAAGTACAGTACATCGAGGGGAAATATTGGGTTTGGGCATGTAGTCGAAATATCTTTTCACGAAGTTGCAGAGTATAAAATTGTCATGGGTTAGGGTGGTTTTATCATAGGAACTGTAGTTGAATTGATGTCTTTCATGAAGAGTAACTAGGCTCATCACCAGTGATTTATCTTCCTGCTCCTTGTTCCCGTCAGTTTGCCTTCCCCGCTCTTCCTCCCTCGTGAGCAGCACATTTCTGTCCTTCACTTCATCGAGAGAGCACAACAGTCCACTGTAATGGTCATTCAGAGCCATGTGCTACTCCACTGCTGTGTGCCAATCCAGTCAAAACACCCCCGCACTTTCTGTTCGCGTGTGTTCCAGGAAGTCAAGGACAAAGGAGAAAGAAAACCCTGTATTGATCTGTCTGTCTCTATCTCTCTCACATACAGATGCATAGAGCAAGTGATAGAAGGAAAGTGATTCTCGTAAGTGAGGAACAGTCTCTGACCAGCACGTAGAATTTTGTAAAAATGAATTCATAAATAAGCATAATAATATATAAACATTAATAAATACAGAAATAAACGAACAAATAAACAATCTTCTTCTTTTCCTTTCGGCTTTTCCCTGCAAGGGGTCGTCACAGCAAATCAGTTTTCTCCATCTTTGATCCAGGTTTGATCCGCATGTTTGTTTTGGCCAAGCTTTTACGTCGGATGCCCTTCCCGACACAACCCTCTGTATTTATCCGGGCTTGGGACCGGCACAAGAAGACATATGTCCCTTTGTGGCTACAGAACAAGCAACTCACTCAGTAAAAGGCTCCCAAACACAAAATGGTCATCGGCACGCAAGCAAATAAACAATACACATATTAAATAATAAATAATAAAAAACAAATGCAGAAATAAAAAGCTAAATAAACACACAAACAAACAAACAAACAAAAACACACAGAAATAAATAGATGAATACATAAATAGATAAATAAACAAATACATTCCCCTAAGATGGCTTCACCCATGCAGAGAGAGTTTTGGCCCCATCTGGTGGAAGGCAGCAATTCAAATCCCACACCTGTGGCTGATCACAGCTTGATTGGCAAGCAAGGCTTTTAAGGCGGAGAGCCTCTGAGTGTGGAGGCCGGGCGAGACAAGCTCCATTGCTGTGCGCTGTGGAGAAACTGATTGCTGCATGGAACTCATCGCCAGCTGGGACCATACGGCAGACCACTGGATTCGGACCCTTGCTAAAGGTGGCTAGGCTACCTGAGAATGACAGCAAGAGGAGTGAGGCCTAGAAACACATGGAAAAGAACTCTGTCTTCAGTTTCACCTCAGAAGAGACTTTATTATGATTTAAGTATTGGAAGAGACACTATTCTTGCCTTTGTTGCTTGTGAATTCCCCCTGAAACCCTTTATTAAAACCTTTGTTTGCATTCAAACCTGTCGCCCATTGCGCTCCTTGTCCTGTCCCGCTGAGAGCTAGCCTCTCATGACATTAGATATGGTGGAGAATGCAGGCACTGGACAAGCGTTAATAAGTGCATGGACGTAGATGGTTTGTGTTATGTTTTTTTCCAAATTGAAAATATCTTAAATTACAAAAAAAAAAAAAAAAAAAAAAAATGGAAGACATCTTGAAAACCCTTCTCGCAAGTCAGGAAGCCCAATATCAGGCCAATTTGGCTCTCCTAAAGGAGAAAAAGAGAGCAAATGAACTGAAGGCAGAGGAATTGCTCTTGCAAAAAAATAGCCGCCAAGAACATGCCCCGGGTGAAGGCGGGTGATTTTTTAGCCAAGATGGGGGTGACTGATGATATTGAGGCGTACCTGCATAAGTTTGAAGCAACAGCCACTAGAGAAAGGTTGCCCAAGCAGCAATGGGTGTGATTGCTAGCACCCTTCCTGACAGGAGAATCACTGAATGCTGTCCGAGACTTGACCGCAGACAGAGCAGAGGACTACGATTATCTAAAAGCTGAAATTCTCAGCAGACATGGGCTCACCAAGTTCGGGATGGCACAGCGCTTCCACACCTGGACGTTCCAGCCAGACCAACCTCCACGGGCACAGATGCACGAATTGGCCCGCATCGCCCGGAAGTGGCTGGAACCGGAAAGGAACACGGCAGCTGAGGTGATCGAGGCCTTTGTAGTGGATCGCTACTTACGGGCCCTGCCCTATGATGCAAAAAAAGATAATCAGTCAGCAGTCGCTGACTACTGCCTGTCAAACAGTGGCAGCAGTGGAACAGTACCAGGCCACAGCGGAGATGCTGCGAATGACCAGGAAGGAAACCAGCAACACATCCCCACCCCAGACCAGAAGGGCCCATCCAAAAATGCCTAAGCTTCCCAACGCCGCCAAGATGGCTCCAGGTGGTGTCAGAAGTCCACCCAGGCAGTGGCGGACGCCCAGAGGCACTGAACCCAAACAATGCTACAGATGCGGAGAGACAGGTACATCTCATGGCAGTGTGGAAAACCAACGGAAGAGTCCATGCCGTCCGTTGACTCTTCCAGTGCCCACCCTGCTCATTATGCTTCCCTACTGGGGGTGAGTGACTGCTCCCTAACAAGACCCCCCACCTGTCCAGTGACAGTGAATCAACAGGATGTTGAAGCCCTGCTGGACTCTGGAAGCCTGGTCACCTTGGTGCGCCAAACGCTGGTGGATCTAACCAAGTTGTCTCCGGAGAAAACCCTTCCGGTGTCCTGTGTCCACAGAGACACCAGAGAGTACCCCACCACAAACTCACCCTGACCACAACCAGGGGAATCATCCACGCGGTAGCTGGTGTGGTTGACTCTCTCCCTGTTCCCCTTCTAATTGGACGTGACTGCCCGGCCTTTCACCCACTGTGGAGAGAAACACAGGAAAGACTGGCCTGACTACCTCGGAAGGGGAGAGGTAAGGTAATTTTGCTGTTGACCAGGGGTTAATATACCAAGTAACAAAGCAAAATGATGAGGTACGTGAACAACTTCTCGTGCCACAGCCACACAGAGCTACAGTATTGGACTTGGCACAAACACACCTGCTCGGGGGACACTTAGGGGTAGAAAAAAACAAAAGAGAGAATCTTGCAACGGTTTTTCTGAGGCTGTGGCGCCGGGGCCTCACAGGTAATTGAACACCTAAAAAAAATTATATTATCAATATTACATTATTATGTATATACGTATGTATCATTATCATATTGTATCATAATAATAATTCTTATTATTGTTATTATGTACTTATTATAATAATAATTATTACAATTATAATAATTGTTATTTTTATTATTAATATTGTTAATGGCTATTGTTGTGAATATTATTATTAGTAGTAGTAGTGGTAGTGGTAGTAGTGGTAGTGGCAATAGCAGTAGTCAAGATATTTATGATGATAATAACTTTGTGTTACATCACAAACCTCACAGAAATGATCCTGTTTTCATGACCAAAACATACTGTACACTGTATGTCATGTTCTGACATTGGTGCCTTACGTGGTGCGGCATCTAAACAACTAGGTAATGACTTGAACCCGGAAAAAGTGTAATAATTAAGATTATTTTATTCTGCTTTATTCTCACAAGGGTTGGAGGGCATGCTGGATCCTATCTCAACTACCGCGCCACACGCACGCACGCACGCACGCGCGCGCGCACACACACACATACACACATGCACACGCACACACACACACACACACACACACACACACACACACACACACACACACACACACACACACACACACACACACACACACACACACACACACACACACACACACACACACTTCTGTTTAAAAAAAAAAAACAAAAAAACAATGACGATACCGATCATCATGACTTGTCTGCCATCAACGAGCTTCCAGTGTGTTCCACTGATGGCAAAGACTGCACCAGTGCTTACGGCAGCTGTGAGAGTTGCCACGGCATGCCTATAGTCAGCACCATCAAAATCTCACCTCTCAGGGATGACCAGGCACCCACCGTTCCACCTTTCCACTGAGAGAAACACCACTGCAAGCTTGGATGCAGTGGCTGCGATGGCGATGAGGTCAACAAGTCGCCCTCCAAGTTCAGCTCCAAAGATTAGTCACTGTAAAATCTGGATGGATGGATGGATGGATGGATGGATGGATGGATGGATGGATGGATGGATGGATGGATGGATGGATGGATGGATGGATGGATGGATGGATGGATGGATGGATGGATGGATGGATGGATGGATGGATGGATGGAATGACGGACGGATGGATGGACGGGCGGGCGGGTTTGGCGGCTGGGCTTGGATGGGCGGGTGGACGAGCTGATAGATGGATGGATAGATGCGAGGACACAGGTCACCACTCTGGAGTGAGACCTGCGGGCGGACAAAGCCCTTAATTTTCACTTTTAGCATTACAAACTGAATGATTTTAAGGTGTCAAAAATTACACTTTGTTTTCACTTCTGTAGCTGTAGAACTGTGTCCAGAGAATTGGGATCACCCTCTCGACGAGGCATGGCTCAAGGCGGACATGTTTCCAGAACAAGCAATGTGTCAAACACATGTTGATTCTTCAAATGTGAGCTAACTTCAAACAATGAAAAAGATGTACTGTCTATGTTAAGTCTCAAAGTCAGCTCAAAACTTGGTGGTGATGTGAATCTGAAAGTGGGTATAGGACATGATGAATGAACATTGGATGCAGGAATCACCCTCACTCGGCCCCCTGGAGGAAGCGCAGAGTCCAGCCCCTTCTTAGCCCAACGGCGCCAAAGCCGAGGCAACGCATTGGAGCGCTACCACAGTTGCATGGTGCTGCCCTCCGATGACCTTAAAAGCCTTGCTTCCCAATCTAGCCGTGATCAGCCACACCTGTGGCTGATCTTGTGTCATGACTTGACAGCTAGGCGAGGTGAAGGGTTATAATTATCAAGTGATTATGCAGAAGCAGTTGTGAGACAAAAGCTACAGTGTTAACACAGAGAATCATTAGCTGTAATTAGCCGCACTTATTAAAAAATATGAAATTCATCTTGGCCTGAGAGATCGCCGTTCCCACCAAACTGGTTTACTTCAAGCAAGTTTGAGATTAAGTGTGCTGGAATTCATTCTCGTTCAAGGATTTTGACCAAAGGATGACATAGAGCCTTTATAAGAAATGTGGCAAATCTTTTAAACTGTGTAGGCAAAAAGTGTAATACCCCTTTTACAGGAATCAATCTTGATCCCTGATTGATTCAACTTAATGGAATTTACCTTATGGTGTAGCTGTTTTTGCGTGGTACCTCCTTGAGTTATATCCAGGGCAGCGTGAGTGTCAGAAATATGCTGGAGGTGAGAAAACAGAGGTGAGGATTCTCCTCGGACATGCCCAGGGCTTGGGGTCATCTTGGGACTTGGTCCTGCTCCAGGACTGGGTCGTGAACTGAGCCTGTACCATGTGAAGGAGTCAAATGAAAGGTTAATCAACTCCCAAATGTACTTCTTTGAACTTCTCAGCACTTTTTCCACACTACATAACCAGCCTGACTGTCTTGTTCTTTCGCCAGCCCGGACAATCTATGCAGCTCCTTCTTTTTCCATTGTGTTTAACATCTTCCACACTATCTGCTCGGCTTTTGTCAATTTCCTCTTTACTTCCTCTTTAATTCCTAAAATGATCCTGATCATTTCTGGAAGTAAAGAATAATTTCAGTCTTTTACAGTGCTTGCTGATGAGCCGTTTATATGAAACTGGTGTGTTGGAAGAGGGGAACTTCGAAACAAGTAGGACTGAGGCTCTTTAGAACCATAATTGCCTACCTTGGCTTCAGTCCAATGGAACAAGTGCCAAACAGATTCTTAACCAGAGGGATTTTCTTCGCATCTTCAAAGCATACTTTTTTTTATAATTGTTTTGATCCTTCTCTGTACCTTCACTCTTTCTTTTCTCACCTCCAAAGGCATTGTCAATTGTGCTACTCCAACTACTACTACCCTAGACAACCACCAAACGTGAGGAATCAAGTAAAACAAGATTTTGCTTTGCAGTCTTTGGCAGTCCTGACCTCGGACTGAGACTCAAACAGAACTTGCGGCTGCTTCCGGGCGTGTTGGAGGTGTCTGTGTTGCAGGCAGTGCTCAGACCCCCGAGCAGGTTATGCTCCGAGGACTCATCGGTGTGCCCCAGTCCGCTGTCCAGATCCTGGCTGTTGTTGGAGAAGAGGGGGAAGCGGGACAGAGGGTTCCGCTGCGTTTTCTTGCTCCTCGTCATCTTTCTCAGCATCATATGATTCACCTTTGTCTCTTCTATCGTGGTGGTGGTGCAAGAAAGACTTTTGTCTGGTAGTGATACCATCACCAAGCTGCACTTCCTGAGAGAAAATGTACTTAATCATTTTAATGCAAAAGGGATTAATCAAAGTGAATATAGACATTGTCTATTTGCAAAAAAAGATTAACTAATTTCCATTGACTGTTCAGGAAAAGGAACAACAACAGCAGACAAGGACAACATTAGATCTTAATGTAGGCATAGCAGTTACTGTACAAATGTCAAGGAATCTATCTCTGGACAGGTAAGCTCAGGAGATGATTAAAACGGTGATTTGCTTGTGTTGAACAAGGACAAGACATGCATATGGAAAGAGCCTTTATCTGTGTTGTCTCTTCTGTGCAGTGTGGGATTAGGTTATTCTGAGGTTGCAAATCACCTCCATGTTGGGCCGGGCCAGGAATAAGGAGAATTTGCCGCAATCTTCTCTGCCCAACAGCGACAGCTGCACGCGAGGCATCAAAAGCGTATCATTGAAATTTGTCAAAAAACAATCATTGTTTAAAATCAAATTTTCTGAACACTATATGCAAGACTTTGTTTTCTTCTTACAACTGCATGTGGTGGATATCATACCAGGTGGAGAGTGCAAGTGAAGTGGAGACAAAATAAGAGCCAAGCAAAAGATGTGATATACCTGAATTATTCGGTCCCCTTCCCTGATGCATCCGTTCTTTGCAGCGATGCTGTTTGGATTCACCTTGGTCATGTGACAGAAGGAAGTCAACAACCACACTCGGGCATTCCCAGTTAAAAATTGTTTTTACATGTTTACCTCTCCGACATAAATGCCAATTTTATCCTCGTCATCTGTCCTGTAGCAGACCGTCAAGCCCAGCTTCTCCTGCTGACTGTTCTTAAGTGCGATCTCCTAATAATAATAATAAGAAGAAGAACAACAACAAGAATAATGACGCTGTTACTCGTATTGCTTCTGCCATGACTACTAATGTTTATTTAAATGTGCCTTCCAAGAAACACATGGGCACTCTACAACCAGGTTCAAAAGAAAGTTCAATGTGTATATCAAAAGGATGAAGACAAAAAAATAAATGGACATGTTTGAAGTTGCATGCAGAACGTGTCATGCCTTGGATGAGCTCCACACATATGGTCATTTTCAGGAAGACTGAGAAAAATGTGTCGCCACCCTTAACAAAACAGATTATAATTTAGTGACACAATGTGAAGTCAGATCTTGAGAAGGATTTGGATTTGCTGGCGAGATGGTCTCAATGAGCTATGAGATGAAGAGCAGGGGCACACCTTTGTTGACTGGTTTTGGCTGAGAAGTGAATTATTTTAATTGAGTGAGAATGTGTGTGAAATGTCAAAGAAGATGAGCCAATTGAGGATGGTATGGACCAGTGTTGCCCAAATCCAGTACTCAAGATTCCCGATCCAGCCTGTTTCAGATGTCTGCCACTTTGAATATGCCTGATTCAAAAGATCAAGGTCATTATCAGGCTTCTCTGAGCCTGATAACAACCCTGAGAATGAAATAGGGGCTCTTGAGGATGAGACTTGGGCACCTCTTGACTGAGAACTATTGTGTGAGTGTAGTCAACAAAAGAAACTTGGTAGGTGCCTTTACCTCATATTCCAGCTCATCTGGTCGGTTCACTTTGTGATGTGACACTTCCAAATAGTCGTCACCATCATCGAACACGCATTTGCTAGGGAAGGTGTTTAACAAATTGCAGTGCCTCTGTTTGTTCTCACTATGCTCATCATCAAAGATGTAAAACATACAATTCGTTAGCCAAAGATTGTCCCATCAGGCAAGGGAGTACGGGAGTGGTTGCTGGCCACCGGAACCTAACGTCAATCTGCGTGGCGTTGTCCTTTTGTTCAGGAGGAAGAGCAACTAAGGTGAAGGAGGAGACAGAAGTGCCACTGCTCTGATTTCTGGTATTCACTATTGCACCTGAAGGAAAGAGGTGGAGTCGTGTATTGTGATTAGCAGAGTTGGGAATAAGTCGTATTGCGTGCATGCTAAAAGTAATTCTGGGCGTGTTGGTGGCGTCTGTGTTGCAGGTGAAGTTTCAAGTACTGTAAATCCCCTATGTTCAGTCTCTACTAGATTTCAAGCAAGTCGTCAGACAAATCATACACATTTGTGCCCTCGGTACTCATTTTAGGCACTTTGCGGGAAGGATCTCTACTTGTGTATTATGAATTATGCTCATACTCTTTACTAAAAAAAAGTTTACTAAAAATATTATACTCCGATGTACAGTCACAGTCTGTGAGTTCTACATCAGTTGTTAAAATGTACAATTAGACCTTGTCATGACAACATTGAAGAGGGCTCTAAAATTTAATTGGTAAACATGTTACCTTTTCTTCTATGACTTTTGTGGTTGGGCACAGGTTGGGAATTAGATGGTCTGACCAGCGGGAGGTGAAAACGCCAGCTTCCTTTCATCTGACAGTGTGACAGATTGTACAAGATAAAGCGAGCATGGATCTGTCATGATTTTACTTTGTATTTCACATGACAGTGGAGCCTCTTTGCTTTTTCTTTGACCAAAGAATTAAGAAGGAGGTAAGAAATACAGATGATGAGATTCACAAAAAAAAAGACCTTGCTTAGTCGTGATGCAACAGAATACATCGTGAAAGGTAACAAAGCGCTGCACAAAACAGTCCAATAAAGGACCTGAGACTTTCAACCTCAAAGTAACTGGGCTGTACAACGATCAGAAGCATAAGTCTCTCATTGCTTGTGCTTCAGATTTCTTATAAATCTGGAAAATGGGACAGATTGCGTTATATCAATATCCAACACATTCCCTATTTGTGATCCTCTGTCAAATATACAGACAGTACATTTTTACATTTAATTTCCTAGGTTTCCTCTATATATGCAACCTACTGTACATACTGTATTTCGTGTTTGTTTTAATCGATAGGATGGAGGCTCAAAACAATTTCAAGAAAATTGGACGGCAGAGAATGTGAAATGGGATCGGTCATGTTTGCATGAAACACTTCAGTGAATTGAGAACAGCAAGACCAGAGACCATCCACCCATGTTGATCTTGAAGTCGATGAAACGTTCAAAGAAGTACAGATGACGGCTGAAGAAACCTTTTCATAGATGGACCACTCCTATACGACTGAGAGGTTACACAGACATATTAATTTTGAAGTGTTTCCATGATGACCTGGTTCGGAAGTAAAGTAGGACAAAGATGGTGGAATTCCTTCTTCCAACCCTTCCCCCATTTGTGATTATTGTGTCTGCACGCGGCATGCTGCCAATGACAAATTGCCCCGTCAACACCAGTGTGTGTGTGTATGTGTTTAAATGATGTCTATGATCGTATGTGTGTTTGTCACAATGTAAATTCACTATGCAAATGTATGGAGCAAAGTATGCGCTGTCTTGTCTGTAGGGAATTAATTGCCCCTACCCCAAATGGCTTCCAAGGTGTTAAGCTTTTTTTTCTAGATTGAGATGAGGGAGGTTGCTGGGATTGGAATAGAAGTGCTTTAAAAGGACGGGGATGGATGGGGGACAAGGATGATTCTCATATGAATAAGGATGGAGGGAGCACGATGGAAGTGCACATATAGGACAAATTGACAACATCATATCTGCACCTTTCCTTGAGCTTGGTTGGATGACATCATCAGGTTAAGAAAAACGAATATGTGCTTCCTTTCCAAAGTAGGAAAAGACAGCACTGCTTCAAAGACATTCTACAATGCTTTTTCAAACTGCTCTCATCGTGCAACAGTAAATATTGCTGGCCAAAAGGACACACAAAAGACTGTCTTGTAAAATTTCAAATGTTAGTGAAATAATTTACTGAAAAAGACAGATGTTCTTGTGAAAAAGACCAAATGTTCTTGTGAAATTATTTTTGCTAATATTTATCATTTATTTTGGACTTGCCCATGTTCCAATAAAGTTTAAGTGTGTTTATAATTTAATTTCTGTTTGTGTGGGTTCACATTTTTCCTTTAGTCATGACCTCAGTTACCGTTCACCTGTGAGAAAAGTATAACATTTGTCATCATTACTCTCATGTATTTGTTACACATTACCCCCAACACAGCAATGACTTTCGCCAAGTATAAATGCATATTTATTTATTTTTACTTGTTGATCCACACTGATTCTGGACATTTTTGTAGTCTCCTCATTGTTAGCCTTATTATATTATAAAAGAATACATGAAAAATAGCAACAAAAAATACATTCCATGCTTAGCTGACTCCCAAGCGAGACAGCATCACTATGGCTTCTTTAAAGAAGTCCAAGATGGCGCCCGAGTAGGCAGCCTCAGCAAGTGCTCTCATGAGCCTTGCTTTTTTTGGTTGTTTTTGTCTTGTCTTGTGTTTTCTTTTGTCACTTTGTGTTGTTGTACATCGTGTGGAACGGATACAGATTGTTTTTCAGCATTTTTGACCACGACATTCATCAAGGAGGAGACTGTGCTGAGCGGTTGCGCCGTTTCGGCAGCATGAATATGCCAGTACTGTTTTTGAATGGGAGGAATGTCGGAGCCATTCGACTGCCATCGCTGGACACCAAAGGGGCCATTGTGCTTTTTTTGCGCCCGTAATGGGCAGCATCTTCACAGCCCCGCTTTGTTTAGCGGAAAGGTCAGTGCCGTTGGACGGTCTGCGGCTGGATGGATGCATGGCTGGAGGAACCCGCAATAAGAAGAAAGGAGCGTCAGCGCAGAGCGCCGATGCGTATGTGGAACTGTTGCGGATTGGAATTGAAGCAGATTTATGTGGAACAGGAGATGTGAGACAATCTCTTTTCGTCAATGGATGCTACAGCTGCGTGTTTGCTTTCAACATTTAGCTTGTAGTCGACGTGCACATTCCACCATGATGTCCCTGATCCACTGGTGGAAAGACGCTTTGATCCTCTCCTCTTTCATCTAGAACTGTTTCATGTCATCACAAAGAGGGTACAGCAAGTCCTGAAGAATGAATGTCTCTCTGTGTCTTTGTTTTGTCATATTGTCTCTATGCTGTCATATTATTTGTTATTTAGTTTTTTTTTTTTTTTGTTCTTTTGACTTCAAGACGGCGCCGCGAGAGTGGCTGCCTTTCCAGCAGCTCATGTATTTCGTTTTTCTACTTTCATTCCTTTCATCACTTTGCTGCTGTGATATGTAAATTTCTCCACTGTGAGACTAATAAAGGCATATCCAATCCAATCCAATGGCAGCGGTTACCACGACGACATCTCACTGAGACACACTTAATAGCAGAGTGAAGATGACATGCTGCTGGTGGTGAAGGGAATTAGGGGGGTTGTCAGAGAAGCGGGTAGTGATTCATGCGCAATGTGGCATCATGTTCATGGTGTTGACACTGAAAAATTGAAAATCTTTCATCAGTATCCAGAAGCTTTGAGAAAATGACTAATATTCCCTTTCACACAAGTTTCGTCGATGATATGATTTGACCTACTGAAAGAAAAACAAACTTTCTTGGATAATTTTGGTTTGTATTTGGGAAAAAAATTGCTGCAAGTTACATCCCCAAAAAAAAAAGAAATCATGACTTGGTTGCATGAAATATTTTTATTAAATTAAAATACAATTAAATATTCATTTTCAAATTGTGTTTTTGGTTATATTGACCTATTTCACTCATTTCTTGTTCAACTTTCTCTTCCTCCCTTATAAAAGTGTTATATTATGAAAATAACTGAAGACACGTTTTCCAATTAGCTCTTTTGTTGTGTTCTGTGTCAAATCAACCTGCTCTATAAGTGTGAATATCCATTTTTTAAATGTCAAAAATGCCTTCTTTTTCATTTATTTATTTAAACAAATATGCAAATTTAAACAAATGCAAGGAAGAAATAGTCACTTTTCCACTGAAAAATAAACATAATTTTTGGTGACTTGTTTCAGTGATAGGAAATTCATGTTATTAATTTAATCATGAGATGTTTTTTTCTTTTCATGCCATGGGTCAGATTGACCCCGAAACATGTATGCATAACAAGGTTAAAAATATTCATACCACGTGAAGTCAGGTTTGATTTCCGGTTCCTCATGCACTTGATTCAAAATGTCATAATTGTTTTGACATTAGGACGGCATTTTGTGTTTTTCAAATTGTCCACAAGTACGCATACCTGGTACATGACCTTGTAGTGCTCCTCAGGACGTCTGACCACACACATGTTGCAGCCCATGATGCCCGATTTCAGCAGCTCATCGGCCCTTCCTCACCCGCACCTCGTCTGTTGCTTTATATGAAGTCTTTTGGCAAGGTTGGTCAAAATCGTGTCCCTCCGACATGAGCGTGTGATTGGAAGGGTTGTTCAAAATTGGTGTGAAAAGTCGCTTGACAATTGTAACGTTGAAGAAAAAAATGTTTCTCATTAATTAATGAATCCACATTGTGCATCATTTTGTGCTGCTTGCTTGTGTTACATTTAAATGTGAATGATGCAACCGGCAAATTTCTGCAGTGCTAACCAGACTTTGCCGAATCAGGAAGTTGAATTTGAGATTATTTCCTGACGTGGATGGAATGTCAACAAGAAGGTATTGCCGTCAATTTCCTTTTATATTCCGAATGCTGAAAAAAAGGCAAGTAATCATCCGTCCGATCGGTCGGTCCAGTGATCCAAAGGAGATCAGAAACTCACTCCAGTGAGGTTGACGGCATTGCTGAGCTTCACAGGTCAGGTTTTTGTAGTGGATAATGTGAAGAATGGGAAATTGTTCCTGGAGAGATGCTGGTCTAATTCCTGGTTGGACCGTCAATGTGCCATTGAGCCAGTCCTTTCATGCTCATGTGTGTGTGTGTGTGTGTGTGTGTGTGTGTGTGTGTGTGTGTGTGTGTGTGTGTGTGTGTGTGTGTGTGTGTGTGTGTGTGTGTGTGTGTGTGTGTGTGTGTGTGTGAGATTTGGTTATCTATGTGTGCTGTGCAATATAATTGTATTTGTAAAATTGAAGGGATTACTGTGAATATGAGCAATTCAATTCAGGGACTAATATAAATCTCGCCACCTATAAATATAAATATAAATATAAATATACCCATGATTTTATCAGTTGTGTTAAATGATCTAAAGCAAGTGATTTAATTCTAGTTGCAGACCGCCATTGATTCCTGCCACTCTGATTCAAGAGGTGGATTTAAATTCAGTGATGATACCATCAATCATTTGCAATCAAGCAAAAATTTTCACATCTCGCGCCAGTGTGTTAATTCAATGAACATTGGAAATCAACTCACCATCATTCGTTCTTCCTCTGGACAGTCATATCTTCCAAAATCAACTTGAATTTCTTCCCTCGTAAGTCAGCACGCTGATGGGACCATACACACAAACAATAATTTTAAATAATACTGCAACATCTCAAAAAACCCAAAAGAATATTTGAATGAATATTGAATGAATATTTTAATGTCATTAACTGTCTAAGTTGACTGGAATAGCCTCCACCACGCCCGCAACCCTTGTTTGGATGACACGCCTGAGATAATGATGATGGGATTCCAATTTATTTCTACTAATGACATCCGACCTATTGTCTCACTTTTTTACCAACAGAGTTCATAATTCACTGACTAATTTAATAGCCAAGAACATGTCAAACCAATGAACATGCAATGATTTATATATATTTTTTGTTTGTTTAAGAAACTGGAAACATGAGGACCAGAACAATCAATTCAAATATAATATTTGTTTAAATTGTTTTTTTTTTTTAGTTCAATTTTGTCAAAGAAGCCAATTGATAGAAAGCTTTAATACTTTGGTTCAGGCAATAAAAATGTTTAATACACTGTATTCAAAAACTTAAACAGGGGAGCCATCAGATGTTCCCACAATAGCAATTATATTAAGGTGATTTAGTTTCACCTGAACAATCCATACATTATCTGTACATACATAATCCATGAATTTTCTGTGTAGCTCTATTTCTTGTTTCTATTTGTAATTGTATTTTATTTATTGTATTCTAGTATTTGTAATTGTTCTATTCTATTCTATTTATTATAGTATCTACGCTTGTCTGTGACTGTAAAGTGTCCCTGGGAGCTTTGAAAGGTGCTTAAAATAAAATGTATTATTATTATTGTTATTATTATTATTATTATTATTATTATTATTATTATTATTGTCTCCATTCAGATGAAACTCAACGGCTTACAGAGCAGAGCACCTTTCCAGATGTTTCTGAGTCTCCTCCAGATGTTCAGTGGCAGGCGCCTCCGGTGGCTCCTACGCACGGTGATCCATCCCAGGGCAGCGCTTCCATGGTGAAATCCTGGTCTTTGTCACTCTCTCCAGAAATAAATGTGCAGTTAGCTGTGCTTGCGGCGCAGGCGGGCATGTGTCAGTCGTGATTTTGAGGTCTCCAATCAAGATGCTTCCGTTGCCAACAGTAATGAAGAAGAGGAGTGCATCTCCGATTCACGCTGCTCTCTCTTCTTCTGCAGCATCGGCAGCCAATCACGCACTGGAGACAATTTTCGCCATCGCTGGACCCACTCTTCCCTCGTCTTCCTCATCCCACCTGCTTCGAATTGCTGTTGCTTTGTCTCTAACATTTGTTGATCCAGGACCAGGACTTCTCTGAGGCGCCTAAAAAACAGATTTAAGTCCTTGGGGAGTTGGATCTGGACTTTATCAAGACATGACCACCTTCTCCAGATCCTGTCATGATCAAGAACTGGATTGCTCCAAGATCCAGGACTCCTCTAAGACTAATCCTTTACACCACATCCAGAGATACACCTTGAGCTGGACTCAATCAGAACCCATAACCTAACTTTTCCTGTGCAGGATTGTTGACTGATTCAAGACCAACAACACCATTAAGAATTGTCAGAACCTGATACTGAATTTACAGTATATAGATACCTACAAAATCACAGTACATGGCCCCAGTGAGATTGACAATATATTGAGTGAAAGTGGACCAGACCTTACACGAGCTGGAAGCAGGTCTAAATTGTGGTTCAGGTGGTGTAATGGAATGTTGGTGAAACTAGATTATAATAATAACAATACATTTTCTTTCTAAGAGCCTTTCAAAACTCTCATGGACACTTTACAATCACGGGCTGAGATTGTGTGCGTGTGCGTGTGCGTGTGCGCGCGCGTGTGTGTGTGTGTGTGTGTGTGTGTGTGTGTGTGTGTGTGTGTGTGTGTGTGTGTGTGTGTGTGTGTGTGTGTGTGTGTGTGTGTGTGTGTGTGTGTGTGTGGTTGAGCAGTGGCAGCCAATCACGCCAGCGTTCACTCTACCCGGAAGTAACACAGCAACAAACTTATGAAAGGAAGAGGAAAGGAAAGTAAGAAGTAGAAAAACAAAATACAAAACACATGAGCTGCTGGAAATGCAGCCACTCCATCTTGAAGTAAAAAAAAAAACAAAAAAACACTAAATAACAAATAATGTGACAACACATAGAGACATTCATTCATTATGAGCAAAGGGAACAAAAAGAAAAAGAAAACAAACAGCCAAAGGTTTTGACACACCTGTCATCAAGATGGCACTGGAAGTGGAGCAGAAAATGAGGCCTTGGTAAGTGGAGTGAAAAAGAAACTTGGGGGAGGGAAAATGGTCGATTGTTGCAACCAGTGCACAATGTTTAGTTTTTGTCACATTTGGAGACGGAATCCAAAAAGCAGGAGCCAGGAGCGGTCGGGTGGACTGAGCAAAATGTATTGACAACAATCACTTGGAGGGTACGCTGGAGAAAGTAACTGAAATACTCAAAGTCCTGAAAATTACAAGGAACCAAAGTAACAAACACTAATGACAAAAAAAAAAAAAAAACAAATACAACAAGGACGCACAAAGTGATTCAACAAAGATCAACAGAACCCAGGAAACTACATACAAGCAAAGTGACGAATCAACAAGAAACACCTGGATGAAAGAAAAAGGGTGGAGGGAGCTAATTGGTTCAGGATTAGGGACACGGATAATGACAACAAGGGAACAGGTACAGTCAAAAAGGGCAAAAAAATCAATTGCAATCTCAACAAAAGCATAAGAGTCTTGTGATTCGACTTATTTAGACATCAGTGTAATTCATGTACTGTAAGAACCACAGCAATTTTATTTAAAGGACAACCGACGTCTCTGGACAAGTTGTGTCCATAATTTGTAAAATGGCTTCAAATGACTTCTACTGAGCGTATTTTAATAAGATTCCACCGCATATAGCAATATTTTACGTTTTAAAACTCGCTCTGAATATTCAGGAAGTCTAATTTTTGAGTTGGTGACGAGTCCGTACGTGACGTCACTAAAGCAACGCCCCTAACCGGAAAAAAAGACGCATTGGAGCAGTCCATCACTTCAATGTATTTTGCTGTACATGTTTGGTCTGAAAACCGTGTTGCACCCAAAAGCCACCAGAAGAGGGCGTCCAAGCTCCATATAATTAATTTATCAGCCTGTGGAAACTGAGGTGGCCACAGGAGTTTGCCATTTTTGTGCCTCTTTTCTGGTGATCGATTTCCCCATCGATGTTGCCTCAAAATGGCATGGAATAAATTCTTTAATCGATTGCAAACATGTATGCTTTTCTCTTCAGAACTATTTTAATCATATTCATAACTGGAGGTGTAACAAGAAAGCATATTCTCCCAATCTGAAGCCATTGTTTGGATTCTCCAGCAATGCAAGACGTCTTGGCGGGACTTTCTGAAAATGCCCAATTCGCAGCTCAATTTTTTGCAGATTTTGGACACTTTAAGTCATCTTTATTGGTGTTTTGCATTTGAATAAAAATATCATACTGTGTGTTTTGGATATTTTAGATGCTATAAAACGTTTTTCTGATGTCAGTTAAGAAACAAAAAAGTGACGTCGGTTGTCCTTTAAATGTTTTTTTTGGGGGGAAACACAGGCTACAGAATACTACTTTAAAATTCAATGTTATTTGAGTTCATTTCAGTCCTTGTAAGTACTCTTTTCAATCGTGCATATTAACAAAACAAAATGTCAGCATTGTGTATGAAAGCATTTCATGCAGCATGCGTGAGAGGTAATTCTGAATCATGTGGGCAGAACTAGTTGCTGAAAACTGGTAGAACCTAGCACATTGTGACAGCTCAGTCAGTTTTGGTGCTTGGTTTGAGCCGGCCATAAAAATGTTTTTGAAATGTCTGTGATTTTTCTTGTATTTTTCCGGAGGAGAATAACAAGAACAATTATTCTGCACACCCAGAGTCCATGCCTTTCCTCATGTTACCAAATCCATATTACTTATGATTTATATTAAATAACCACACATTTTTACTCAGTTTCCAGTTGGGACATACTCTGTACGTTACAATATATCAAATGAAGGACAATCAAAATTGTAACTCATAACATGTGTATATAAAAAGCCACAAAATAAGAAGAATAGACTGCTTGGCAGAAATGAAAAAAATCATGACAACAAATAGTAGAATAGAGTTGTGTATGGATATCAATCAGTATTATAGAGGATGTTTAGGCCAACAGACCCTTTTTTGAGAGCTAGTGTTCAAACCAATGGCCTACTTTAATGGTCATTCTAAACGTGAAGCTGTTTTTTTTTCAAGTGCACATTTATTTGCTGTATCTTGAGCCTCTTGGTCGAGCAATCCGTTTCCTATCCATACTCCCCAGCCCCGTCCCCCCCAGAGCGCAGTGGAATTATATTTTTCATTTAACTCATTCACTGCTATTCCCGAATTTATTCAGGAATTGAAAAGCCTGACGGGGAGCGCCATTCCCTAATTTATTCGGGTTCTGGTTTTTCTTGCGGGGGGTGCCGATAAAGCGCTGGTTAGACCTCTGGCAATGATTTTTTTTCCCTTCCATGAGGGGGCATAATTTGCCTTTTGTCCATGTCAGCTGTTGTTAAAGCGCTATATAAATTAATATGTATTTATTGTAGTGTATTTAGTCAGATGTCTCCATTTCAATATCAGATAATTCCAGACCCATATAACTTAGGAATTAACTTCTTTTTGGGGGGATAAAAGAAGAGAGTCTAAGGTTTCTTACGCTGCATTGAATATTTATGTCGTCCTACAACTCAATATTCTGTGGGTCCTGGAATTTGAGTGAAAATGACAAAAACCCTGGCACTGGATTGGACACATTTTTGCACATCGTATGGCAGTGAATGAGTTAATATTCGTATAGGAACAAAACAAAGGACACATCGAAAGGTTGCAAATTCACAAATCACACAAGAATACCAGAATCAAACACAGATGCAGCAAAGTGGTTTGAATAATAAGGTAGAAAGAATAATGCTGATCAACATCAGCATCATTGTAAATTTCTCCACTGTGAGACTAATAAAGGCATATCCAATCCAATCCAACAAACAGATTGTGTTGGAAACAATGATCTTTAATTGACATGGAATGCAATTCATTGCTACAATGACATGTGAACACGGCAATCTCGTTGTTGTGGTTTCTGCCACAGAAGCCCACAATTAACTTGGAGTGCGTCATTGGCACACCCAACATCAGTCATCTGTAGGACCAAAATATTTCCTGCTCAAGTAATGACAAGGATCATTGTTTGGTCGCTATGCAATTAACGTTCCTCCTTCTGAAACCTTGATGTTGTTCATATTGGCAGAGAGATGGAGGCTATCCCGGCCGATTTCCAACCCATTGCGGACGATAACCTGGTCTTATCATCATTCAACGGTCGCACACGCATAGATAACCATTCACACTCTAATCACCCATCACTGGGTGGTTATTCACCCCCTCTGCGCATATGTCAAGCAAGTGAGCAATTAAGCTGTCAGGGACTGGTATGCAAAAGTTCCATGTTAATTCCCCGTTGCTTGTCCGTTTCACTCCTCCTTGTAAGACCTGCTACTTTTTAATTGTCTCGTGTTATTCAACTGCATGTGTTATTCATCTGAGCGGAATGCTACGTACTGTACTTTTCATATTTTTATGGCCGTCCTCGTGGAACCACTCAAATTGGATGCGCTGTAATGGTGACAGCCTAAGTACACCTGCTGAGTTGCTTCTCAAGAATGAGGAACTAATTAAAAAACTTGATTATACATTTCATGTCATAACTAACCAGGCTGTTCGACATTCCAAAACTGACACCCGATGTATATAAGGATCGCTTGTCGTAGTCAGCATCAAGCGTCACACACTGCGACAAAGGTAACGATGCAGTCTAACTCTATTTCAGGGGACTTTTACAAGATTTCACCCCATCTGCTTCACCACTTTGCAACGTAATGCTGCAATTTTATTGATAAAAATTTGACATGTTTTTTTGTGTCGTTGCACAGATGGAATTTGGTTTTCGCTCGTTGTTCCTCCTTTGCGGGATCGCTGGACTGTTGACTGGAGTCGTAAGTCAAAATCTCACCAACTGACCCTTAGTAAACACAAACGCATGGGTTATTATTGTCTTTATTCGTTTGCCTGTTGTGGAGTCTGTTTGTAAATATCTTTTTCTTCTTGGCAGCTGTCCAAACCTACTATTATTAAAAAAGGTCAGTAGCCAAGGCAAGAACACTCTTTAAAATACCGGTTATAAATATCGCTTATCGAAAGTGGAGTTTGTCTTTCGAAAAAAAAAAATAAATCAATACAAATTGTTTTGCAGGCAATAGCTGTCCTATTGGCTGGACTCAGTTGGACTGCTACTGTTACATCTATGAAGTTGAGGCCAGAACCTTTGCAGATGCTGAGGTAAGGAAGACTTTAGCACGCACACTGGATTTTTCTGTAAACCAATTGGCTGCCTTCCATGCAGTGAGCCATCACCCATTTTCTCTCGATTGCACCCTTTGTACCACATTTCTAATATTTTTTCTGATGGATCAAAAGAGTGAAATGACCCTTTTCCTTTTCCTTGCCTCCAATCAGAGCGTCTGCAACATTATTGGTGGCAATCTGGTCTCCATTCACAGCGCCCTGGAAAATGCTTTCGTTCTTGAACTGATCCGAGCGGGCGATAATGACGACCAAGCCTGGATTGGTTTCCATGATGCAATTCTGGTGAAGGATTCATAATTCAGCTTGAGTCATTTCAGTCGAACAATTTTTTTGTGAGCCCCCCAATCAAATTCTTATCACCAAAGATGCTCATTCAAATTTGATTTTGCCTCACAGGAAGGTGACTTTGTATGGACTGATGGCTCAGATTCTGATTTCACCAACTTTGATGTTAGTGGAGGACAGCCTGCTGACACTGGTGACTGCGTGCACATGGATGAAAGCAGTAGGTCAACTCATTGGTCAAAATTGGCTTTGACTATATTGTTGTGATAGGTAAATCAGAATTTCTTTCAGATGGACTATGGGAGGATGCGGCCTGCACAGATGAGAGCGCATACGTTTGCATCCGAGATATTCTCCATTTCTAAAACAGGATTTGTATACAGTAATCCATGATGCATGAGAATCTATGTAACTTTAGTGGTGCCTTTGTACTTGTGGGTTTTATTATCAAGTCTTCGTTTCATCTTCCTTCATGCTCTTTTTTACTGTGCAAACAAATGTGTGTCTTTTTTCTGAATGAAGAACTTATCAGCATCAAAATGCGTGTTTGTACATTATTTTTCTAACTTCTGATGCAATCACCAATCAGATCAGTTGATGTGATTGAAAAATAACCTCATTGCTCTCAACCTGAGCCCGCCACCTAAAAAAAAAAAAAAACATTGTGCGCCATATTTTACCATTCACTTTTCCAATAAAACAGATAACATGTACGTATGCATTAAAATGCATTCACCTTTCTCTCACTTGATGTTTTTTAAATAATATGCAATCGCAGATGAATCTACATGCATGTTTTGGTTATTAGAAAAAAAAACGTGCCCCTCGAAATTGCATATAAAATTGATTGATTTGAAAAAGCGCAAATCGTTTCTCTGGAGGCACAGGAGGTGAGCCTTTGTGTATTTGAAGGCTAAAAATAACAGTCTTAAAGGACAACCGACACCACTTTTTTGTTACCTAACTGACATCAGAAAAAACGTTTTATAGCATCTAAAATACCCAAAACACGCAGGATGATATTTTTAGTCAAATGCAAAACACCAATAAAAATGACTTAAAGTGTACAAAATCTGCAAAAAAATGATCCCGAAAGTGGCCAGTTTGAGAAGGTCCCGCCCCCTTGTTCGTGGCGTCACCCCAAGACGTCTTGCCTTGCTGGAGAATCAAAACAATGGCTTCAGATTCGGAGAAGATGGTTTCTTGTTACGACAATACTACTACATACATGTTTGCAATCGATAAAATAATTTATTCCGTGTCCTTTTGAGGCATCTGGAGAGAAGTCTAGCACCCACAAGATGGCAACAAAGCTCAGTGGAAATGGGCTGATTTTTTTCCTCTGAATTTTTGTCAGCGAATATCAAATAGTAGTCTTGGTGCAACACACAACGATTCACCATCGCGTTATTTATGTGTTTTCCTTCTAATTTCGCCATCAACACGGATCAACACGAGGTTTACAGACCAAACAAAGTACCGCAAAATGCAATGAGGTGCTCAGGTTGAAAATGAATAGCACCTTTGAACGGAACTTCTCCGTGGAGAAATGATATAAAAATGACCAGGGAGGTCACTGTCACGTTTTGCTAGGTGGTGATGGCGGGTGCGGATCCCAAAAAGCAGGCAGGAGTGAGTCGGAGGTTGTTTGACAAATTGTATTAAAATAAAGGTCAGCAGGAACAAAATTTAAAACATCAAAATCATCTGAACGGAAAAAATACAAAGTATCAAAAGAAAATCAAGTGTAAAAGTCCGCCAAGGTTAAACAAACACATGCACAGCATACAATGCATGCAATTGCAGACAAAGCATGCAACAAACAATGAACCGACACCGGATGGTCGTGCCGGGTGTCTTTTTAAGTGTCAGTGACTAAAACGACCAGCACCTGCGAGGCTGCAGGCAGGGCCGACAGCGCCTCCCGTTGGTCGCCAACCTGATCATGACAGTCACAACACTTAGTGAAGATTCATATCCATGGTGAATTCATTTGTATTTTATTTTATCTGATTGCTATTTTCATTGATGCTCTTATTTATTGTTTGTTGCTTTGCTGCTTGTTTACTGTTCAAATGATGAATGCCCTGGAAGGTCTAGATCCAAATGTAAACTGCAGTACTAAAAACCCAATGATTATGAACATTTACATTATTGATTTTTGTTATCCAGTGGCCCGGTTGTTGAGTGGTAAGCACATTGACCTCACAATGCAGAAACAGTTCAATGACAGCTTGTGCCTTCCTGTGTGGTATTAAAATGAAAAAAAGAAACATTTGAGTTGTTCTCCCTTCCTCCAGACAGTTTTGCTCCCATCGTGTGTCCAAATCAAGCGGCTGCGACGTGGTGGTCTCTTCTTTTACCAACTCAGTCACATGGATGAGTTGGACCTTCAGTCTGGGTACAAAATGAAGTTGATAGCACATGCGGGAGTGAACACACAATCACGCAAGCGAACACGCACGCGGCATCCTCACATTAATCCTCTCAATCTATACACATCGAGGAGAATGACGTCGTCATGGTTACTGCAGCAATACATGGGCATGTGCTTTGTGCTATGCTACTCAATTGAAGTGATTGATTAGTTGGTTTATTGATTGATTGGTTGATTGACTGATGGACAGTTTGGTTGGTTGATTGATTAATTGATTGGTTGTTTGATTAATAGATCGAACGAACGAACGAACACAACAAAACAACACTTCTTTTCCTTTCGGCTTTTCCCTTCGAGGGGTCGCCAGAGCAAATCAGACTCCTCCATCTTCAAAGGTTTGATTCACATGTTTGTTTTGGCCAAGCTATTACGTCAGATGCCCTTTCCGACACAACCCTCTGTATTTACCCGGGCTTGGGACCGGCACAACAAAATAACACGAAAGACCCCAAAAAAAAAAAACAAATTAAAGAAAAACATCAACCTGACAACTTGTGTATACATGATGCTTATCAATATCATATACAGTGATTTTATTTTTACAGAGGACACCATCAATCGACCTCTCAACTTGTGTGTTTTGTCGTACATAAAAAACTGCCCACAATGTACGTATATGTGAGCGTATGTGAGTGTGTGTGTGCGCGTGTGTGTGTGTGGGTGTGTGTATGTGTGTATGTCTGGATGGATGGATGGATGGATGGATGGATGGATGGATGGATGGATGGATGGTGAAAAAGGAAGTGTCAACAAAATAAGAGGAAGCATGCCAGACGCAGATTAAGAGTGGGAAACGAAAAGAGCACTCACTGTGCAGAGTCTTGGGCTCTTTAATTTGGTGAAAATGCCACTTTAAATTGTTAATACTACGAGAATGACATCTAATAATACTATTAAGAAATATTAGTAATAATAATGAAGACAAAATCATCATAATCATAATGAGAGGCTCCTGCTGTGTTCTGCAGCAGAGCTTGAGAATCCCCATTGGCAGATGGGTGATGACAGATAACAATAATAGCACTATTATTAGCAGTAACAGTATGATGATAATTAATACAACAACAAATGATAATAGCAGTAATAATAAGAATATGAACACATACATGATCTTCTTTTCCTTTTGGCTTTTCCTCTCAGGAGTCATCACAGCGAATCAATGTCCTCCATCTATCCCGGTTTTGTGCATCCTCTTCCCTCACACCAGGTACCTTCATGTCCTCTTTGACCACATCCATAAACCTCCTCTTCGGTCTTCCTCTCGGTCTCCTGCTTGGCTGTCCAAGGCTCAGCATCATTCTCCCGATATAGTCACTGTCTCTCCTCTGGACATGTCCAAACCATCTCAGTCTGGCCTCTCTGACTTTCTCTCCAAAGCCTCTAATATGAGTTGTCCCTCGAATGTACTCATTCCTGATCTTATTCAACCTGCTCACTCCTAAAGAAAACCTCAACATCTTCAGCTCTGCTACCTCCAGCTCTGCTTCCTGTCTTTTCTTCAGTGGCACTGTCTCCAGTCCAAACATCATGGCTGGTCTGACCACTGTTTTATACACTTTTCCTTTCATCCTAGCTGAAATCCTTCTATCACACATCACACCTGACATTTTTCTCCAGCCGCTCCAGCCTGCCTGGACACGCTTCTTCACCTCTTTTCCACACTCTCCATTGCACTGGACAGTTGCCCCCAAGTACTTAAAATCCTCCACCTTCTTTATCTCGTTTCCCTGTAGCATCACTCTTGCACTTGGATCCCTCTCATTCACACACATGTATTGCATCTTGCTGCAACTGATCTTCATTCCTCTCCTTTCCAGGGCATATCTCCACATCTCTAGTTTCTCCGCCACCTGTTCCCTGTTCTCGCTACATATCACAATGTCATCTGCAAACTTCATGGTCCAAGGAGATTCTTGTCTAACATCGTCTGTCAGCCTGTCCATCACCATAGCAAACAAGAAGGGGCTCAGAGCTGACCCCTGGTGGAGTCCCACCTCCACCTTGAATTCCTCAGTCATACCGACAGCGCACCTCGTAACTGTCTTACAGTCCTGATACATGTCTTGCATCGCTCTGACATACTTTTCTGTCACTCCAGACTTCCTCATGCAATGCCACAGCTCTTCTCTGGGCACGCTGTCATACGCTTTCTCCAGATCTACAAAGACACAATGCAATTCCTTCTGACCTTCTTTGTACTTCTCTATCAGCATTCTTAAAGCAAACACTGCATCTGCCGTACTCTTTTTTTTTTGCATGAAGCCATACTGCTGCTCACAAATGTTCACTTCTGCTCTTGGTCTCGCTTCAACTACTCTTTCCCAGAGTTTCGTTGTATGGCTCATCAACTTTATTCCTCTGTAGTTAGTACAACTCTGCACATCTCCTTTGTTCTTAAAGATGGGCACGAGTACACTTCGTCTCCATTCTTCAGACATCTGGTCACCATCTAAGATCTTGTTGAATAACCCAGTCAGGAACACCACCGCCACCTCTCCAAGACACTTCCATACCTCGATTGGTAAATCATCAGGCCCGAGTGCCTTTCCCCCCTTCATCTTCATCAGCTCCCTCCTCACTTCATCATTGCTAATGTTTGCTACGTCTTGGTCCACAACAGTCACGTCTTCTACTCTTTGTTCCTTCTCATTTTCCTCATTCATCAATTCTTCAAAGTACTCTTTCCATCTTGCCATCACACAACTGGCACCTGTTAATACATTGCCATCTCTATCCTTAATCACCCGAACCTGCTGCAGGTCCTTACCATCTTTGTCTCTCTGTCTCGCCAGCCTGTAAAGATCAGTCTCACCTTCCTTGCTGTCTAGCTGAGCATACAAGTCATCATAGGCCTCTTGTTTGGCCTTTGCCACGTTTACTTTAACCGTGTGCTGCATCTCCTTGTACTGCTGTCTACTCTCGTCCGTCCTCTCAGTGTCCCACTTCTTCTTTGCTAACCTCTTTCTCTGTATACACTCCTGCACCTCCCCATTCCACCACCAAGTCTCCGTATCTACCTTTCTTCCACTCGATACACCAAGTACTTTCCGACCCGTGTCTCTGATTATGTTCGCTGTAGTTTGCCAGTCATCTGGAAGGACCTCTTGACTTACCTCCTTCCTAAATGTCATTCAACACTCTTCCTTTTTCAACTTCCACCATTTTGTCTTCACTTCAGCCTTTGGTTTCTTCATCTTCCTCACTGCCAGCATCATCCTACACACCACCAACCTATGCTGTCTGGCTACACTCTCACTAACCATTACTTTGCAGTCACTGATTTCCTTTAAATGGCGCCGTTGACACAAAATGTAGTCTACCTGTGTACTTCTGCCTCCACTCTTATAGGTCACCCTATGTTCCTGTCTCTTCTGAAAGAAAGTATTCACAATAGCCATTTCCATTCTCTTAGCAAAGTCAACCACCATCTGTCCTTCAGCGTTCCTCATCTGGAGTCCAAACCTGCCCATCACCTCCTCATCATCTTTGTTTCCTGCGCCAACATGTCCATTGAAGTCTCCACCAATTACAACCCTCTCACTTCTCGGGATGTTCTGTATGACTTCATCAAAGTCCAACCAAAATTTCTCCTTCTCCACCAGCTCACATCCTACTTGTGGGGCATACCCACAAACAACATTGAACATCACACCTTCAATTTCTAGCTTCAGACTCATCATTCTATCTGATACTCTTTTTACGACATTCCTAACAAACTCCTCTTTTAAGATAACCTCAACTCAATTTCTCTTTCTGTCTTCACCATGATAGAAACACTTAAACCCTGACCCTAAGCTTCTAGCCTTGCTCCATTCCCACCTGTTCTCCTGGACACACAGTATGTCTACCTTCGTTCTCTCCATCATGTCAACCAGCTCTCGACCTTTACCTGTTATTGTTCCTACATTCAAAGTTCCTACTCTTAGTTCTATACTCTTGGCGTTCCATTTCTCTCTTTTCCTCCGGGCACACCTCCCTCCTCTCCTTCTTCGACCAACAGTAGTCCATTTTCCACTGGCACCCTGAAGGTCAACAGTACCAATGGCGGCCATTGTTAACCCGGGCCTCGACCGATCCGGTATGGGATTCAGAGGTGTGATTCGCATATTTGTTTTGGCAATTTTTTTTACGTCGGGTGCCCTTCCTGACACAACCCTCTGTATTTATCCGGGCTTGGGACCGGCACAACAAGCCACTGGCTTGTGCCCCCTTGTGGCTACATTATGAACACATACATGATGATAATAATAACAACAATAATAATAATAATAATAATAATAATAATAATAATGTAACGTCCGGGGCTTGTGAGTTGCATGTTTGGGGGCTGGGCTAGTCGGGAGAGATTACGTCACGGAGAGAAGGGAGGACCTGAAGGAGAAGTCCGCGAGAGAGCAGGACTGCGCGTGAGTTGTGGTGTAACAACAACTCCGGTATGATTGTGCTCACTGCAACGTTTGCTTAATAAAAGCCTGACCAGCTGTGCCAACGACGGTGCGCATCCTTTCTCACGCCGGGGGCATTTCAGTTGTGTCAGAAGCTCCAGATTCACCCGTTGCACTTCGAACTTTTGAGGGAAGATGTTCCGCGACGACGCTACTCGGCAGAAGGTAAAGGGGGAGGCCTTGCCAGGTGGAATTGACGTGTCGGAGTCAAGTGGCATGGAGCGCGGTCGTCTTTACGCTGGCAATCCGCACCAGAATGGGCATGAGCCCGCCATTACGACAAGTGCAGCCGTCGCCACGAGGAGCGATGAAAGCATTAATGGCGGCGCCCTTGGTCTCGCGTGGCCCTCCATGAAGGCGCCGAAATTCTCCGGGAAGGGAAGTTGGGAGGCGTATTTGGCACAGTTCGAATTGGTGGCCCACCCATCGAACTGGCCGGACAAGGTGAAGGCGGTGCAGTTAGCGCTTTCACTGACTGAGGAGGCTACGTCCTGTCTGCTGCTACTGAGCCCTGGACAGAGACTTGATTACAGCGCGCTGGTGGGCGCTCTGCAGCGGCGCTTTGGGGAGTTGAATTTGAAAGACTCTTTGCGCTGCGAGTTCAAGCAGCGTGATCGACATCCCGGTGAGCCACTACGTTGTCTAGCCCATGCGATCGAGAGCCTGGGTCGACGCGCATATGCTGGGATGCCAGAGGAAGTCCGAGATGAACTGATTCGTGACCAGTTCATCCAAGCTCTCAGACCGGATGAACTGCGGCTGCACGTCCAGCTTGCCCACCCAGCAGCGCTTGGAGAAGCACTTGCCCTTGCGACAGAGAGGGAGATCGCAGTCAAGGGATTACTGCAGACAGCAGCTTGCCCCGATTCGGTGACATCGTTGTCGAAAGGTGAGGCGTGCCGGCCGGCGTGGGTGGAAGAGCTGGTGTGTGCGTTGAATATCCAGCCAGCACAACAGGAGGAAGGGAGTGGTCGACGTGCACGCCCTGCTGTCTGCTGGGGGTGTGGAAAGCCAGGTCATCTGCTGCGGCGCTGCTCAAAGATGAAACGGCGAAGGCCGGGCAGCGCAGACCCTCCAGTGGTCAACCGGGAACTGCAGTCCACATGCGGAGCGGTGACAGTGGGTTGGACAGACATGGGGGACCCCAGTCATGTCCGCATGCAGATTGGAGACGTGTCCTGGACAGCCTTGGTGGACACTGGGTCTTCAGTCACGATCGTGAGGCCTGACGTTGTTCCAGCAGGAACCGTCTTAAAGTCGACACACACAAAACTGAGGACAGTGACCGGTGAAACGGCCAAGATGAAGGGCAAAGGGACATTTGTTTTTTGCCTGGGGGGTTCCCCAACAACCTACTCAGCTTGGGTAGCTGACGTGAGTGACCCCTGTATTCTAGGACGGGACTTTTTAAAAGCCACAAATTGTGTGGTGGACTTGAGGGCCGGGGTGCTCACCCTGCCAGGTGGCCAGCATGTCGAGCTGATCACGGCATCTCAACAGGATTCCCCAGGGGTGGCCATCAACACAGTCGACCCTTCAGCAGTGCTGTCCACTCTGCCCTCGACAGGCGATCGGGTAGAGGTTACTCGCCCTGTGATGGAATGCCCACCAGAGGGGGCAATAACATCAAAAGAGATGGAAATCCATGGAGACGCTGCTGCTGCCGGGCCAACATGCTGCACCTTAGAGGCTGTGGACACTGCAGAGTGGGCTGCAAAGCAAGAAGCGGACCACGACCTCAACCCAGTGCGGCAGTGGGTCCAGAGTGGCAGGAGGCCACCCTGGAGAGACGTGATGGGACTCTCTGCTGCTTCCAAAGGCCTTTGGAGCAAGTTTGCTGTGCTACGCATAAAGGATGCTGTGCTGCAGCATGCTTGGAGAGAACCTGCTGCTGGGGAAGAGAGATGGCAGGTGGTCGTGCCGAAAGCTCTTTGAGAGACTGTGCTGAGAGCCTGTCATAAGGGCACTGGCTCAGGACACCTTGGCTGCGCAAAGACTCTCCGACGGCTCCGCCAAGTGTTCTAATGGGGACACCATCGACACGACGTGGATGACTTCTGCCGGCGCTGTGAGGAGTGTGTGGCCGGCAAGAGACTTCAAGCCCAGTCGCACGCACCACTTGAGGCGTTTTCACACAGACGGCGGGGTCGGCTGCAGAAAGCCGGTGCGCGTCGAAAGCGAGATTGTGACGTGTGGCGCGAGGGGCGGAACTTCCAGGCGGGGGATCCGCCTTCCACCAGTCGTGTCCCGGGTGAGCCAGCGCGAGGCAGAATTGACTCAGAGCCAGGTCGACCGCAGAGACGGACACAAGGGCCACAACAGCTACGGCTGGAGGATTTTTTTGTTGACCCATCGAGGCGAGGGTTTCATAAAGGGGAGGGGAGTGTAACGTCCGGGGCTTGTGAGTTGCATGTTTGCGGGCTGGGCTAGTCGGGAGAGATTACGTCACGGAGAGAAGGGAGGACCTGAAGGAGAAGTCCGCGAGAGAGCAAGAGAGCAGGACTGCGCGTGAGTTGTGGCGTAACAACAACTCGGGTATGATTGTGCTAACTGCAACGTTTGCTTAATAAAAGCCTGACCAGCTGTGCCAACGACGGTGCGCATCCTTTATCACGCCGAGGGGCATTACAATAATAATACATTTAATTCCAAGAGTCTTTCAGAACACTCAAGGACACTTTACAATCAAAAAACAACACACAAAACAATAAAACCATAAATAAAATGATAAATAATAAAATAGCTGATTGAACTAAACCATGAATGCAATTTTAAACAGAGGGGTTTTGAAGTACGATTTGAAAGTAGGGAGGGAGTCAATATTACGGATGTTGGGTGGAAGTGAATTCCAGAGTTTGGGAACAGAGCGGCTGGAAGCTCTGCCTCCCATCGTGGTGAGAAGGGCAGAAGGCACATAGAGGTGAAGAGAGGATGAGGATCTGAGGGACCGAGATGGAACGGAGATTTGAAGCAGGTCAGACAGATGGGGGGCAAGGTTATGGATGGCTTTGAATGTAAACAGAAGTATTTTGAATTCACTACGAAATTTAACAGGGAGTCAGTGGAGCTGCTGGAGGACAGGAGTGATGTGGTGAAAGGAGGGGGTTTTAGTGATGATCTGGGCTGAGAAATTTTGGGCGAGTTGGAGTTTATGGAGAAATTTTTATTGACACCAAAAAGGAGTGAGTTACAATAGTCGATGTGGGAGGTGACGAGGCTGTGGATAAGGATAGCGGTGTGAGGGGTGAGAGGGGGACGGAGACGATTGATATCATGGAGGTGGAAATATGCAGACCGAGTTATGTTATTTATATGGGAGTGAAAAGACAGTGACCTATCGAGGATGACACCCACGCTCTTGACCTGATGGGATAGGGACAGTGTCAATGGTGAGAGAGAAAATGTGTGCTTTGTGTAGGGTGGATTTGGTACCGACAAGGAGCAGTTCAGTTTTTTCACTGTTAAGCTTGAGAAAGTTATGGGAAAACCAAGATTTAGGCAAAGTGAAAGGGATGAAGGTGGAAGTGAAGCGAGTGTCCGTGAAGTAGTGAAAGTGAATACCAAATTTGCGGAAAATATTGCCAAGAGGAAGAAGGTAGGTAATAAAGAGAAGGGGCCCTGGGACAGACCCTTGAGGCACACCAGACGACACAGGAGAGGACCATGAGGTGAAGGAGTTAATTTGGATAAACTGTGAGCGGCCAGATAGATAGGAGTGAAACCAGCGAAGTGGGGTGTGCGTGATGCCTAGGGTGGAAAGTCTGTTGAGCAGAATGGGGTGGTAAATGGTGTCAAAAGCTGCGGTCAGGTCGAGAAGGATGAGAATGGAGAGTGAACCGGCATCTGCTGCCAAGAGAAGATCATTCGTGATTTTTATGAGGGCCGATTCAGTACTGTGGCAGGGACAGAAAACATCATCATTATCGGTCAGTGTGGAATCTTCAGCTCCTCTGCAGAGCATCTTTGCACGGGGGTGGAGAGCGAGAGAGACCAAGAGAGAGAGAGAGAGAGCGAGAGAGAGCGAGAGAGCGAGAGAGAGAGCGAGAGAGCGAGAGAGAGAGCGAGAGAGAGAGAGAGAGAGAGAGTCAGAGAGAGAGAGAAAGAGGAAAAGAAATAGAGAGAGAGACAGAGAGAAATATCTTGCACCTTGAGCGAAAGGATCTTGGGACCGTCCGCCGCAGCATGTCTGTCATGCGTTGTTGAGGATGATGTTGGTGGTGGCCGTCTTTTTCGTTTTCTTCTTTATTTTCTTCATCAATATGGAGGTGGGCATACCGCAGAGAAGCGCTTCCGCCACGGTGCTGAGATGAATCATCATCATCACTCGTGAGTATTTCTCCAACACACAGGCACCCAAACAAGAAATGCAATCCAGCACGCAGATAAGACATAATTTTCCACATTGAAATATTTTTGTTTTGGATACATTTGAAACAGTAAAAACATCCGATTCCAATCAACACACACACACACACACACACACACACACACACACACACACACACACACACACACACACACACACACACACACACACACACACACACACACACACACACACACACACACACACACACACACACACACACACACACACACACACACTAAACGCACCACTTAGATTCCATCAGATTGCAGTCTTGCTCGATGTTTATAAGTGTAAAGATGGCTTGTGCGAGTTATTTGTGGAGCCCGATGGATGGGATATTTTAACCTTGCAGGCTACACTCTGCCTTTGAACTATCAATAAAGTTGAAACGAGTCCAAATTTCACTGTTTTCCATCGTTTTTCTCACTCTCTGTCGTCTGCCTATCTATTTTAATTTGCAGCTCTGTGTTACTGTAACCCCCCCCCCCCTCACTGCTGCGTTCTTGACCAATCATGTGCGGCTTTAACCAAAGACTGGGGGCGGGGAATAGAGGACAAAAAAAAAAGGCTGCTGCCATTTCCTTGTTTGGAGAACGGGCTCGTTCACGAACGACACATCACTCATTGTTGCGCTCCATGTGTATCCCGAAATATAGTTTGTATGCCAAGATTAAATTCTCGTGAATTTAATGTTCGTAAGCCGAAAAGTTCGTTAGCCAAGATGTTCGTAAGCCAAGGTATCACTGTATATATAAAAAACTAAATAAATCCTCGTCTCACCCACCCTTGGGTGGTGTCTGTCCCACATTTTAGCTCGGGTCCTCTACGAGAGGCCAGGAAGCTTGAGGGTTCTGCGCAGTATCCGTGCTGTTCCCAGCAATGCGCTTTTCTGGACCGAGATATCCGATGTTGTTCCTGGGATCTGTTGCAACCACTCGTCTAGTTTGGCCCCGAGTGCTCCGACCACCACAGGCACGACTGTCACCTTTATCTTCCAGGCTCTCTCCAGCTCCTCTCTGAGCCCTTGGTATTTCTCGAGTTTCTCATGTTCCTTCTTTCTGATGTTTCCATCACTCGGGACCGCTACATCCACGACAACAGCTTTCCTTTGCCCTTTATCTATGACCACGATATCTGGTTGGTTGGCCATTACCATCTTGTTGGTCTGTATCTGGAAGTCCCACAGTATCTTTGCTCGGTCATTCTCTACCACCTTGGGAGGTGTTTCCCATTTTGAACTTGGGGGTTCCAGTCCATACTCCGCACAGATGTTTCGGTAGACGATACCAGCCACCTGGTTATGGCGCTCCATGTAGGCTTTCCCTTCCTGCATCTTACACCCTGCAGTTATGTGTTGGATTGTCTCAGGTGCCTTTTTGCACAACCTACACCTTGGGTCTTGCCTGGTGTAGGATATCAGTGCTTCTATGGCTCTGGTGTTCAGGGCCTGCTCTTGAGCAGCCAGGATGAGTGCCTTTGTGCTGTCCTTTAGGTCAGCCCTCTCTAGCCACTGATAGAACTTCTTGAGATCAGCCACTTCAGTTATGGTCCAGTGTTACGTCCCATG